>NC_133101.1:20321220-20665492 GCF_022965805.1 Primulina eburnea | reverse complement strand
CAAAAATTTGGATGACATAGGTGTATTTTTTTGCTGCATAATTCGGTGACTTACTTAGTAATTATTTGGGGAGAAATAAGGTGTAATATTGTGTTTGAATTACTACTAATTAGTGAATTAAAAATGGGTAATTGAATACACCATGAAGTCCATTTAGAGGTGATTTGAATGGGGAGTTACCAAACTTTTGAAATGGTTTATGGTTTGACTATATTGTTACTAATATTGCATGTACAATGTTGTTTAAAATATAATACTTTAAATATTTAAGGTTTTTAAACACTTCTACTATACATTTTACTGCATTAACATATTAATTTATAATAACCTCTTGTATGGTCTTGTATGGATTCAAATTTGAGTATTTAAATACTATGTTTAATTTCTTGAATATATTAGACTTAGATTAATTTATCCCCATTTGTTTACATATTTTAATTTAAGCTTTAATTAAATATTACTCTAAAGAACTTATTTACTAACTTAGCTCTAATTAATTAAATAAATCCCAAAGGCCTTCTTTTTCTTTAAATTAAATTATTCTTTGACTTAATTTAAATTTAGGAATATTTTCTTATTATTAATCTTATCTCTAATCTCCAAACTCCAGTCCGACATCGCGTATTTATCCTGAAAAGATAAAAACTAAACATCTACCTTTAAAATAAATAATCATGATTTAAAATTATTAAAATAAATCAAACACTTCATATATTTATATAAAATATTCATTTTTAATTTAAATAGTAGCAATTATGCATGGCTTATACGTAATCTGATTTTCGGGTCTACACTTCTAGTGATTCTTAAGAGGAAGAAAAGGTGACGTAGGAGTTGATAATTTCCTAACATTGAGAAACAAATTTATCTCTATTTATTTACTTATCATTTATACTATTTTAAGGCGTATCGTCGAAACATATTATGTATATTTTAAATATCAAAATATTGCATATCAATTGTTAGATAAAAATGCTTCAACCAAAATGTTTTTTTTTACTTATTCAACTTGCATATATTTTAAATACTTTACAAAATATTCGATCAGTTTATACGAAGGATTATTTTGAGTGTCTTTCGCTTGGTTTTAAACCAAACTCGATTTAATTCATCGATATTCATTTTCAAGAAAATAGTTATTGTAGCTCAATGATTATCCCTAAATATGTCAGTTGAAATAATTGATTATCCAAGTTTTTTCATCATAAAAAAAGATGATATTGTTGGATTGAGAAACACAAGTAATATTGATTTTGATGATAACAAAACTTATTATTATGTTTCTAACATATTTACTTAAGTGTGAAGTTACACATATACATCCACATGCAACAGTGAAAATACTTTTACTTAAAATAACTTTTCATGAACATAAACTTTAACATTTCCTTTGAACATATCATATCATATTTTCTTTCATCATATACGTATAAGTTTTCCTTTTTATTGAATTCAGATCCTCAATTGTGACTTTCGTATTAGCTAGGTCGACGGATCCATCTACGTATTATCACGGTACCGGGCGGCGGGGAAATCAGCAATACTCTCACCCGTCAATTGAGTCTTGGCCTTGCATATCATCGTATCATCATATTAATCACAATCAATTCACCTCCTTCAACTTTTCATATTTCCATCACTTATAAAAATTCATGCATATATAAATCATTTTTCTTTTAAACCAATCATGGAACATGTCTTTTAGCATTAACGTTTCATTATAAAATTTCATAAACATTTAAAATAAATATATTAACATTATTTATAGCATTCAGTGCACTGTCAGGACGTCTAACATTTTTCAAGTGTAAAATGTCTGTTTTACTCGTGAAACCCTAACTTTCCATAATTATACTTAGACCTTAAAACGACAATCCAAATCATTCCAAACTTATCTTATCACCTTAAAATACACTCATAAATATTTCTTAGACGTAATCTTACGTTTCTCAACTAATTTCCCAATTCGTTTTTAAACTTAAACATACATCCCGGATTTTGACTCGTATTGACTCAAAACTTAACCAAACTTCACCAAATTTCAACCAAAGCTTATTAACACATAACTAAACCTTATACAACCCAATTCAAGCCCATTAAAGCCTTTGAACAACCTAGGACAGCTACTGAACACTTTGCCCCTATTTTCAAAACCCTAGTCTATATGGCCATGCAAGCTTTGACCCTAGCCCTCAAGCAACCCGACCAGCACCTAGTTGACCACCCTAGGACCCTAAATTAAAAATTTATAAATAATTATTTAATAAAAATATTTTCCTTTATATGGTCCCCAGTCTCCATTCCTCGACCGTGTCTCAAATAACCTTTAAAACACAGTTTTATGCATTCTAACAGAAGACCATATTTTCAACGTGTAATCATGTGCATCATAATTAATTCATACCGTTAAAACCATTTAATTAGCTATTTTCCATTTTCCTTATATTTGCATGCTGTTGGATTACGTTATCGTATTTTTGGACCTTATAGATAAGTTCGGCAATACAAATGAAACAATATAGTATGTGTTACGAAGCTAAGACGATGATATACAAACTATATTCACAAGTCAAAGTCTGAAGCGAAGTGTAAGATGCTGATAAATGACAATTAAGATACGAGTTTTGTGCAGACTGAAATAAGCAAGTCTGATATCATCATACAACCTACACGAAGAAATGAGCTGGAATGAAAGCAAACCCAATGTGTGAGGATATATTTGAGATATAAATACGGTGTAATGGATTAAATCCTCACACAATCACTTACATTGAAACGTCCACTACTCGTTTTCTTAAAACGTGCTAATTTTTTTTCTCCTTAATCTCGATAATTCGAAATATACATATATATACTTTAAAATACATTGACACCATTTTAAAAATAAAACAACCAACTAACATTTGAAAATCAAAGAAAAATAGTTGGAATCATATAATCGTAAAACGTTTTACCAAACCTAAAAACAT
Organism: Primulina eburnea; assembly: GCF_022965805.1. Lineage (NCBI taxonomy): Eukaryota > Viridiplantae > Streptophyta > Magnoliopsida > Lamiales > Gesneriaceae > Primulina > Primulina eburnea. The sequence goes on along the minus strand of NC_133101.1, from coordinate 20,662,523 downwards.
TATTTGAAAAGTATAGCTCATACTATAACCTCTCAAAACCACTCATAAACATAATGAAAGTCAGAAAATATCCTTAACATAATCTTGAAATCATAAATCATAACTAGTGTGGAAAACTAGCGTCGGTCCTCGAGTTATGTACACCTTCAGTCCAGCAAAGTCAACCATCAAGACCTCCATTATTATTAATATCATAATCACCTGCATCAATCACACCTAGTGTCTAAAGACTCAACACACCATAATCTTGATAACAAGTATTACATATACAGATCACATGCACCGTAAAAATACTTGTACTTAAAATCATTTTCATGAAGAAGCATAAACCTTAAATAAAAATATTTTCTTAATGATGCATCATCTTTTTCATAAATATTTTCGTAAACATGGTCATATCAACATAAACATATACATATTCATCATAAACATATGCATATTCATATTTATATCCATATACATATTCATATTCGTATCAACATATTCATATTCATATTCGTTTTCGTTGAATTCAGATCGTTAATTGTGACTTTCGTATTTGGCGATGGATTCATCTACATGTAACCACATTACTAGGTGGCGGGGACATCAGCGACACTCTCACCGTCAACTGAGCCTTGGCCTTACATATTAACATGTCATGTAATTGGAAATACGATCGTCGGGCTTCTTCTGGGGCCTTTTACCAGAAACGGGCTCCCTATGAGGGCATTTTCCCTCACGATATCTCCATTCGTATCATCGTATTCGTATCAATAAAAATACGATCGTCGGGCTCTCACTGAGATCTTCGCCCTCACAATATCTCCAATATATCATCGTATTAGTCACAATTACTTCACTTCCTTCAACGTTTCGTATTCTCATCAATTTATAAAATTAAACATCCATATAACGTTTTTCTTTTAAATCAAGCATGCAGCATGTCTTTTAATGTTATCGTTTCATCAAAAATTTCATAAACAATTAAAATAAACATTTGACATAAAAATCCCTAAAAATTTTAAAATAAATATTTTATCATATAAAAATTCAAAAACATTTAAAATAAACATTTTAACATATTAACTCATAAAAATCCGTAAACATTTAAAATTAACATTTTAACATATTAAATCATAAACATTTAAAATAAACATTTTTTAACATATAAAAATTCATTAACATTTAAAATAATCATATTAGCATAACATTCAGGACACTGTCATGACGTTTACTAATTTTCTAAGTGAAAAATTACTGTTTTACCTCTATACGTAAAAATCCTCGAATTTGATTTTTTATTAATTTCATTGACTCTAACATGTTCCAAATAATTATTTAAGCTTAAATTAAATTTTCCATAATTTTATTCCGCATAAAACTAGGCGTTTTAATTAATTCTTTAATTAGCATTTCGTGCGGCGATTAAATCCCGGATAAATCCAAAACTCATTATTTTCTTCCAAATTTTAAACATAACATTTTTATTATTTATTCAACCCTTGTGAGCCATGAACCACACCCGTGACCCATGGTTTCAATTTTAGTCTTATTATTTTTGAAATTGACCCTTATAGGAAACACACCGAGGCATCTCCCAAAATACTCGAGCCACGCTCGAGCCAAACCCAAGCCAACCCACCTAGGAACCCTACTGACCAAGCCCAGCCCATAGAAGTAGCCCTGGTCTGACCAAAAACCCCTTTCTCCTAAGCCCGATTGCGTGCATATGTGTATGAGTGTATCCTAGTTGCACTAGGACTCCTAGTTAGCCTAGGGCTCTACCAGCCGTGCCCCCACCAATCCAACCTATGTAGTGACCCGTTCCAGAATCACCTACTAATCAGAACTTAAGCATGCAAAATTTAACATTAAAACTGAATCAGGTAAACAGCGGAAAAACAGTAATACAACCCAATCGAATCTGAAAGTACAAAAATACTTAAACAACCAGATCGAACTAAATTCAAGAACAAATACTGACAACTACAAGTCAACCTCTGCCAGCTCCCTGTCCACTCCCTCCTGGACCGCCCAACCTGAGACCTGCCCCATCGAATAGGGTGTCCAAAACAGAGATAAACCGAGGACGTGAGCATAAAACGCTCAGCACCGAAAGCATGAGTATACAAGACTATGACATGCATGTATGCAAAATGTACTGGATACCAGGATCTGGGTATAACGAAATACTGCTCAGGTAAATGACGTCAAGGTATGTAGCACTCTGCGCCGTCGCACCAGGAGGTGGCTCCCATACCAAAAATAAACCTGTGGATATACCGGTGACCTGACCACCGTCGGCCAACGGGGTCCAACCATCCACAACAAACGAGGGCTGAGCACCCTCTCAACAGGCTATCTCAAAGATAATCAGGCTCAACATGATTATGCAAATGCCGCATAATAAACCATGCATCATATGACAGATAATAATGCAACATATAAACATGCAACACATAGTAAAGCATACTCAATCCTGCTATCTCGGATAGTACTTTCGTACCTCAAATCAGTAGATCCCAGCAATCAGCCCTAGAATCAAGCCTGCGTCCGTAGTCAGCCCACTGATGCCGCTAGCTCCCAACTAGAGCACAGCTCCGCTACAAGACTAGTAGCTCCCCGCTAGTGCCTAAACCTCGGGAAAAGACTAGAAACCCATCAGAAACGACTAAAACGCTCTGGAACACTCGGAATTGGCGAGTAAAAAGTGAAACCTCGCGCCTCTATTTATAGACAACGATCGGAAGATCCGATCCACTTCGGAAGATCCGATCCGGCACACTTCGGACGATCCGAACTCTGATCGGACGATCCGAACCTTGCATGTCTTCCATGTGTCCAGACACCTGTCTTCGGACGATCCGAACCCTGATCGGACGATCCGAACTCTGCATGTCTTCCACGTGTCCAGACACCTGTCTTCGGACGATTCGAACCCTCTTCGGACGATCCGAACCCGCTTCGGACGATCCGAACTCTGTTCGGTCCTTCCGATCCCACCGAAATATAATTAATCCAATAATTAACTCAAATTAGGCAACGGGATACTACATTCTCCCCCCCTAAAAAGGATTTCGTCCGCGAAATCGAGTCTGAAGAATGACAATTCTGAACAACAATACATTCAACTTAAGAATGAATTACAACTGAAAGCACAACTGAAATTACAATCATAATTGAAAATACTACAACTAGAACAACTCTGGATGCTCTGACCGCATGCGACTCTCTAGTTCCCAAGTAGCTTCTTCAGTACCTCGGCGCTGCCACTGCACTAAGACAAGAGAAATAGTCTTATTCCGCAGTACCTTATCCTTCCGGTCTAAGATCGAATCCGGTCTTTCCACAAAAGACAAATCCGGATTCAGCTGAACTTCTGTCGGATGCAAAACATGAGACTCATCCGCTACGTATCGTCTCAACAAGGACACATGAAACACATTGTGAACACTAGATAGATACGGTGGCAAAGCTAATCTGTAGGCCAAATCTCCCACACATTCTAAGATCTCAAAAGGACCAATGAATCTCGGAGATAGCTTACCCTTGAGTCCAAATCTCAGAATCCTCCGAAAAGGTGATACCTTGAGAAACACTTTCTCGCCTGCATCAAAATGAAGAGGTCTGCGCTTGGTGTTCGCATAACTCGCTTGTCGATCCTGAGCAGTCTTAATCCGCTGTTTGATCACAAGAACTTTGTCCATGGCCTGCTGAATCAATTCTGGACCCTCGACCTGTCGTTCTCCGACTTCTTCCCAGAACAGAGGAGTACGACAACGTCGACCATACAATGCTTCAAACGGAGACATACCAATACTCCTATGAAAACTGTTGTTGTATGCAAACTCTATCAGCGGCAGATGATCCTGCCAAGCTGGCCCGAAATCCATCACACAAGATCTCAACATATCCTCAAGAGTACGAATAGTCCTCTCTGACTGACCGTCAGTCTCTGGGTGATATGCAGTACTCAAACTCAAGGTAGTGCCCAAAGCTTGCTGAAAGCTGCCCCAAAATCTAGATGTAAATCGAGGATCTCTGTCACTAACGATACTCACGGGCACACCATGAAACCGTACAATCTCTTGAATGTACAACCGTGCCATCCGATCGAAAGTGAAATCTCTGTTATACGGAAGAAAATGGGCAGACTTAGTAAGTCGATCCAATACCACCCAGATAGCATCTCTATTCCCCACAGACATAGGCAAGTGAGTCACGAAGTCCATCGTGATATGCTCCCACTTCCACTCCGGAATAGGAAGATTCTGTAACAAACCTCCGGGTCGTCGATACTCAGCCTTCACCTGCTGACAGACTAGGCACTTGGAGACATATTGATAAACATTACGTTTCATACCTTTCCACCAAAATCGAGTCCTCAAATCTTTATACATCTTGTTGCTCCCCGGATGAACACTCAACTTGCTACGATGAGCTTGGGACAAAATCTCCTCCCTCAAAGTGTCATCTTCCGGTACAACAACACGACCAGATAAGCACAAAAGACCCTCGGACTGATAGTGGAATCCAGAAGTATTATCTCTATCAGCCAACCGAGCTAATTTCTGAACCTTAGAATCAGACATCTGAGCATCTCTAATCCGAGAATACAAAACTGGCTCGGACAAAATAGTAGCTATACGGATACTCTCTGTTCCCTTCCGATGCTTACAATTGAATCCCATCGAACAGAAATCCTGAATAATCCCAGATACAGCACAAGTCTGAAGAGCAGATAACCTCACCTTGCGACTAAGAGCATCGGCCGTGAGATTCGCAGATCCTGGATGATACTTGATCTCACAATCGTAATCCTTGAGTAGATCCATCCAACGACGCTGACGCATGTTCAACTCAGCCTGAGTGAACAGATACTTCAAACTCTTATGATCAGTGAAGATCTCAAATCGCTCACCATACAGATAATGGCGCCAGATTTTCAAAGCAAAAACGATCGCTGCTAATTCCAGATCATGAACAGGATAGTTTTCTTCATGAGGCTTTAACTGTCTCGACGCATAAGCAATCACATGCTCATTCTGCATCAGAACACACCCTAGTCCCTGTAAAGAGGCATCGGTGTAAACACTGAAACCACCAGATCCAGACGGTAAAGCCAAAACAGGCGCAGATGTCAAACGTCTGCGAAGTTCCAAGAAACTCTCTTCGCACTCTGATGTCCACTCAAATGAAACATCTTTCCGAGTGAGTTGAGTGAGTGGCTTAGCAATCTGAGAGAAGTTGACAATGAAACGGCGATAATACCCAGCCAATCCCAGAAAACTGCGGATCTCGGCTACTGTCGTCGGACGCGACCAGTTCAATACCGCTTCCACCTTGCTTGGGTCAACTGAAACTCCCTCGCTAGAAATGACATGACCAAGGAATACAACCCTGTCAATCCAAAACTCACATTTACTCAACTTCGCATAAAGCTGATTCTCGCGAAGTGTCTGTAAAATAATCCTTAAGTGTTGTACGTGTTCTTGCTGATCATGCGAATAGATTAAGATATCATCTATAAACACCACAACAAACTTATCCAAGAAATCCCGAAATACCCGATTCATCAGGTCCATAAAAACTGCTGGTGCATTCGTCACCCCAAAAGGCATAACCAGAAACTCATAATGCCCATACCGGGTCCTGAATGCAGTCTTCGATATATCTCCCTGATGAACTCGAAGCTGATGATAACCAGACCTTAAATCAATCTTGGAATACACAGAGGTACCTTGCAGTTGATCAAATAAATCATCAATCCGTGGCAACGGATACTTATTCTTTATCGTCGCACGATTCAACTGTCGATAATCTATGCAGAGCCGCATAGAACCATCCTTCTTTTTGACAAAAAGAACTGGTGCTCCCCACGGGGACACACTGGGTCGAATATACCCCTTGTCAAGAAGATCCTGCAACTGCTGTTTCAATTCTTGCATTTCCGATGGAGCTAAACGATAAGGAGCTCTAGAGATTGGTGCCGTGCCTGGCAAAATCAATGCCGAAATCTACTTCCCGAACGGGAGGAAAACCAGGAATCTCCTCGGGAAAAACATCCGGAAAATCGCAAACCACTGGAATGTCACTGATACCGACACTATCTGCGGACGAATCAATAGCATAGATAAGGTAGCCTTCCCCGCCCGACTCTAAAGCACGACAGGCTTTCAGAGCAGAAACCACAGGCATCGGGGGTCGCGCTCCCTCTCCATAGAAAAACCAACTGTCGCCCTCAACTGGACGAAACTGCACAAACTTCTGATAACAGTCCACAGTAGCTCTAAACACAGTCAGCACATCTATTCCCAGAATGCAATCAAAATCCTCCATCACAAGAATCATCAAATTAGCAGTTAAAACATTACCCTCAAACTCTAGAGGACAACCCAAAACTAGACGTTTAGCTAGCACCGAATGACCCATCGGCGTGGAAACAGATACCACCACGTCCAAAGAAGTGAAAGGTAACTTATGACGCTTAGCAAATCTCGCAGATATGAATGAATGAGATGCACCAGTGTCAATGAGAACGTAAGCAGGTAATCCACATAATAAAAACACACCTGCGATAACTCTCTCGTTCTCCTCAGCCGCCTGATCCTAGTTAAGAGCAAAGACCTGCCCTTGAGTACGCGGTCGGAGGTTAGAACCCTGAGTAGACTGTCCCTGCTGTGGCCTCTGATGAACTGAAGCCTGAGAACCAGATCCTGATCCTCCGCCCGTCTGTGGACAATCTCTCTTCATGTGGCCCATCTCACCGCACTTGTAACAAGCACCCTGCAACCTTGCGACAACGCTCCGTCGGATGATCCTTCCCGCAATGCTGACACGGGCCCTTCTTCTTCCCAAAATGGTGAATTCCTCCAGATCCAGAGGAAGAAGAAGTAGATCCAGCCTTCTTGAATGCTTGGGCGCGGGGACCCAAAGAACTAGTAGGACGAGCAGACTGCATGGCTCGACCTCTCAGCAAACTGCCCTCAGCCTGGCGACAACGATTCACAAGACCCTCATACGATGTCGGATCATCGCAGACAACAACCCGATCATAAATCTCCTGATTGAGGCCCTGAAGAAAATGGTTATACTTGGCCATAGCATTGTCACTGACATGCGGAACATACGGAAGCAACTCAAAGAACTTCTGCTGATACTCATCAACAGACAAACTTCCCTGCTTCAGATTGATCAACTCAATCGCCTTGGTCTGCAGAAGAGCTGGCGGAAAGTAAAGCAGCATGAAAGCGGCTCGGAAATCGGCCCAAAGAACTCGACCCTGTCGCTGAACTATCGGTGCAGAGGTAGACCTCCACCACTTGCGCGCACCACCCTCCAGCAAGAAATCAAGGGTATCAATCTGCTGCTCCGCCGAGCACTGAAAAGTCTTGAAACAGCTCTCCATCCTCTCGAGCCAGTTCTCCGCAACATCCGGAGTCTCACCGCCCGAAAGAGGTTTCGGCCCCATCTGCAAGAACCGATGCATACTAAAACTCCGAGGCTCATCACGACGGTGTTGACGACGTTCTCGATGCTCTCGGCGGCGCTCCCGATCGTCGCGGTCTCCCCAGCGTCCAATGCTGCCATGACTACTAGCATCGTCGTCAAAACCAGACATCGCTAGCTACACAAGTTACTAGAGATTAAACCCAAAAGAACAGTTCCTAATCCCAAAATCTTAATGCATGCTCTGATACCATAAATGTAGTGACCCGTTCCAGAATCACCTACTAATCAGAACTTAAGCATGCAAAATTTAACATTAAAACTGAATCAGGTAAACAGCGGAAAAACAGTAATACAACCCAATCGAATCTGAAAGTACAAAAATACTTAAACAACCAGATCGAACTAAATTCAAGAACAAATACTGACAACTACAAGTCAACCTCTGCCAGCTCCCTGTCCACTCCCTCCTGGACCGCCCAACCTGAGACCTGCCCCATCGAATAGGGTGTCCAAAACAGAGATAAACCGAGGACGTGAGCATAAAACGCTCAGCACCGAAAGCATGAGTATACAAGACTATGACATGCATGTATGCAAAATGTACTGGATACCAGGATCTGGGTATAACGAAATACTGCTCAGGTAAATGACGTCAAGGTATGTAGCACTCTGCGCCGTCGCACCAGGAGGTGGCTCCCATACCAAAAATAAACCTGTGGATATACCGGTGACCTGACCACCGTCGGCCAACGGGGTCCAACCATCCACAACAAACGAGGGCTGAGCACCCTCTCAACAGGCTATCTCAAAGATAATCAGGCTCAACATGATTATGCAAATGCCGCATAATAAACCATGCATCATATGACAGATAATAATGCAACATATAAACATGCAACACATAGTAAAGCATACTCAATCCTGCTATCTCGGATAGTACTTTCGTACCTCAAATCAGTAGATCCCAGCAATCAGCCCTAGAATCAAGCCTGCGTCCGTAGTCAGCCCACTGATGCCGCTAGCTCCCAACTAGAGCACAGCTCCGCTACAAGACTAGTAGCTCCCCGCTAGTGCCTAAACCTCGGGAAAAGACTAGAAACCCATCAGAAACGACTAAAACGCTCTGGAACACTCGGAATTGGCGAGTAAAAAGTGAAACCTCGCGCCTCTATTTATAGACAACGATCGGAAGATTCGATCCACTTCGGAAGATCCGATCCGGCACACTTCGGACGATCCGAACTCTGATCGGACGATCCGAACCTTGCATGTCTTCCATGTGTCCAGACACCTGTCTTCGGACGATCCGAACCCTGATCGGACGATCCGAACTCTGCATGTCTTCCACGTGTCCAGACACCTGTCTTCGGACGATTCGAACCCTCTTCGGACGATCCGAACCCGCTTCGGACGATCCGAACTCTGTTCGGTCCTTCCGATCCCACCGAAATATAATTAATCCAATAATTAACTCAAATTAGGCATCGGGATACTACAACCTAACACTAAGCATCCCTGGACCATGTAAAGACCCAACCAAGCCCAGCCCAGCCCCTGAAACCGAGCACCGAGCCACCTGAATAAAGAAACATCTTGCACGTGACTCCATGGTGCCTCCCTCACGTTTTCTGTGTTTGGCTCAAGCCACGTCGAGCCACCCTGCACCAACTCATGACCAGCCCCTCTAGGAACCCTCTTGGACCCTTAGAACCCATAGGACTCGATCCCAAGCTCAAAAGCCAAAGCCACAACATAAGCTGCAGAAACAGCCGAGAAACCCACCTCCACTAGGACTCTTTTTTTCTTGCTTAGCCACATACCAACGAGCCAGCCCATCATGCACCCTCTTAGGACCCCAAAGACTTGACCTAGCCCAGCCCAAAGCCCCCTGGCTGAGCCATCTGTCCCTACGTAGCTGCTGCAACCTGCGCAACTCCTTTGGCTTGTTCTCGAGTTTCTAGGACTCCTTCTCAGCCCTGATGCACGAGTCCTAGCGTGGCTAGGACTTTCTCCCTGACTCATACCTGGCCCTAGCCTAGCCTTGGTCCCAGCCATGACCCCAGCCAAGCCACAAACCATGAACCCGAGCCCCTTGATCACCTAACATCAACTTTTAGTTCCAGATTGTGTTCTTCCTGTTGTGCAACATAGTGAGGTGTTCTAGGACTCCCTATATTCGTGTCAAACCCTCCCTTATCACTTCCTAATCATGGCAGCCTCTTACGAACATGGAATTCATGGTTTTTGGATCAAAATACATGTTTTAAAAAGCACATAAGATGCATGTATGAAAATAATAAAATGTGTGGTTTGTTTTCATTCAAAACATGATCAAACAAATACTATGGTGTGATAGATGTTTGAAGGAAAGAATATGGCATACCTTTACGTTTTAAACGCACGATTATACGTTGACGAATCGAAGAACGATAGCACGAAGACGATAGCTTGATTTTCCCTTGAAATTTCAAAACTTGCCCTTTGAAATACTGTGTGTGTGCCGTGTCTTGTTGGATTGAAAAGAGTTCTGAATTGGTTGGGGAAGTGGACGTGAGTTGTTAAGTGAGTTATGAGGTGGTTTAAGGCTTTAAATAATTAATTATAACACTAACAAAAGCCTTGGCCCATTAACAAAGTTAATTAGGCCCAAATAGCCCATTAGCGATTAATTAAAATATTTTGTTTAATAAAGTTTGTGAATTATTAACCGGGTTGCCAAAACGTTCGTATTTTTGTTGAAAATCCAACACCGATAAAAATCACGTCCCGGCGTATAAAATCATCTCAAAACTCCTTATTTTCAAAAATAAGAAAAAACATCAAAGATATTTTAAATAATTAAAAACAATTATTTAATAAAAATATTTTCTAATTTTTCAGTCATTGATCTCCATTTCTCGATCGCAACTTGAATAGCCTTTAAAATACATTTTAATGCAACAATGTAGAAAAATATATTTTAAACATGTCAATATTCACTACATATTTAATTTATGTAATTAAAACAATTAATTGAAATACACCAGAAATTTAATAACTTGTATGCATGTGGTTCGTGTGGATCTTCGGATTTCGGGGCATCACAGACATCTATAAATGAGAGTTGAGTTTCAAATTTTAGTTTAGTGAGTTTTCACACAAAGACAATAAAGATTGTATTTGTAGTCTTGACATAAGAGACATTAAACATTATGTGGATTGTGAAGTTGCGTGCTACAATCAAGAATGTATTAGGAGTTTTAATTAGACAATAGATAATTTTTCAGTTGAAATGATTTTGTATAAGGAATTGTATAAATCAAAGTCTTCTAGTTGATTCTTATTAAAGGGAAGAAAGAGTGACATATGAGTTGTTAATATCCAAACACACATAAACAAATCCATCTCTATTTATTTATTGTATTGACTTATCATTTCTACTATTTTTAAGATGTATTTTCAAAACATTTTATGTATATTTCAAATACCAAAATATTGTATACCAAGTGTTTGATAAAAATGCTTCAACCAAAATATTTTTTACTCATTCAACTTACATATATTTTAAATATTTTACAAAATATTTAATCGATTTATACGAAAGATTATTTGAGTGTCTTCCGCTTAGTTTGAAAATCAAACTCGATTTAATTTATCAATGCTCAATATTTCAAGAGTTGAGCTATTTTTACTCAACGATTATCTCAAATCGATCCTGTCATATTGGGAACGTGAAATTTTATTAATTTAAAAAGATTATAATTTATCAAGTATTAAACTATAGATGTTTTACTGTATGAAGTTTTCATGTACAAAGATTGTTGATATAAATGGAAGCCAACACAACATTATATTAGATGCTGAAGAAATCGCTTTTGGAAAAAAAAACAAAAACTTTTGTTAGACGGTCTCATCCATTCGTATTTAGTGAGACGAATATCTTATTTGAGTTATCCATGAAAATTATTATTTTTTATTGTGAATATCGGTAGAGTTGACCTGTTTCACAGAGAAAGATTCGTGAGACTGTCTCACAAGAGACCTACTCAAAAAAGAAAAGAAGAATAATAATTAAGAAAGAGAAGGTTGCAAAACCAAATCCACTCCATTAATTTGGATCATGTATCCCAACCAAACTTTATCCAAATGGGCCATCTGCACAGCACAGATCTGGTTGAATTGGCCATCTGCACCGCACAAAAAAATTCGATCTTTCCCACCAAATGGGCTCCGAGATCCTTGGAATTTCGCCATTTGCATCTTCTAGAACGCTCGTTCTCCATCCGACCTCTCCCATCTCAAGATTTATACCAAGATCAGCATACCAAGTTACCAGTTTCAACAGATATCACTCCACCCATTTTCTATTCACGAAGCCCCTTGGATATTACGTCGTTTCATCTGGTGGGTTTTGTGGCTTGAGCTTTAATCGGTGCAGGAGAGAGTTCAGAGGCGGAGTTGTGGCTATGGCGGCTTCCGGGCCTGTGCAGAAATCCGAGGAGGAGTGGCGTGCAATTCTTTCGCCGGAGCAGTTTCGGATTCTCAGAGAGAAAGGCACCGAGTGAGTTGGATTCCGTGGCTGCTTGGGATAACTGTTGTTTTCCTCCTCCGAACACTGAATATCCCTTCATGAACTGATAATTTGGTGATGATTTTATTACTTTAGTTGTTGGGAATCTGTGAACTTAATAATTTTTCTTTTTGGTGTGAAATGGGATGGAAGTTTTTCACAATCATAATGATAACAAGGAATGGAAGGGAATAAAAGCAATTCAATCCATAAAAAAAATCAAGCTCAAGGTCTGCGTCCATGGCCAAACTTTTGAAGTTGAATTTTGCTTTTGTTCTCTCTTAATTGTCTCAAAACAACTCCCATTTATATTTCTCAGAAGTTATACTACAAGTAAGCAGTAATCTTTATGATTCACATATATATTTATTGCAGTTCTGATAATCCTGAATCGAGTTTATGACAATCATGTCAAAGATCAAATCTTTTTGACCTGTCCTAGTGTATCAACTGGTGTCACTACTGAATCGAGTTTATGACAATCATGTCAAAGATCAAATCTTTTTTGACCTATCTTAGTGTATCAACAGGTGTCACTAGCTTTATTTGGAGTAGAAAGTTTTTTTCTTTGTCAATGGGTGCCCACGTGAGGACGGTCCTGGCAGTAGCTTCAGTTGAGCCTACCACAACATTTCATCTCGTCTCTGCCAATTACCATTCACTGTAGTCAAGGCAGAAAGCTTGAAATCTCCTTAATATTGCTTGGTAACAGTTATATGTTGCAAAGTCAGTCAATCTGCTTATCTGTTGAGAAATGATGACAGCTTCCGAAATTCTTGATTGGTTTAATCATGAGGCTCAAATTTTTATTCCTAGACCTTTTCTTTCAAAGAAAATGCAAGGGAAGGGTGAATTTGGGTGCTAGTGTGCCAGATATTCTAGCACGTTTAAGCGGTGATGAAGCTGGTTTTTGCCTCAGTTAGCTGAAATTCACATTTATTGATGTTTTTAGTGCGTTAGTGGGAGAGAATTCAACACCAATTGTACTTGATTTTACTCAGTTTTTTATTCCCCTCTTGTCTGAACCTGAAGGGAAGCTGACATTAATACTCATCATGAAGTACCATAGCTTCAATCTTGTTTTGCTCATTTCAAGGATATGTTATGAAGTAAAGGGTTGAATTACTATTTTCTGAAGTTTGAACCACATGTCACCGATATCTACGACATTTACTTGTGCACACAAATGCTAACAGGTATCCAGGTACTGGGATTTATGACAAGTTCTATGAAGAGGGTGTATACCAGTGTGCAGGGTGTGGAACAGCTCTGTACAAGTCCACAACCAAATTTAATTCCGGTTGTGGTTGGCCAGCATTCTTCGAGGGTCTCCCTGGAGCCATAAACCGATATGTAGGTTCCTCTTTTTGTCCATTCATTCCATTTTTCCATACCTTTTGTGCATCTTAGTAAAAGCAGGTTACATTTGCATCGTGCGTATGATCAAACAGCCTGATCCTGACGGAAGGAGGGTAGAAATCACATGCGCAGCTTGTGGGGGACACCTCGGGCATGTTTTCAAAGGTGAAGGATTCGGTACACCCACTGATGAGCGTCATTGCGTCAATAGTGTGTCCCTAAAGTTTACTCCAGGAAATTCTGATTCGCCTTCGTAAAGGGCGCATTACGTGCTCGTCCGAACACACTGATAATTGTGCAAACTGAGTAATAAACTAAACTTCTGCTGCTTTGGGACATAACTTTATGTAACTGGATCATGTTAGAGCAAAAAGGTTGTGTGTTTTTGGTTATGCCTTGGTGCATTAGATGGTTGTGATAATTTCATTGATGCAAAATTGTTCTTCCAGACGTTCTCGGGTTTTGATAGGGCGTTGCTCAGTGTTAATGACCCATAATCAACAAACCTTGGTCAAATGTTTTTTCGATTTATGATCTTCGTTTATTAGTATTTATTTATGAAAAATATCACATTTCACGATCTTTGTTAAATATATAATTCTGAATTCTTCCTTTAATTTATCCTTAATTTTCAAGTGTTTTCCGTAAAATCTAGTTAGTTATAATGATATGAAAATTGGAAGTGATGGGTTTCTGTTGGTTTTTATGCTTGATTAAAAGGTAATAATATTAATAATAATAAGAAATTAAAAGTGGGAAATATGGATTATTTATCAAAATTTTATGATAAATTCAATACAGAATTTTATAATATAATAATAAAATTCAATATATTGTTATATTTTTTTAACATTATTAATCAAAATGATAATATGATGTTGGTTGCAATATCGTTTTAGAAAATAAGATAAGATAAGAGAGGACATTTATTTAATTATTTATTATTGTTGTATTAAAAATAAAATTAAAACCTTGACCGCTTTTTCATTAATAAATCTGGAAACTTTGACTAATGGATTATTTCTCTAGGCTAAATAATTTTGTCCGAAAGCAAACGTCTAGTATATCTATTTTTCTTATTTTATTTTTATTTTTTGGCAAAATAACCTTCAAATACCTAAAAAAATAAATGCGAAAAATTGTATATTAAAAATCATAGTCAAATAAAATATTAAATTTTAATATTTATTTGATAATATATCTGTAATATTATTTTGGAAGTGCAATTTGATGCTATATATTTTTTTATTTTCAAAATATCGATATTAAATCATTCATGCGATGAAAATATTATATAATTTGTCTGATATAAAAGCAAGAAATAAAGATTATAATAAAATAAAATGCCCCCCCTTTTTTTAAAAATTCTAAAAAAAAATATGGGTAAATTTTCTTATTCGCACGCCTCTCCTTTGAGAGCCCCGTGACTGTGAGTGGTTCGGCATCATTAATTTGCACATCACTTCACGAAATCATCCAAAACTTCTTTTTTGATCCTACGACCGTTGAGATAAATGTCTGCGCATGCACAAAACGTTCCAAATTTCAATGGCCTAAACGTGTGGCTCTACTCCTACTATTCCTATTTGCACTCTCCGATACATTTTCTTGATGAAATCCCATTTTTGTTTAAGCCAAAAGTCAATCTTTTGTAACAAATTTAGTTTTTTTTAATGGTTTATATGTTTGGCAGCGTAAAATTTCGTTTTCTTGAATGTCAATATGTTGGAAGCAGTGGCGTGTTATTACAACCCCAGGGTAAGCTTCTGGTATGCATTATGAATGGCTGAAAAGTGAAAATTTGGGGAAAAGTGCAGAGCAATCACTTGTGAATGATTATCTTGGATTCTAGTTTAGTTGGTAGCTGGATCTTGATATGTCTTTGTGTTCTCGTCTAATAGATTCATTTTATTTTAGGTACTAAGATAATTTGAAGCATTAAAATGAGGCCTTGAGGGTGTCATTCTTGGATAAGTTACTTGTAGATACCAGTGTTCCATTTTAGGCACTATCTTAATTTGAAGGAATAAATTGAGGTGCTATTCTGGCAATTGAATATTTGTGAAATACCATCTTTGTAGTGCCTATGATTGGGCTAGTTTATTATGTTATCTTCTGGGAAAAATATGGAGTTTGATGGTTTTCTATTAATGATAGTAGAATTTTCAGGGTGGATCTTGCAGGGAATTTAACAAAATTATGTGGTTTGAGCAATATCAAGAAACTTATAAGTTAATGTTTAATCTAATTTTAATTTCAAGGAAATTTGGAAAAAAAAAAACTATCAATGTTATGTAACTCTATCAAGAAATACTTGTTCTTGAAACTTCCTTCAGATTTGGTGTAAAAGAAACCGTAAACAACAACTTTTGACAGCTCCGAACTGTTTGACATTTCATTTTTATATAAATGTTTTTTCCAACTTATTTCTTATCATTGTTTTTGGATGAAGAAAGACAAGCTCATAATACCCTGCATCATTTGTGTGACGCAGGGAAGTGACATCGTTTTCCAGGCCAGAATTAAAAGTATATCTTTTGTCCCACGTCAACGCTCGCAAAATCTCAATGTCTCTTGTTCTTGTAGTCAATTAGCACAGAAGCCATTATTTTCATCAATACATCACAGGATAAATTATAACCTTCTGTACAAAAAACACAATGTTTTCAAGATTACTCCTTTATCATCTTTTCGACGCGGAGAAGGATTTTGCTTTCCTGTATACAGACACATCAAAAAGGTCAAATTCCGGATACACTCATCACTTGATGTTGCCAATGCTGTTGATGTCATCAATGATTTGGGCATGGACACTCTGACATTCCTAGCAGTGACTGTATTGGTGGTTCCTTCTTTCAAAAAAATCAAAGCTAGTCCTGTAAGTTGACTTTCAGCTCGAAATCTTGAAATGGCGATCTTGTATCTTCAGACGTTCACACATTTCATGAAATATGTTGGTCAAAGTTGAAATGCGTCAATTTCTATATAAAGATACAAATTCTTCAAGGTTGAAATTGAACTAGACTCTATGAGGTACAGAAATAAATGCCTGTGACATTTTATGAACACGACATGTCTATAACCCTATTGGCTACACTTGGGTACGTACTTGTGGATTCATACGTACTTGTGGATTCATACCTTTTATGGAAACTATCTGATTCCATAATTTAAAGAACAGTCATAATGCTGAATAAGAGTTGTCATTTTTTGGTGATTAGTAGTTTCATAGTGGAAAAATTAAATTAACAGGGTGCTAATTGTTGTATTTTGCTACAGATACTAGGTTTCTTCTTCGCAGGGATTGTGCTCAATCAACTCGGCCTCATAAGAAATCTCATCGATGTTAAAATTTTATCTGAATGGGGGATTCTCTTCTTGGTGAGTTCAATAATATTTTTTCCCCTTACATAAGAGATTGGTCTGAAAACTATCCCGGTGGCTCGTTTAAATCAGAGAAATCATTTATTTTTCATTATTGGCACTGAAGCTCGGTGAGGGTGTTTGGATCTGTTTCTATACTAATCCATCTTGTTGTCACGATGTTGCTTTATCTATGTTACTGTAGTTATACTTTAACGTGGTGTAATTATTGAACTGAGAATGAATTAGGTTGAGCTGTCTGATTGTCTTTTAACAGAGAGATGAGTTTTCATTCTCGCTGCTCTTTCAGTAGGCTGCCACAACAGTCCACTCATTCTCACTTTTACAATTTGATGATTGTGTGTTAAGAAACTTTTGAAATATGTTTATGCAATTCTGGGAAGTTAGCTTAGGACTAATGGGCTCAGACTAGAGTTACTTTGACTAGGTGTAAAATACTGGATCAAAACTTGTAGCAGTTAAATGGTTAAGCTTGAAAATTTGTTTCGGAGCACAAGGAGGCAACAACAGAGGTTTCAAAGCTTAGAGACACATACAGCTTTTGTTACTTCTAGCTAACGGTGTACAGTTTGTTTGAAAAATTTTGGAACTGTATATATAGACTGTTGGTAGCACAAGTGGAATGTGACAACCGGTTGATTACACTGGAAGGTCACAAATTTTGTTGTATTTTGTTTATGAGTGTTGAATTGTAGAGTATTACTGGTAGTCGACTGGTATTTGAATTTTTTCAAATGTAAAGTTATTATAAATTTTCATTGCTTTATTATATTTTGAAGTCAGTTTTCTAAGCTGTTTAGGCCTTTTACTTTGCATTGTCAAATTTATTATTCCAACTTAAAAATGTTATCTGATGTTTTCAACTAACAGATGTTTCTTGCAGTTATTTGAGATGGGTTTGGAGCTCTCACTTGATCGCTTGAGAGCTCTTGCGAAGTTTGCATTTGGCCTGGGGCTAACTCAGGTATGCTTTCACAGCAATTCTAGCATGATGTTCAGGGTGTGGAAATGTGGTTCTAAACATTCAAATAATTAAAATAATGGACTAGGCTGTAGTTCTTTATTTTCATTTAAGTAGTAACACTTGTTCATGCAAATATATCATAGTGTATGTTTGGACTTTCTAGGGAACATCAGAACATAAGAAGGTTATGGACTTCTTGAGCTTAAAAGTTCCGATGCTTAATGTGAATCTTGTCAAAGAGGCTAGACTCCACCCTGCATATCTGTTTTCCACCTGAATGTTTTAGCTGTGCATCAACTACTGCACATTTAGGTGCAGCCACTTGATTACTTTCTTATCAAATATTGTAAAATATCCACTGTGTCATTGACCTTTCACTTTAGCAACCACTTATTAAAGTCTGCCCTGGTGCCTATCTGCTTGCACTTTATCGTCAATCAGGAACATGTATTCTGCGCCAAGTCCTTCCTCAATCCACAGTTCTGCACACATTTCTGCCCCAGCACATTTTTCCATCATGATGCTCATTCTGTTTTCTTATGTTCATCACGTGCAATGGTAGTTATTTTCTTATCCTTGCTGAAGAGCGATAATTCATTCACTGGCCTGGGATCTGGCTACAATCTATTTTTGTATCCCCAGTTATGATTCTTCACGCGGATGTGGCTACCATGAAGAGTATACTCAGAGACTCACTTAGCGACCAAATGTTCATCCCCAAAGATCCCTTTTCTTGTGTGGGACAATGCTTTTCTCTTTTGACTAATAAAACCTCAATACCATATTTTGGATTTTTTTCACATGATCACATCTCTCACATCCTAACCCTTTCAGCTGTAATATTGGACAAATGCTAATAAAATTTGTATAACTCAGTATTTTTTATGGTTTTTCTCCATTGAAGGTTTTACTATCAACTCTAGCATTCACGGCATTTGAGCTTCCTCCAAATGGTGCTGTCGGAACAAGAATTTTGGAGTTTCTGTTTCACTCGAGGCCTGATTTGGTAAGAATTTTTTTTTCCAGCCAACTGTTCTACTTGACAGTGTGCTGCTGTCTTAAAAGGGTGATCTTGGACTTATCTGTATTTTGCACTTTATATGCTAAATGAAAACAGGGAATTCAATCATGGTCGACAATTTTTTAAACGGTATTTCTAAAAATTACTGATACTGTTGTTTTTCTCCAGCTGTGGCAAGTTGATATTTATCTTATGTCAAATTGGCATTTGGCTGGATGACGTATTGGAAAAGATAAGAAAAAAATAGAGAGACAAAAACTGAATATTTCCTTCAAGGACAGTGGTATGGATAATTAGAGAGCAATTCTAGAACTAATTTTAGGAGCAGTGAGCAATTCTAGAAATATTTAGAATTATAAAATAAGAATAAATTAAAAATTTTCTAATACTCCTGATTTATGCATGTTCCTAATATATGAAAAAAAGAAAAGAAAATGGCTAACAATCCTTTAATTGTCTCATGGAACAAATATTTCTTCTTTAGCATCCTCGAGACCTGCCATGTGCAAGGAAGCAGTTCTTTTATATATTTTGCTTTTGACTCACAGTTTATGATTCCATTCTTCATAATAGTTTTCATATGATATATACTACCTAGAAGCCACCATCTATGTTTATGCAGTTCCTATTTTAATATTCCCAGGTGAATTACTAACTACAGGTGCAACCTGTTACAGTTGTCGTGCATATTGTGATTACTGATCTGTCAACAGTCGATTATTGTATGTCAACAGTCGATTATTGTAACCTCATGCGTTGATGTCTTTTCTATGTATTAGACATACAATGAGAGTTAAGGACTGAGATTTCCTGATGTCTTGATTTATTATTATGTCATGTTTTTATTTGTATATTTGTTATTATTTTTTAAGTCACTGGTTTGTCTTGTCTTCTGTTGGGCCTGCAATAGAGTTGTCAAAAATTGTAGGTCAATATTCGAAGTGTTGATGAAGCTGTGGTAATTGGTGCTGCACTTTCGTTGTCGTCTTCAGCCTTTGTTCTTCAGGTATTTCAGCTTAAAAATTGATTAGAGAAAAGGATCATTTTTTGTATTCAGCCACTTGTACAAGTGCACATTACTCTCTAAAAGATGCCAGATTTTTCTCTAATATTTCATGTCCTTTTTAATCTCCATTTTATACATCTAATCTAAGCTGTTTAACTTATGAGGTGGTAGTGCGTGCATGGAACTTTTATTTGAGTATCTTTAGAACCTTTATCATGCATAAAACTATATTACATGCAAACTAATTCATCATGCAATAATTTGATTCCTGTGTCAAAAAGAAATGTTACGATAGTATGATTGTCAAGTCTTGAGGTACCAGTTAGTAATCATTAGTTCATAAAAAATATGACGTTTATAAACGGCTGTATTGCATGTTTAAAATTCTAGATATTCTTTTATAAAGAACTAATTATCTAAGGTATGATTAAAATACACTAGTACTTGATTAAAATTTAAACCATTAGAACTCATATGTTTGTCAACAATTCCTTGGCCAAAACAATTATTTGTACACATCACCGTTTTGTCTATCATGTAAACACATATGCTTTTTATTGTTTATAATTGATAGTGTGATCTTTACTACACAATAATCATTAATAAGCTATCATAATGGCATTTTGAAACATATTTCCTGGTTCTAAATCCTAACACCAAGATGTAATACAATCATTTTCTTGAAGTAGTTAGCTTTCTTATCAAGGAGTTATTGAGCATGCTAATAGTTTTGTATCATGTGCTAAAACTTATTTTAACTCTCCTCATTTTGAAAACTTTTCAATTTACTTATAATGATGGTGGTGCATTGGGGACTGTGGACTGTAATAAGCTCAAGTTTAATCTGTATGCGTTTTAACTCTCCTCATTTTGAAGACTTTTCGATCGTGTTTCTTTACTAATAATGATGGCGGTGTATTGGGGACTGACTGTAATATGCTCAAGTTTAATCTGTACGCATTTTAGGGGATATGGCTGTATCAGATTGCTTTTGTTCAATATAATTTTTGTCTGTGATTCTCTCAGCATCTGTAATATTAGGAAATGAAGAGACTATTCCGATTTTGATACGACATGGGTTGAATCTTTTTGGATGGTTTAGTACCACCATATATGCCTCTTGGGTGACATTATTCTTTCATGTGATATATAGCTTCTCGCAGAGAAAGGAGAACTTCCAACTAAATTTGGGTCGGCAACACTGGGCATACTTTTATTCCAGGTTCTCTATTTCATTTTCTTTATCCCTTGTTTCATGTATTTTCTAAATATTTCTTATCATGCTCTTGCTTTCCCTTTTTTTCCCCTGAACTGGCTGGGTTGGTCTTACTCAATTCTTCATAACATGTGAAGTCTGTTGCCCTTTTTTTGGTCATACTACGCATATTTGTAGGATATTGCAGTTGTCCCCCTTCTCGTTGTATTGCCGGTGTTGGAAAGCCAGGTAGTTTAAATACTTATTCTTCCAAGCATCCTAACGTTGTTGCTACTCCACTTATACTGGCACTTCAATATGTATAATCTGCAGAATTTCGCGCAAGAAAGTATTTGGCCAATGCTAGCTGAAGCAAGTTTGAAAGCTTTAGGTGGACTAGGTCTGCTTTCTCTAGGAGGAAAATATTTTCTGAGGCGGGTTTTTGAGGTCTGCATTAGTGTTGTTTGAGGAGAATAAATTTTCAGATGCATTTTTGTATATGCTGTGGTTGTTGAATCTTGGTTGTTGATTGCAGGTTGTTGCGGATACTAGAAGTTCAGAAGCTTTCGTTGCTCTCTGCTTGCTGACTGTTTCTGGGACATCACTTATAACACAAAAATTGGGCTTCAGTGACACGGTTTGATTTCGTTCTTTTGTAAACTGTTGGATAAGACTGATATAAACATAGTTGTCAAGTTGAATATTTCAAATTTTGTTTCGGGTATATATGTTAACATTTTGATAGATTCTGAGACAAGGTAGATGTAAACACATTATTTTATTTTGCACCAAATTTTTATAAATAATTCTGAACCTTATAGGTAGATGTGATTATGATTTTGGTGGAGAGGTTTGTGCAATTTGGTCTCGAAGCATGGGAAATAGATGTATTGTTCATATATTCATTTGCAGCTAGGAGCTTTTCTAGCTGGGGCCCTTCTAGCAGAAACAAACTTCCGCACACAAATTGAAGCTGACATTAGGCCATTTAGAGGATTACTTCTTGGGTTATTTTTTGTGACGACTGGGACTTCTATCGACACACAGGTATTTATTTATCTTGTCAGTTTTCACCAGCTTAGATTTTGTCGTTACATTCTCGAGCAAAGGATCGTGTAATAGGTTGATTGATGGGGAAATCTGAAGATTCCAGATTTCCCTTCTTCTTATTAGATTTTCTACCCTTGTGACCAACTGTATAAAATGTGCTGAGGCTCGATTTGAGAGAACCTCAAGATCTCAACACTTTTGTTTGGAAAATATTTGATAACTTTTAGTCAAGGCAAGATGAACATAAATACAAAAGAGTCCTAGATAACCAAACCCTAAAGAAGATAAACATCAAATCTGAAAAGCAAAGCCAATCCTAAATGCCAAGTCCTATCAAAATTCAAAATAAATTGATACGTGAAAATCCAAATCCTTGAGCTTGAAACGGCCATGGTTGTTGCCTCTGGTAAACTTGGATTCCTGGACTTCCTCGCTTTCCTGGATTGTTGCCGTGCTTGTGACATCACCCACCCCTTGACTACGGTGGTTGTCCGCAAACAAAAAGACAGGAAACACTGCACGAATAATGAAGTATCTTCCCAAGAAGCTTCAGCTGGTGATAAACCGTGCCAATGGATCAGCAATTCCATCCTGCCGTTGTGAACATGCTGGTCAAGGATCACCTAAGGAGTAGGAAGGGTCTCGCCTGGATGGAGAGAGGGAAGCGTGGGCTCACTGGACTCAATCCCATGGAAAGGCTTCAGGAACAAAATATGGAAGTTTGGATGCATTTTGGTGGACTCCAGAAGTTCCCGCTTATAAGAGACTGAACCAACACGTGCCAACACCTTATAAGGCCCATAGAACCTGGGAGATAACTTTCGATTAGCTCGGGCGGACAAACTCAGATGGCGGTAAGGCTGAAGTTTCAATAAAACCAAATCATCCAAATCAAAGTGCACCTCCCGGTGGTTGCTGTCGTATTGCACTTTCATATGGTTTTGTGCATGCAACAACTGATACCTTACATCTTGCAGCACCTTATCCCGAAAGAGTAACCATGATCCACAGCCTCGAGGCGAGCGATACCTGGGTAATATGATAGCATTTGAGGTGGCTGTTGGCTGAAGAAGACCTCAAAATGTGAAGCCCACAAAAAGAGTGAAAGCTCGTATTGTAGCAATATTCAACCGAAGCAAGCCACTCCACCCACTTCTTCAGGTAGACATTTCTAAAACTCTATTAACAACCTCTGTTTGCCAATCCGCTTGTGGGTGGTAAGAAGAACTGGAACAAAGCTTGGAACCTTGCAACCGAAAAAACTCCTTCCAAAAAGAACTCATAAAAGTAACATCCCTATCGCTGATGGGATTCGGGCAGCCTGTGCAGTTTATATGCATTGTCAAGGAATATTCTTGCCACCGAAACAGCCGTATAAAGTTGTGATAGAGCAATAAAATGTGCATATTTGGAGAATCGTTCAACGACGACGAAGAGCACATTTTCCCATGAGAAGAGGGAAGACCTTCGACAAAAACACTCGAAATATCCTCTCAAACCTGATGTGGGATAGGTAGGGGTTGCAGGAGCCCCGACGGCTGAAGTTGTTCAACATTATTCCGTTGGCAAACAAGGCAAGTGGCGATGAAGTTCATCACATGCTGCCACGTACCTGCCTAGTTGAAATCATGAGCCACCTCTGTAAAGTTTTGATACCCATCATGGCATGAATTGTGGACAAAAGCTGTAATACGAGTTATCAAAGGCGAAAGCTTTTGCAGAAAAATCCGATTTTTATACAACAAAAGTCCCTCTGTACAAGAGACCGGAAAATTATTGTGGTTCGGCCATAAAGGTCTATATCAACGACACAATGTCCAGAGGGTTATCTATATTAATCCTCTTAATTTAGAATGCATTTGTCACTTAATATCAAATCTGATGCCAAAATATATTCTTTAACAACTACCTTTACCTTTGCATAATCTTTTTCTCAAATGTTATTTTCATCACGCTTTTGTCCTTTAGAAAGCTGATAACATGTTTTACTATTGTACTTGTTTTGTGCAGCTTCTTATCCGAGAATGGCCAAATGTATTTTCACTCTTGGCGGGGTTGATAATAATCAAGACATTGATTATAACAGCAATAGGTCCACGAGTTGGATTAACTCTCCAAGAGAGTGTAAGGATAGGTTTGCTTCTTTCCCAGGGAGGTGAATTTGGATTTGTTGTTTTCTCTTTAGCAAACAGGTTTGTGACTTTTCTTGCTTGAGTGCAATGTTCTTTATTTGGGTTTCCTATTACAGGCTAACTTTTATATACTTTCATAGGCTTGGTGTGCTGCCACTAGAGCTGAATAAACTTCTCATAATTGTTGTTGTTCTGTCTATGGCACTGACCCCTCTACTCAATGAAGTAGGAAGAAAGGCAGCTGATTTTATTGGTGAAAAGTTTGAAAATGAGAGTGTAAGTCTCTGAAACGCGTTGAATTTTATATATAGCAACAATAGAGGATGGGGCTAAATTATAAAATGTATACCTGTTAGGCTGGTTCAGAAATGGAAGGAGAGCAGAAAAATATAGTAATTTGATTAATGAACGAAAATGAAATAAGACATATAAGATAACTTTTCCCAGAGTAAGTCTCTGTGTACTCCCTAGCACTAGCTAGTAATCTAAAATGGAATATTCTCAATCAATAATCAACTTCCTCTCTCCCTTCTCTAATATACTATCTGCTCACCCCTTTCCCACTTAATTCACTCTTGGGCCTTAGTTCTTTTATATAGTATAATGGGCTTTGATTTAATATCATAATCCCTAGCAACACCACAATAATTAACATGGTTCAATTAGCTAGCGAAGTTAATTTGTACCTAAAATAACTATCTTGTGTTGTAAACATCCACACTGGCACAAAGTCTTGATGGAGAACGCTTGGTGGAATGATTAGCTAAAGGAGAGGCCACTTCTTTGTATCTTTCATTATTGCATCTTTAGGCAATCTACAAGGTGTGACATCCTGATCTGTGAATGCTAAGACAGCTTTGTTTTTCTCTGTTACTTCAATTTCTTAAAAAGCAAATCTATCTTAAATATTTAAATAATACTTTTGAGTTATTGACTGAAATATTATGATGATGCAGAAAACCGATGACTCAGTAAATTTTAATGCCAGCGAACCTATTGTTATTGTTGGATTTGGACGAAAAGCTCAGGTACAGCAGTTTATAAACTATTTGTTTAGCTGAACAGCATTAGTCAATTTTGATCGACAATTTCTCCTGTTCAAGGTTCTTGCCAATTTCTTGTCCACGCCATTGGCTTCTGGGATAGATGGTGTTGCAGGATGGCCTTATGTTGCTTTTGATCTTGACCCTTCCATTGTGAAGGTAAGTGTTAAGAAAATCACATGAGAATGAAAAATCAGTTTTTGCAAGGAATCAAAATGTTATGAAGGTTTAGGTGTAGTGCTTGCTTGTCTAGTTGTGTGTAGCATATTATTAATAGTGCTGGTAATATGGTGCTGTGGTCATAAAATCTTACAGCCCCCATGTCTTGAGAGAAAAAGATACCATAGTACATGGTCCTAGTGTTATGTTGTTTGTTTTTCGTTCGCAAGGGCACGATGTCAAGTTTTAGCATATGATAAGTAGAGTATCGTTCCTACAAAGAATGAATAATTGATATTACACTAAATTTATGAAACCAACCTGAACTTAATCCTATTTATAGCTTCGATGATGATAGGATATTCGATTACTAAAATTTTGCAAGAAACATATTATGGATTTGCAAACGAAGATCAACTAGAGAGAGAATTCTAGAGGTGCGATTTCGCTCGACTTTCCACCATGTTTAGTTTCTAACAGCATGTCCACTGCAAACTCTTCTAATTTATTAGCCAAGAATTTACAAAATGATCTATTCTTTTTCTCAAGTGATGAATAGAATTTAGTTATCTAATATCGATTTTAACATTCCTATTAACAATCAAATATTAAATAACATGAACAACACAATAATTCCTTCAAAGGCTTCAATGGAATTATAGACCTTCTGATTTGGTCATTCTTCAGTCCTTCCTTCTCTCTTTTCCTTCCATTTCTCAATGCCTTTCTTTGCCATTTATGCCACAAATATTTAGTTGTTGCCTAGTTTCCTACAAACGATAAAAACGACAACAAAATGCATAACACCGCTCAAGAAATAACAAAAATCTAAGTTAAATACATGCAATAGAAGTACAATAAATTTACTTATCAAATATCACAAACTTAGACTTTTGCTAGTCCGAAGCAAAACAAAATAAAACAAAAACAAAGAAATGGAAAATCAACGAATCAAAATACGAGAAAACAAAATAAAGTCGTGAAATACTGTGAAAGCAACAAGCCTCAGAGATCTAACGTTTAAATCTTCTATCGAGTGTTCATCAGTTTTCGCTCAAAATTTTGTATATGTGTGTGATATGCCAATCCTATACAACCAATCCAACACCCGGATATAATCACACTACTGATGAACTTCACAAACTCTTAAATTATGTGACGTAACTCACGTTTCTAACCATTTTCTTCCAAGTTCAATCCTTGCACAGATGAAAATGATTTTCCGGGTGAACATTGGGTTCAAAGTATCATCCAAATCAAGTCAAGTATACCCAACAATAATTCATTACATCATGACGTGTGTGTGTGTGTGATTTGATCAAGATCCATACTTATTGAGAGTGTCTCTCGAGCATCCATTGAAATAATTTGAAATAATGTAGGAAACGATTATTGGGGGAGGGAGGAATTTAGAGATTGAGGGTGATCTAGTGGTTGGTGATAAGTCGGGTATGTCGGGGATCAAAATCCATGAGGGTGATAAGGACAGTGGGGGGATGATGATATTGTCCGAATATGACAGCGGAAATGGGGATGTTTGGAGATGATGGGAGTACAAAGGGTGGAACTGGGGGACGAATTGAATAAAGATGGAATGCGTGCAAGGGGAGACAAGATGTTTCAATGAAGATTTTCTCTTGGAATATAAAAGGCGGAGGGTCGGCAACGAGGAGGGGATTCATTCGAGATATGCTACGCAAAGAGAAACCTGACTTAGTTATTCTACAAGAAACAAAAAAAAAAGTGGTTGGCAGAAGTTTTATGTCCAGTGTGTGGAAATCAAGGTTCGTTGAATGGGTTCATTTACCCTCAATTGGCAGATCCAGGTGTATTTGGGTTATGTGGGATCCAAGGGTGGTCTACATCAAGGAGAATATGACTGGGGAATTTACGGTTTCGGTATTGTATAGAAAAGGATAAAGAACTAGATAGCTGGTGGTTTACTGCAGCATATGGCCCATGCAAAGCGCAATTGAGACATAAGTTCTGGGTGAATTGGCAGGTTTGAGAGTTTTGTGTGGGGACAGGTGGTGTTTGGGAGGGGATTTTAATGCTGTGAGATATTTGACCGAGAAAATAAATAGTCATTCACAAACAACAAGTATGGCTTGTTTTGATATGCTGATACAAGAATTGGAATTGTGTGACCCCCCCATTATTGAATGAGAAATTTACATGGTCAAATTTGAGGGTGATACCCATTTGCAGCAGATTAGATAGATTCTTCTTTTTGGGAGGGTGGGTGGAATTATTTCCATATCATAGGCAATTTGTTTTGCCGCGCATTACATCGGATCATTTTCCAATTGTTTTGGAGACACATAAACTTAAATGGGGGCCTTGTCCATTCAGATTTGAGAACATATGGCTGAAACATAAGAGTTTTAAGGGAAATTTTTGACATGGTGGAATAGCCCACGACTTCAAGGCTGGGTGGGATATAAATTCACGAGAAAACTGAAGTCTATTAAGGATGAGATTAAATTATGGAACGAGGAGGAGTTTGGGAAGTTTGAGATGAGGGAGGCAGAACTGCGATACATGATTATTCGATTGGATGAAATGGAGAGTGAGGGGAGGGAGAATGCAGAAAGGGGTGGCTGAAAAAAAAGAAATAAAATGGGAGTTGGAAGAATTGGTGTGTCGACGAAACAGAATGTTATATCAAAAAGCAAAGATAAAATGGTTAAAAGAAGGAGATCACAATACCAAATTCTTCCATTCTTTACTAAATCACAGAAAAAGCGAGGCAATAATTAGTAAATTGGAAATGGATGATGGAGTGGTTAGAGGATGAAGGTCAAATAGTTAAAATCATTGTCGATTCCTTCCAAAAACTGTATAGTAACAGAGATGTGAGGGGATTTGGGATTGAAGGAGTGGAATGGAGGTCTATCGACGATGATATGAGGGTTCAGCTTGAACGACCATTCTTGGAAGAAGAGGTTAAGAAGGCGGTGTTCGAGTGTGACAGATGTAAAGCACCGGGGCCCAATGGTTATACTTTGGCACTTTATCAGGATTGTTGGGATATAGTCAAAGACGAGTTAATGAAGGTTTTTGCAGAATTTTATGAAGGGGGATCATAAACGGGATTACTAATGAATCGTATATATGTTTGATACCAAAGAAACATGACTCATTAAAGGTTACAGACTTCAGACCCATTAGCCTCACAACGAGCTTATACAAGATAATAGCAAAAGTGCTGGCTACAAGGATGAAAAAAGTGTTGTCACATACATTGTCAGAATCTCAAAATGCATTTATTGAGGGAAGACAAATATTGGACTGTTGTTTGATTGCGAATGAGTTCGTGGAAGAAGGGAAGAAGAAAAAGAAAAAAAGGTGGGTATTGAAAATTGATTTTGAAAAAGCGTATGACAATGTTGAATGGGATTTCGTTTTAGGGAAAAAGGGCTTCGGGTTGAGATGGAGAGGATGGATAAGAGGATGCATATCTAATGTCTCGTTTTCCATCATGATCAATGGGAGACCGAGAGGGAAATTTAAAGCATATAGAGGGCTTAGACAGGGAGATCCTTTATCACCATTTTTGTTCAATATGGTAGTGGACGTTTTGGGAAGCTTGATGGACAAAGCAAAGGAGGCGAACTTAATCCGAGGGTTTGAAGTGGGCCGAGAAAAGGTGGAAGTATCGCATATCCAGTTTGCGGATGATACATTGTTTTTTGTTAAAAGGGAGGAACACATAAGCTTTTTGGTGCAAGTAGTGAAGTCGTTTTGTGATATGTCAGGATTGAGGATCAATTGGGACAAGAGTGCTTTATTGGGTTTAAATCAAGAAGTTGAAAAGGAAGAGATAGCTCAGAGGATTGGTTGTCGCGGAGATCATTGGCCAATAAAATACGTGTCCTTTTGGGAATTTATCATGATTAAGATAACTAGAAAATTGGCAACTTAGAAAAAGGCTTTATTGTCCAAAGAGGGAAGAGTAACATTGATAGCTGCTGTATTGAATGCTTTGCCTGTATACTTCTTGTCCCTCTTCATGGTACCAAAAGGAGTAGCGGGGCCGGTGGAGAAAATAACGAGAGATTTTCTATGAAATGGAAATGAGGGTGAACAACATTGTCATATGGTTGGGTGAGAAAGGGTTTGTAGACCGAAAGACAAATGTGGCTTAGGTATCGAGAATATTTGTTTGAGAAATAAAGCGTTATCAGGAAAATGGTGGTGGAGGTTTAACGCTGAAAATGAGCCGTTGTGGAAAATAATAATAAAGAGTAAGTATGGGTTACAAGAAAATGGATGAGATGCGGGATCGGCTGCGAATGTCACGTTCAGATGTCCGTGGAAGTTCATCTCTAGATCTTACCCGACTTATCACCGACTACTGAGATTAGTGGTTGGAGGGGGTACAAAAGTCAGGTTTTGGGAGGATTTTTGGTGGGTGGATTTACCTTTCCGGGAATTGTTTCCTTCTTTATTTCAGATTTCTTCGGCTCATAATTTGCCTATATCTTATTTTGTTGCATTTGATACGTCGTCACTTGGTTTCTCTTGGGATTTGGATTTCCGAAGATCTCTCCGAGAGGAGGAGATCATTCAGTTGTCTTTGTTTTTAGGCATTTTGGAGAGGGTAAGATTGGTGGAAGGGGTCGAGGATTTTCGAGAGTGGGAGGGGATCCGTCCGGGAAGTTCACAGTCAAATCTTTTTTCCAATCGTTCTTTTCCGCAAATAATCGTGCCCAAGATTTCAAAATTTCCCATATAATTTGGAAAACTCCAATTCCGACAAAGATACAAATTTTCTCGTGGACGGCAATCCTAGGAAAATTACCGACATCCGAGATGATGCAAAAGAGATGGCCTAAATGTGCTTTCTGCCCCAACTAGTGCGTGTTGTGTCGTAAGGATTTGGAAACATAAGATCATATGCTCATTCATTGTAAGTTCACTAACGAATTGTGGGCTAGGGCTTTGGAAGAAATGAGACTGGTTTGGGTTGTGCCAAAAACAACACAAGATTTGTTTAATACGGATCTTGGACAAATGCTCGGCAAAAGAGGTAAAAATTTTTGGGGAGTGGTGATCCATGGAATTTGTTGGAAATCTGGTTAGAGAGAAATAGAAGAATTTTTGAAGAAGTGGAAGACAACACAGAGGAATGTTGGGAGAAAATCAAGATCAAAATAGCAAACTGGATTGGATCTAGTAAAGAGTTTCAGGGCTTATCGATACTTGATCTTCTACAAGATTGGACTTATGTGTATTGTTAATTGAATGCTTTTCTCTTCCTTGGTAGTGGACCACTAGTCCACTTCATGTAATGGAAACAATCACATATTAATAATATTATTATGTTTCTTATCGAAAAAAAAAAATAATCACAGGCCCAAACAATTTCAATAAATGCCTAAATCATGTCCGTGCTCATAAAAAACTACCTAGTATCAAGAGGCAGTCAGGCGGCACTATAGACAGCCTCATTGGTACATTTAATCCGTGGTAGAACAACTCGGTTTGCTCCCAGTCTTCAAAATTATGGGTTGGACATCTCCGTAGTAGTTCATTGTTGAGCTCCCAGGCTTCATATAACTGCTCCGAGTCTTGCTGCCAAAAAGTTGTGATCTCTATCTTCAATTGGGCGGACTTGGGTGGTGGGAAATATTTGGTCAGAAATTTCGAGGCGATATCCTCCCAAGTTGTGATGCTACTCAGATGCAAAGATTGTAGCCAGCTTCGTGCACTGTCCATAAGAGAAACTGGAACAGTTGTTATCTGATGGTGTCTTCAGTAACACCATGTATTTTGACAGTATCGGCGATCTCCAAGAAGGTATGCAGATGTAGATTAGGATCCTCAGAAGCCGAACACCGAAATTGATTTTGTTGTACAATATTTATCAATGCCGGTTCATCTCGAAATTGACCGCAGTGATGGTCTGACGAGCAATTGGAGTAATTAGTGTTGATAACTGGCCTAAAATGATCTCTGATTGGCACCAGGTTGTTATTTTCTTCCCCGTTCCCATTGTTCTTGTTCTTAGCCACTTGCCTCAATTCTTCTCCTCGCTTTTCTCAACGCTTTGACAATATTTTCTATCTCGGGATCGAAGAGTAGAAAATCAAAGCTTTGGTTTTCTGGCATAAACTGTATACACAGAGATGAATAAAATTAAAACGAGAAAATAGAAAAAAAAATTTGCTCTAGATCAAAATTAAGAGATGAATAAAATTAAAACGAGATAATAGAAAAAAAAATTTGCTCTAGATCAAAATTAAGACAAATTAGTAACAATTTAGTATAAATCAGATGAAATTCATTTCATGGCAACAGTGCCAAAAACTTGTTGCGTGATTTTAATTGCAAGCGCATAATGACAATTTTAGGATAAGTAAGTAGAGTATCGTTCCCACGAGAATAAATAATTGATATTTCACTAAATATATGAAACTAATTTGAGCTTAATCGTATTAGAGCTTCAATGATGATAGGATATTCGATTACTAAATTTTGCAAGAAACAGATTATGGATTTGCAAGTGAAGATCAATTAGAGAGAATTCTAGAGGTGCGATTTGCTCGACTTTCCACCATGTTCAATTTCTAACAGCATGTCCACCGCAAACTCTTCTAATTTATTAGCCAATAATTCATAAAATGGTCTATTCTCTTTCCCAAGTGATGAATAGAGTTTAATTATCTAATATCCATTCTAATATTCATATACAACACAATTTATTCCTTCAAAGGCTTCAATGGAATTATTGGCCTTCCGAACATTATAATAGCCACTGATGTATTTTCCTCTATCTTGTTCAAATTCTTCTTTCCCGAGTGATGAATCTAAACACAAATAATTCAACTTATGGTTAGTAAATTGAAAACATTAAATGAGGAAAACACAACTAAAATATACAATGAATTCCAATAACTATGTCAAAAGATCATAAACATGGTTTTCAGTCTCATTACGTCGTCCCTCTAGATGAGACAATTAGTTCATGATAAAATTCAAAAAATAACCAAACATGGTCTTGAAACAATTCACCAAAATGAAATCAATGATAAGGGAAGAAATAAAACAAAGATAGAAGAAGTGTTCTCCATCTTCGAATAGATGCAATCTCTGTCCTTGTGCCCAAATCTTCAGCCCTTCCTTCCTCTTTTCCTTCCATTTTTCAATGCCTTTCTTTGCCATTTATGCCACAAATATTTAGTTGTCGCCTAGTTTCCTACAAACGACAACAAAACGCATAACACCGCTCAAGAAATAACAAAAATCCAAGTTAAATACTTGCAACAGAAGTGCAGTAAACTGCAGTTATCATGTTACAACTACCGAAATCAACAAGAACGGAGAATAGAAGATTTAAGGCATAAGCTGAAATATAATTGCATATGTTGATAATATTTCTCAGATTTACCTCTCTACAAGGATTAAAACCCCTACCCTAGCAAAAGCTAGTTCAACTCTCAAAATATAGAATAATCGATGCCCAAACTCTAGCCAACTCCCTTCTTTTATATAATTTCCATTTCCTCTTCCCCAATTCACCGTTTCTAGAACTCTCTTCTACTTGATTCTTGACTAATCAGATACACTAAACTTAGGTTCCTAACTCCTAGCGATAATTTTAATGGAATCAGATCTTAGTTGTTCTTTTCTTGGGAAATGTTTCGAATTAATACTTGAAAAGTTGATTATGTTTGAATTTGCAGCATTTTCCCCTGAATCTTAAACATATTTGCTCCGTGTTCAAGACAAATTTATCTCATGATCTGGTTAAAAGTTTCTTTTTTGTTTTTACCATAATAGGCATCTAGAAAACTTGGTTTTCCAGTCCTTTATGGCGATGGCTCCTGTCCAGCAGTTTTGCAGTCTGCTGGTATCGGTTCCCCCAAAGCTGTGATGGTCATGTATACAGGGAAGAAGAAAACATCCGAGGCTGTTCAGAGGATTCGTCTCGCCTTCCCTGGGGTAAATTAGTCTGTATTTCAAACCATCCATTTTATTCTTACTCAAAAAAAAAAGCAACAATGGGAGTAGGTAGGCCAGAGCCAAAATATCGTACATATAAGCCAAAATATTTTAGGAAGTGGGAGGGGGAATTGGGGTTGATCTTGAATTTGGAACTACCGAAGGAACAGAATAGCCAATTTACTTGGTCATGTGTGGAAGGTGAAAAATAATCCATATTCTTAATTCTCTGTGGCTTGCTAATTAGTTATCTATTAATCATGAAGATTGGCATGTCACACAGAAATTTACTCGAAGGCGTTACCCAAGCTTATAGGTTTTGTTACGTTCTTAACATTTGGCATCACAGGTTCCTATATTTGCTTGGGCTCGGGACATGATGCACCTCTTAGATTTGAAGAAAGCGGGTGCAACTGATGCAATTCTTGAAAATGCAGAGGTATCCTGACCTCAATATTTAATAAGGAACGATTTAGAATGATAAAGTGTTCAGACTGGTTTTATTGATTTTTGCAGTCAAGTTTACAGCTGGGCTCTAAGCTTTTGAAGGGACTCGGTGTTATGTCTGATGATGTTAGCTTTCTGAGCCAGCTTGTACGAGATTCGATGGAATTACAAGCTCAAGACGCATTAGAAAGGACTAATGATCCAAAGGTGAATGTCATGAAGCCATTGCAGGTACTTAATCCCTTGAACACACATCACAGCTATCTTGCATATGCTCAAACTTCTAGAAGAAGTGGTTCTAACATGATATCAGAGGGCGGAGGTTTCAATTTCAGAACTAGTGTGCAAATCCCTTTTCTATTCGGTTGAATTTGTTTTTGGATCATTTTTCTAGGTTTTTCGAACAACTGATTGAAATCCATGCATATGCCGTAAATATTAAGTTCGAACATACATTCCCTGGTCTCCGACTTGTATGCTAAGGAGCATTTTAAGTGTAAAAGTTTACGGATCATCTCTCATAGCTTGAGCTTTTGGGAAATCTGGTTCTAAAAACACTCCTATTTTTTTTTAAATATTTTCCCCTTAAAACTTTGCAAGGATGGCAGCTTCTGATGTATTATTGTACTATTACTTTTGTATACAAGCTTAATCCACGAATTTTCAACGAGACTTGATTGTTTTTGAAAGGTGAGAGTGGTGGACTCAATGGGAGCACCTCTCTATTCTAATGAAGATGAACCACAGAGAGTTAAACGAACAAATGAAGACATCACGTTGGACTAACCCACGACTACAAATCAGTCTTAACAGCGAGCTTGACTTGAATGATGAAGAAGCTAAAGGCGTCTTGTACTGTGAAATTGATGCAGAAAACAATACGCAATCTCACGTCGACGGAGTTTACATGAAGAACCCAGTAGGTTTTACCAGTGAGGATACTTAGTGGTTTCTGAGGCATGTCTAAACGTGAAATCATTGATGTTCCCGTTCGAGGTGTGTTAACCAGTAATTAGGAGGAGGCTGGAAACACCAAATTTTGCTGAATTCAGTTATTTTTGTTTACCAAAATACATGGAAATCCTGCCTTAATCCAACGAAGTATTTTGATTCTGTTCATATCTGTTTAGGCAAAAACTTGTGTGAGACGGTCTCACGGGTCATATTTGTGAGACGAATCTCTTATTTGGGTCATCCATAAAAAAATATTACTTTTTATGCTAAGAGTATTACTTTTTATTGTAAATATAGGTAGGGTTGACCCGTCTCACGGATTAAGATCCGTGAGACGGTCTCACATGAGACCTACTCATCTGTTTATTACAACTCTTCTGGACCCATAACAAAAATAATCAATTCTTTTGTTTTCGTTGATATGTATATATATATATATATATATATACACATATGCGAATCATCCACATGTCAAACATTATTTATCCTGTGGCAGTAGGTCATCCATCAACAAAAAAAATATCCAACATAAAGTTTTAATTCTTTTCCGAAGTGCCAGTGGAGTAAAAGAATATAATCTGTCTAAACTACAAATTCAAGAAAATATGTTGCGATAACATCTACAGTAGAAACTACAAAAACAATCGTATCAGAAAACTATAGCTTCTTTAGAGAGAAATAAGCATCCCATCCATCAGAAGAGTTAAATCAGTCATCACCAGAAACAGTCTTTTGCTTCTTCCATTTGTATGCTGGTTCCAAAATCTTGATGGTCGAAGATCGTGTTTCTTCAGGGAAAAAGTAGGTAGTGTGTAAGGTCCGAGGATTTGAATACCGTAATTTGAAATGAATTGGGTATATTTATCGTAATCTGAAAATTAATCTGAAATGATTTATTGACTAATGAAAGGGATATAAACGGGACACGTCGATATTAGATTTTGAAATGAGGAGTATTGCTTGTGCGTGACCAGAAGGTCTCGCGCATATGCGCGGAAAGTGTGCGCGCATATGCGCGAGCCATGAGAGAAGCCAAGGAGGAAGTCCAGAGGAGTTGGCGCACATGCGCGATAAGAACGGGCGCACATGCGCGCAACTGGCAGATATGCGCCGGATGGAGGTGCGCATATGCGCGAAGGGAGATACGCCTGCGCGAGACTTGGGCGCGCATATGCGCGAGTCATGCAAAACGTAAAGAAGCCACGTTTGTATGTAGGCGTGAGATGTATATATATATATACATACAAACGTTGATAGATTCATTCGGAGGAAATTGAGAAAAGCTTCTGTATATATATGTTGAAAATCCTTACGCCTTTTTGCGAGCAATCCGTCCGTCTGATTTTAAATCTGAGGACAGTATCGTGTTCCTAGCGATGACAGCTACAACTGGACGTAAGTTTTGTTACGTTTAGACACGATTTGAAATTATGATATTGTCAGAATGAGATAGAATTCATATATGATGTTCTTGTCATGTTAGACATCATAGAATCGAAGTCAGATTGAAGAACAGACTGGTTATGTAATTGTTATGATTTTTGGAATCAATTTGACTGAGATTTCATATCAGATTTGTATTGTTATTGAGATTATGACTGGTATCGGTATTGATTATGAGTTTTGGTATTAAATCTGTGATGTTCGGACTGACGGGGTTATCGAGACTGTATTGTTATACCGTCGAAACATCAGTTAATTGATATTGATCAGATTCAGTAGTGATTTTGATTATATCGGGATATCGTCGATATGGATTAGATTGTATCTCAATTGACATTGATCAGATTATGTGTTTTGAATTGAGTATTGATCAGAACAGGTTCTGAATTGAGTTGTTTATTGATCTTATATCTGTTCGGTATTGTTATTACCAGATTGGGAATGGACCGAGATAGAGTCGAGATTTCTTCTTCTTCTTCTTCTTCTGAGTGAGAAGATAAAGTTATAAATTAATGTTGAGTTGGGATTGCACAACTCGAGTGAGGTTTGGCTCGAGTTTCCCTAAATCACATACTTTACTTTATCGCATTGATATTTGCATTGATTGGACTGATGTACTTGTGTTCTTGAATTATAGCTAGCAGGTATCAGATGATTATTCTTGTGACAGAAGTGCCTGATAGTGGCGGGATCGCCACGGGCACATTGCACGATGTCACAAGATAGTATAGAAATCTTGTAGACGAAAGTGCCTGATAGTGGCGGGATCGCCACGGGCACATTGCACGATGTCTCAAGATAGGATCTTAGCGATAGAGCTACAGTCCATGACGGTTAGGTCAGGACACCGGATGTTTGGTTATATCGAGTAAATAGATTGGAATTTCTTCTATTACGGAATTCGATATAGGAACACCATATTTGGTTATATCGAGTAAATAGAATCACTGTTCCTTCTATTACGGAATTCGATATAGGAACAACACATCTGGAAATCGGGATCCCTAGGCTAGGATTGAGTCTAGTCTAAAACGTAGAGTCACGAGGCTGGGTGACAGTTATATTGATTTATATTTATTGATGTTGATTTATGTTCCTGAATATGGTTCTTGTCTCTTGATATTCCTGATATTAGTACATGTTTAGAATAGGAGTTATTCTTGATATTGATTATGTTCCTGATCAGGGTACATATTTAGAACATGATTTAGTATGGTATTGATTCAGGTTCTAATTTTGATACATGTTAGGAATATCTGTTACATGCTTTTATATTGTTTTTATGATTCCATGTATACATGGTTTATACTGAGAATATAATTCTCACCGGAGTTACGGCTGTTGTCTTGTTTGTATGTGTGCATGGCAACAGGTGGGATAGGATCAGGGTCAAGAAGAGAACGAGGCTGGACTAGATAGCGTGGAGATCCGGGCTTCAGAAGCAACTTAGGATTCAGTACTGATATGTAGTTGAACCTAGTTGAATTATTGTAGATTATACAATAATTTTATGTTATGTTTAATATGTAATTTGAATTTAATTACATTACGTTTCCGATTTGTATAAAAAAAAAAATTTAGACCCTGTTTATTATAATTGTTTGAAATATTCCTAAAGACGATTAAGGAATGAATTAGCGTCCGGGTCCCCACATAGTGTTTGCACCAAAAAATAAAATTAGGCTTAATATTTAAAAAGCTCATGCCCTAGAAATAATTGACCAAAAAAGTGAACAAGAAAAGCCCAATAGTTATTCAAGACTATCAACATTGCAGTTTGCAGACCCGATCGTGGACACAAGATCATGGACCAGATCGAGGACAGTGAATGGAGTGGAGAGAACTGCCCAAACCGTGAACGAGATAAAAAGAATCGACAGAGCACAAATGAAACAAACAATCTCTTGTACAAATTCTAACAAACTCTCTGTATAATTCTCATAGCTTTAATCAATCTTTTTCATAGTTTTCATTCCAGATTTCAGTAGTTCAAGTCATATTCTTTCATATTTCAATAACGTTCTTTATTTTATATTAATATTTTGTAAATTCTTACAATTTATTGAAAATATAAATCATGTTGGGAGTTTATCTCTTGAATTCCATTAGTTTTTCTTTAGCTTTCTTTGTTTATGACGTTGTATTTGTTTAAAAAATTATAATGAAGGTCAAGTTTAGCATATACGATCATTGTGTTTTTAGAAGTTAGATTTTTATCATTTTTACACAAATTGATACATCTTTGCATCTGACACGCCGACAAATCGAAATATTGTGCAAACAGGTAGTCCACATACTCCTTGTAAGCTACGGGCCCATCCTCGCTTCTACATGCCTTCGCTTCTTGAGTTTCCTTGGAAGCTTGACACACACCAAATCAACATTCTCGAGCTCACCAACGCCGCTTTCCATGTTCAACCACTCCTCCAAAAGCGTAGCTCTTTCCTTTGTCAATCCACGCTCAGAAGTTCTAAAATAGCTAAGGGTTCTTTCAAAATAGCTAGAGCATGCCGAAGACATTTTCTCTTTTGTTCAGTATCGCTTTCATGTGCATTTGAGTCCTGCGAGTACTTCTCAGATGCCTCAAACTTAGCTTAACTAATCCACACATTCAAGTGTTTTGTGTGGTTCAAAAGCCTCTCATAAAGGGCTCTAGCTCTTTCATACTCGGACTCTAATATTTCAAAGTCTATGTAAGCCTTCCACAACACTTCTGGCATATCTTGTGCAGGCTGGTTGATCGCGAGCTCAAAAAGAGCTCTGGCTTGCTCGATTTCGGCCAAGTACCTCTCCAACTCGGCAAATTTGCTCCAGACATAAGATTTCTCTGATAACCACTCCAAATACTTCTCATACAGCTTCCGAGAACGTTATATGTACCAAGCCGCAACTCCATCTCAATGTACTACTTAAAAATCTTATCTTTGGGGGCCCTACCAATTGCTGACCCTTAGATTTGCTATGCCCAATCAATGTTTAAATGGCATATTTGCAACTGTGGAGCCATCAACCAAATCTTGGCAAAAGAAAATTTGTCGCGAGGAATGTCTCGAGGCACAAGCTGTACGCCTCTCTAGTGCGATCCACAATCTGGCACTAAAAGAAAAATGCCCTACGACAACGGTTAAAAACCGTTGTCGTAGCTTTCTAAAACTGTTGTTAAAGCCCCTGTTGTTAAAGGCTTCGCTCAAAGCTCAAAGACAACGGTTTTTCACCTTTGTTGTAGGTACAATTTGCGATGATTTTTAAATATTTGCTACGGATTTATAGAAACCCGTCGCTAAAATTAACGACGGTTGGATGAATTCCGCTAAAATTAACGACGGGCAGAATGAATTCCGTCGCTCACATTAGCGATGATTTTTCCATGATTTCCGTCGCTAATATTTTAGGTAAAAAAAAAATCTTACCATACAAACAATATTCTTGATCTTAACTCATATTTAAAAATTTACCCTAAATTAAAGCGAAACATTTAATCCTAAATAGAAACTAAAATTGTGTAAGAGATAAAAAATTTTAAGTGTTGTGAGGTGGGTGTGAAAAATGGATGGAAAATGCTGATATTTATAGAGTAAATTGACAACGGTTTTAGCGAAATCGTCGCTAAAATGTTTCAAACAACACTTCTATCTACAACGAATTTACAAAACCGTTGTCGATTGTCCAAAAAAACACGCTAATAGAAACGCTCAAAGACAACGGTTTTATAGAACCGTTGTCATTGACCCTAAAAACTGTTGTATTTGACCTCCAAAAGACAACGGTTTTTAATAAAATCGTTGTCGTGGGTGTGTTGTTAATTAAAAAATTTCTTGTAGTGTGGGCATCAAGATCTTCGTATAAAACATAACTGATCTTGTTGGGAGGAATGTTTGAAACGGCCCCCTCATATACATTATCAATCCTGTTTTTATCTCTGACGCTCTCCTCCAACCTTATATAATCAAACCAAACGTCATAATCAAGCGGGTTTTTCCAAACCTCATCTTCATACCGCGACCTCCTCTTGCTAACAATGCCATCAGCAATGCTTCCTGATGTGACCGGGTGAATTGGGTATGAGATGGGTGGAGAATTTCACTGGGTCAGACTAGGATTGTCCACGAAAGGGTTTTTCCTTACTCTTGAAATATCTACACAATCAAGAAATAACAAAGATCGTTAATGGGGAGCCGGATCGTTTTCCGGATTGACCACTCCGATGCTGAAGTCAATATTTTGAGGAGAGTAAAATTTCTTTTGCAAGAGAATGTGTATATGAATGCCTTAGTAATAAACAAACCTTTGTATTTATAGGAGGAAAACCAATGATGATTTTGCTTTCAGTATCTAGTTACTACTCATGATGGGATAGCAGCCCATGCTTTTGTTTTACTAACATTGTTAAGTCTGACAGGTCATGCTTACTTCGATTGAGTCATTTCACTCTTTCATATGCCAAAATATCTCTTAATGATGATCAAGTCATGGTGTCTCATACCTACAATCTAAGACAGGACACCTGTATCGGAATGCCCGGGCTCTATCCTCCTGGGCTCGCAGATGGACTCCGCCTTCGCTACTCCAATCTCCTGGCTGCTCGGGCTCCAATCTTCTGGGATCTCAAATGAGCTCGGCCTTTGCTTGACACGGAGCAAGACGGATCCGATCTCTTGCTTACCCGGGCTCTAAACCGGTGATGACCCGAGAAAATATGGGATATTTCCCGGGGTATCACCACTCCCTCCCTCAAATAGTCGAGCTAGAGTTCTACTCGCTGTCCCGAGAGATAAGAAGTGCGTTTGTGTGGGAAACTTATGGGACATAAGGCTGACGTGAGTATGATGTAAGCCCTAGTAGTCTAAAGGTCGGATGTCGCTTTGAATTCCGCGCTTGCCTGTCTATATTCATCGTACAATTTCCAAGGAGAATCATGACCGTCCCTTTAACTTTATATCAACGATTTAGATCAATTTCCTCCGCCTATATAAAACAACAGACTCTCCCCAACTTTTACACTCTCGCACTCTTTTCATCTTCTCTCGAATTTCCGGCGTGATGTGCTTCTCCTCCAGTGATTGCTAATTTTTCCGTCAGGTCTCAACAACTCGTAAGTCTTTCTACCTTTTTTTTCCTAGAAAATGTCGTACTTCTTCTACTTTTAGAGCGCATGCGCGCGGCTCGCCTGAGTACGAGTCTGTAGCGGCACGCTTTGATTCACCATCCCCTTCTGTGAAGAAACCAACTTTCCTCTGCCTCTCCAAAAACCAAAAATGCAAAAAACCAAACCTCCAACCTCTGGCCCCTCTCGGGATTCTAAGAAGGAGAAAGGTAAAGCCCAGGCTCCTAGCACACCTCATTCTGATGCCCCGAGTGCTCCCTGTTTTCCACCATGGAGACTACTATTCGTCCTAGGGCTGAAGAAGATCTTAGGTTCCTATGATCTATTCCTTCTTCCTTTCAAATTCGGCTTCCCTGTCCCTTAGATCAGGTTGATAAGCCCCCAGAGGGTTTCTTTACTTTCTTTATAGACCAAGTACGCAGTGGTCTCAGATTTCCCATCCCTACCTTTTTCATCGAAGTGGCCCAATTCTTCGGGATCCCGATAAACCTACTTCACCACATCTCTTTTCTCATAATGGCTGCAACTTACATTTTTTTAAGATGCACAACCTCCTTAATATCCCCATTGTCTTTCATTATTTCTTTGCATTTGGTGACAATGCCTTTTATTTGTCTGCCCGTCTAAAAAGTCGGTTTCTTGATGATATCTCATCTTCTCTAAAGGGATGGAAAGGCATGTTCTTCTACATCACCCTTCCCTCTCCTCCTCAGTGCTTGACTGGCTTTCTTACCAGCATTCCAACCCAGCCTGATCTTCCCCAGGCTTATAAATTTGAGGACTTGTTGGCTTACGGGTTGAGTGCTCGGGCAGAGGACCCTTTAGACAGGGTGATTGAGGCAATGGCTACTGGCTCGGGCGCTAAATCCGGAAATTTCCTTTTCTGCTCTGCTTTTTTCCCTGTCCTACTTTATACTTTACATTTATTCTAACATTCATGTTCTCTTTTTCCCTCTTTTTTTTGTCAGATACCTCAGAGATGCAAGAGGCCTTTGCCAACAGATGGGCTGCTGAAAAGGCGGCTGAGGAGAAAAAGCGTGCATCCCGAAAAGCTGCAACTGGGAAGAAAACTTTGGCTTAGCCAACTGTTGTTGAAGCTCAAGCACATGCCGTAGCTGAGGCGGCCACCCTAGGAGTTTCGGCTCGGGAAACTGATCAAACAGAAAGAGAGATGATTCCTCCTAACTCATCGGGTGATTCAATGAAAATATTCCAACCCAAAGATGATACTCCTTAGTGATGCTGAGGAAAGAGTTCAAGGCTCTTCCCAGGCAACCCGATATGCTCCTCCCTCCCAACCTATCTTCCTACCGAGCTCCACCACACCAACCCGCAAAGAGTTCGAGGCAACCTCTTCCTGGACGGGGTTTCTTTGGAGCGGGTGAAACTTGTCAAGAGCTTACTGTATCTTACCAAAGATGTTCATCTACGGGCCCTATTCCCAAAAAGAAATTATTCGAGGGGATTTCTCGGACCCTCTCGGTAAGTGTTCTATAAACTTTAATTTTCCTCCCCTCCTCTCCTTTTTCCTTTCTTTTATTTTTATATATATCACTATTTCTTGTAGGGC
Source organism: Primulina eburnea (assembly GCF_022965805.1). NCBI lineage: Eukaryota > Viridiplantae > Streptophyta > Magnoliopsida > Lamiales > Gesneriaceae > Primulina > Primulina eburnea. The sequence goes on along the minus strand of NC_133101.1, from coordinate 20,619,762 downwards.
CTTCAAATGCTAGTTGTTGCCTTCGAAGAAGTATCTTCACTGGCTAAGAAGGAAACCAACCAAGCTCAGGTTGCTACTGAGCTTCACCAAAATATGCAGGTATAGCTAGAGCGAGGCCGAATTTTAAATGAAGAAGTAGTAACCAAGCTGCAGACTGTTTCAAGTGAATTACCATCAGCTGGAGAAGGCCCTGGTGAATCTCCAAAGGGTCCAAGCAGAGGTTGTGGAATCCAAAGCCCGGGCTAACACGGTAAGGAACATGCTATCTACCTCTCAGGTGCAGGTTCAGTTTTTATCGGATGGATTGAATGCTGAGAAGGCTCGAGCGGATAAGGCTAAATCTAGTTTGGCTGCCTAATGCCGCTTGGAGGAGGAGTGGCGGGCTTCTTTTCTCCAATCTCCTGAGTTTAGAACGACAGTTGAGGAAAAATCTTATTCCTTCTTCTGGATAGGCTTTGACAAGTGCGCAAAACAATTCAAAGAAGCGGGGCTTCTTCCGGAGGATAGGGAAGGCTTCCCTAACTTTGACCGCGCCATTGCATCCCTTCCCAAGGAGGCTGATGAAACCGGAGAAGCAGGCAATAATGAGCAGCCAGACCGTGCAATGTAGAATAGGATTGTATTCATATTTCTCTTTTCATGATGTATGTACTTCCAACCTTCGGGCTTTTATTAATGAAACTATTTTTTTCTGTTTTTTGGTTTGTCAATATATCAATTGATAAATACCTCGATAGTTCTGTAAGAATGCAAGAAATTTCCAAGTGTCAATGGATAACCGGCTCTCTATCAACATTTCGCCTTCAAGTATAACATTAAAACCTTGAAAAAATTTCTAAGTCTTGAAAAATAATCGGGATGTCTTGCCCTTTGTGTTTAATAGATTACTGAAGCCTCATGCCTCCCAGATTTAATAAATTACCGGGGATTCGTGCCTCCTGGGTTTAATAAATTACCCGATACCTAATGCTTCCCGAGTTTAGATAAATTACCGGTGCCTCATACCTCCCGGGTTTAGATAAATTACCGGGGCTTAGGGCCTTCCGGGTTTAGATAACATACTTCGTACATTCTTGAGAAAAAATTTCATTTATCTTCAGATAATAAATACGCTTTTAAGCATAATATTTATTCAAATGAAAATCATTCCAGGGTCTTTTCAAGATCAACCATGGACATCTTCTAAATACAATGCTCCTGAACTGAGTCTTTTTATTACTTTGTAAGGCCCTTCCCACCGGGCCTCTAACTTTCCTACCTCTCCAGCTGAGTTAGCTTTCTTAAAACAAGATCTCCCACTTGAAATTCTCGGGATCGAACGTTCTGATTATAAGCTCGCATGACCCGCCTTCGATAAGCTTCCATTTGAATGGTTGCTCTTGCTCTTTTTTCTTCTACCAAGTCTAGTTCTTGGGCCCGAGCTTCATCATTTTCTTCCGGGTAGCTATGAACCCTGGCAAATATTACCGATCTCTATTGGTAGCACTACTTTAGATCCATAAACCAGGTTATAAGGGGTTTATCTTTTAGAGTAGGTGCCCGTCGAGCCAAGTGTTGGCCGAGTGTTCACAATGAAACTCTATGTATAAGCAATCTTTATTTTAATAATATTTGAAATTATTATTTTGGCACATCTTTATCTGTATACCCATGCTAGTTGCATAGATAAAGCCCTTGAATATACAAATAGTAGAAAGAATATGAGATGCTCATATGATGAGTATCATGAAACTCATATTTGGAATACTGTATATTCTAAACGGTTCCTAGTCGATTCAGCCTCCACTAAGAAGGATATAGGCCGCTCGAGTTAGAGACTAGTATCTGCGATGTGAGTACCATGTTTCATTTGTAGGGGACATTGTGATGTCCGAGCATGTAGATAGGTGCTCCTGGTAGAGTGCACTGAACAACCCTCCATTAAAGGACTTTCCAAGTGGTTCTCACTTATCGAGTGGAAACGTCCTAGTTTATGGTTGTACACCATTAGTCCTTATGACCCGGGACAACATTGAGACTCTATGTGCTAGAATTACACTTTGACTTGTTTACCGACTCTCATGGGGTCATCAGGTGGCAAGGTTGGGTGTTCTGTCGAAACACATAGGAGTCGATGCATAGTAGTCGGGGATTCACCGCTTACCTTCGGGTATGGATATCCTATGTGTTATCATGTGTATGTAGGTTGAAATCTCTGGCAAGAGTATGGTGGTAATTATGAAAGGGGTTTCATAGATTACACCATCGATGCAACTACGACATGACACATAGTATCGATTCATTGACAACTCTCGATAAACCAATGGTCGTCGAATCGGTCGGGATATATGAGTTGAAGGGACCTACTGTACGCTAACCATAATTGAATGGTTCTTGCAGGCACTATCATTTGATACCTAGGGAATCATGTAAGCGATGATGCTAGGCATTTAACATGGTTGGTTGGGTACTATCAGACTTGAGTTCTGACATTCTTTTTATCAAGGAGTTGATAAGTAAGAATGGAGCAATTGGGGTATGCTCATATAAGGACATGTTTAGTCCGAATCACATGGAGATGTGAACCCACGGCTAGTTGTATCAATGAACCATTGAGGGCCACACAAGTACTAGCTTTCTAGATCCCGTTGAGAAGTAAAAATAGTTCAATGTGTTGAACGGCTTATAAAGGAGTTTATAAGTGTAAAGAAAAATAGAAGTATGGCTTCTATGAGAGAAATGTAAATTTTAATTTATGGAAGTGTTCCTAAATTAAAATTTGTCCAAGTGAATAATGTATTTAAAAATTGTGATTTTCATAAACATTATTATGGACTAAATTAAATTAATTCAAGTGTTGAATTAATTAAACACTAGTGGACCTAGTAGAGTCCAAATAATTAAATTAATTCAATTGTTGAATTAATTAAATCATATTGAGTCTTGTAGAGCTCAATTTAAATTAATTATTTAACTAGTGGGACTTGGGTAAATTCAAGTAATGTTTAATTAGTCTCAAATATGTTTGAGATAATTAAATTTAGTCCATGGTTTTTAATTTGTTAAAACCATATAATATGCATGCATGGGAGGTGAAAGGTTGGGAGACTACTTTTTGAGTTTTCAAGGCATGGCATGCAACTTTTTGGAACACCTTTTCCCACAACCAAGTCTAGTCTTCCTTCTCTCCTCCCACATACACAATGGCCGAAATTTGAAAGCCTTTTCTCTCCAAGTTTTTCTCTCATTTTCTTCTTCAAGTGTTGAGGAATGAATAATTCTTCTCTTTGAAAAATCTTCATATTTTTCTAGTGCAAAATATGAAGGAATCTACCTAGTTGGTGGTGGGCCTAATTTTGATGAAAGGAGTCCAAGGAGAGCTTGTAGATTACTTCATGCCATTCAAGAGCTTTGTTGTTTAACAACAAAGTTGGAGCCATACATCAATCCTTGTGATTGATAGGTAAAATTCTAAACACACTATGAATGTCATTTTGTGTTTTATTGTATTTGTTGCACAAAATATTGAGGTGGCCGAAAATTTACATGAAAAATTTGATTTTTTAAACTTCCGTTGCGCTTCCGGTCACCGTAACCGATCCCCTTTAAAGTGGTATCCGAGCTATGGTTACGATTTTGTGTAGCAACTACAAGATATTATATTGAGATTGATTTTTAACCGCACGAGGATGAAATTTTGCAACAAAATTCAAGGTTTGATGGAGCATATTTCGGGCAGCATGTTGCTGCCCGTTTCGGGTAGCCCGGGCAGCCCAAGGGGCTGCCCATTTCGGGCAGCTAGGGCAGCCCGAGGGGCTGCCCGAACAGCCCCATCAATTTAATAAAAAAAATATATATATTTTTTTGTTGCCGGAATCCGGCGACGGAGCTCCGGCGACGGTGATGACGGCTAGGGTTTCCAAAAGTGTTTTGGATTATCAAAGTGTCATGGGCCTTGAGTTGTTGGGCCATTGGATGGCTAACATATTTGTGAATTTTAAATGGGCCAAAACGTTTTTGGTGAAAAATGAATTTTTGGGCCCTTAAGTTTAAAATTACAAAAGTTGCAAATATTTTCTCATGAAATAATATTTTAAGTTGGACTTTAAATATTTATAGTAAATGGTGATTTACAAGAAATTCGGTTATAAATAAATTAATTTGAAAGTAGACAAAGGTGTTTGTATACTTTGTTAATTTACTTTATAATCGTGGCGGTTAGTGATTGGATCAAGATATATAATATTGGATCTATTAATTATTGTGATAATTAATTGATGGTGTATGATATGTGATATTATGCATGAAGGATGATCAAAAGCCCAAGCCCAATTTGCTAGGTGTATGCTAGGATATTTTGTGTTGAATGATTGTAATAATTATCAATTTATAAAGTGGGCTTGGTTTATGGCCCGTTCCCACCCCATGAGATGTATCCCTATTTGCCATGGATATTTATTTGTAAATATTAGTATAGTGGATGATCAAGATTGGAAGATGGTTGCCATGATGATTATGAAGATCGAAGACATGTAAATATTGGAAGCTTATGTAATAGTTGCATTTGCATCCCGTGCATTTCCCTAGGATTGGACCTAGGCCCGTGTTTAGCTCACACGGTCCGTTAGTATTGGGGCGATTGATCATCCTTGTTTGTTTACTGTTTATAATATATGCATGATATGTTATAAATAATGAGTATGTGCGTTATTATTATGATAATAACAAAGTTGCATGAATCCGGCAAACATACTATCAAACATGGCGAGCTTTTAAATAAAATTATTGATGAGACCTTTCAAAATTAAAAACCCTCATTTTGAATAAGATTCAAAATTAATATCAAGCCCGAAAAGGAAAATTATAAATTTGTTTATAATTTCCTTATCTTCCATCGACAATGGGTGCATAATGAACGCTACCCGTACTCGGGGCTCGGCTCATATTATTGGGGGAGCTTTGGGTGCCGGAAAGCTGTGACATCCATTGACATGGTGATGTGAACTACGTGGAACTCCCATGATTTCGGCTCATATTATTGGGGGAACTCATGGCGACCGTCCATTAAGGTTCAACATCGATGGGTAAGGCTTGACACGTGAAGATGAACGACGTCATATTATTGGGTCCTAATCAAACGTGAGACAAAAGTTTACGTAGAGGGTTGCATTGTGATGCAATTGGAAACTACCTTTTAGGAATTGTGATTGGCTGATATTATTAGGGATCATAATTCGCTAATTGGACCTTACGTACCTACTGAGGAAAGGAGTTTCCCGTTTTCACTAGAGGGTAGTAAAAGATGTCAAAACAGTGGGAGCAAATATTTATGAAGTAAAAGTCCAAACTTCATATCTTACTAAATATTTTAAAATAGTCATCAACATTTATCTGTTTTTACTTTTCAGTACAAATTGACAATGTCTTCGATTCGCAATCTGATATCCGTAATACTCGACAAACACATATTAACTGGACCTAATTACCTCACTTGGCTAAGAAACCTGAAAATCGTCTTGAATTCGGAAAGGGTAGCATATACACTGACTGAGTCGCCCCCTGTTGAGGCTCCGACTGACTGCAATCCTGAGGAATTGCAGGCTTACAAGGAATGGTGTGACCATGACTTGATAGCCAGGTGTTATATGCTGACTTCTATGAATGATGAGCTGCAGAGGCGTTTTGAGGATGCAAAGAATGCTGCTGACATTCATAAGCACCTCAAAGAGCTCTTTGGTGAGCAGACTCGGCCTCTTAAGCATGTTACCTTCAAGGAGCTGATCACTATGCGCATGCGAGATGGGGCCTCGGTCCGTGAGCATGGCCTGAAGTTGATTGGGCTCGTGGATAAGCTCGTTGGCATGGATATGATCTTGCCTTCGGAGTTGACCACCGACGTGTTGCTTTTATCACTGCCTAGATCATTTGATCCTTTTGTGGTGAACTTCAACATGAACAAGATGGAGCCGACCCTTGAGGAGTTGGTGAATATGCTTGTTACGTTTGAATCAACCATCAAGAAAGAGAAGTTGGTTCTTTATGTGGGTTCTTTATCTGGTACGAAGATTGATCCACATGGGAATGGAAAGAAGCGTTCTTTCCAACGTCCCAAGAAGAACGTGCCCTTGATGAGGCAATCTCCGAATCCCATTGAGGCAGCCAGACTAGTTAAGGCTGACAAGACTGATGATGTATGTCATCACTGCAAGAAGCCTGGACATTGGAGGCGAAATTGCAAGGAATATCTGGCCAAGAAGAGTTCTGGAAATGGTATGTTCTAAATTGAAGTAAACATTTCAATTAACTCTACTTCTTGGGTATTGGATACCGGATGTTGATCACATCTCTGTAATGTGTTGCAGGTGATGGGAAGAAGTAGGAGACTAAGGGAAGGTGATACCTTCTTGAGGATAGGCAATGGAGCAAGAGTTGCTGCCAAGACCTTAAGAAATGTTTACTTATTGTTGAACAATTATTTTGAGTTAATTTTTAAGAGATGTTTTGTTTGTACCATTTTTGTGAAAAACATTGTTTCCATTTCTATGCTGATAAAAATGGATATTCTTGTTTATTTTGCAAAGGTGTTTGCAACATTTACATGAATGAATGTTTGATTGGTACTGGTGAACTTGAAAACGATCTCTATAACTTAAATTCCATTAAATGTCCATTCAAAGGCATACACCATATGAGATATGGATGGGTAAGCCTCCTAAGTATTCTTATCTTAGAATATGGGGGTGCCCTGCTTATGAAGCAGGTAGTGGGAGATAAATTGGATAGTCGGTCCATTTTATGTTACTTTGTGGAATATCCAAAGAATTAAGTTGGATATTATTTCTATCATCCCCAAGAAACAAAAGTGTTTGTTTCTAGGAATGCAACCTTTTTGGAAAAGGAATTTCTATTGGATAGAAAATGGGAGATGATAGAACTCGAAGAGGTTCGAGAGACACCCACAATTATATAACCCACACCCGAAGAGCCAAGAGAGGAGATACAAGCTCCTAAAAGATCCGAGAAAGTCTCGAGACCACCTATGAGGTATGGTCAGCTTCTTGAAGAGGGCCATGATGAGCCTAACCATGGATGTGATCCAAGGGCTTTCAAGGAAGCGTTATCTGATGCCGATTCATCCAAATGGCTTGAAGCTATGGAATCTGAGATGAATTCCATGCATTCGAACCAAGTGTGGGATCTTATAGACCCACCTGAGGGAACGGTTCCCATAGGGACTTGGGGCGGATGGGAAGGTATTGACCTTCAAGGCACGATTGGTGGCAAAAGAATATACTCAAATACAAGGAGTTGACTTTGAGGAAACCTTTTGACCAGTTGCAATGTTCAAGTCTATAAGGATATTTCCAGCCATAGCTGCATGGTATGACTATGAGATATGGCAGATGGATGTTAAGACAGCCTTTCTTAATGTTGATATTAAGGAAGTGATTTACATGTCTCAACCTGAAAGGTTTACATCTATCGGAAGTGAGCATATGGTATGCAAACTTCAGAGATCTATTTATGGTCTAAAGCAGGCATCTAGGAGTTGGAACCTCAGATTCGATAGTACAATCAAAGAGTTTGGTTTTGCTAAGAATCCTGAGGAACCCTGTGTGTATAAGAAGGTCAGTGGGATTGTTGTGACATTCCTGGTGTTTATGTTGATGACATTCTAATCATTGAGAATGATGTAGGAATGTTGCAATCAACTAAGATATGGTTAGCGAGTAAGTTCTCGATGCAGGACTTGGGTGAAGCATCTTTTGTATTGGGATACAGATCTATAGAGATAGATCGAAAAGATTGCTTGGTCTCACCCAGTCCACATACATTGATACCATCGTGAAGCGATTCTCGATGGATAAGTCCAAGAGAGGACATCTACCAATGTGTCATGGCGTGTCCCTATCCAAGTCTGTCTTTCAAGACAGATGCAGAGATAGCGGCGATGACAAAGCATTCCTTATGCATCTATGATTGGTAGCATCATGTATGGGATGATATCTACACGTCCTGACGTGGCTTTCGCACTAAGTATAGTGAGTAGATATCAATCGAACCCTAGTCTTCCACACCTGAAAGTTGTGAAAGACATCCTCAAGTATTTGAGAAGGACCAATAAATTGTTCTTGGTCTATGGGGTGGAGAACTGAAATTGGAAGGCTATACCGACTCTAGCTTCCAAAGCGATATCGATGAATCGAAGTCAACCTCTAGGTTTGTATTCATGCTCAATGGTGCTGCTGTCTCTTGGAAGAGTTCCAAGCAAGACAATACTGCGGATTCCAGCACAGAGGCCGAATACATTGCTGCATCAGATGCAGCAAGGGAGGCTGTTTGGATAAGGAATTTCGTCTAAGAGTTGGACGTCATTCCTAATGGAGTTGCTCCTATCCCGGTGTTGTGTGACAACAGGGGAGCTTTAGCTCAAGCAAGGGAGCCAAGGTCTCATCAGAAGTCCAAACATGTATTGAGAAAGTACCACATCCTCGGACAGATTGTGGAAAGTAGAGAAGTGTCTTTTGACATAGTCGGCTCCGCAGATAATGTTGTTGATCCACTAGCTAAGCCTTTACCTGGGCCATTATTCGACATGCATCGCGAATCAATGGGTTTGAAGCATACGGGTAATTGGCTCTAGTGCAAGTGGGAGATTGTTAGAGTATGTGCCCGTCGAGCCAAGTGTTGGCCGAGTGTTCACAATGAAACTCTATGTATAAGCAATCTTTATTTTAATAATATTTGAAATTATTATTTGGGCACATCTTTATCTGTATACCCATGCTAGTTGCATAGATAAAGCCCTTGAATATACAAATAGTAGAAAGAATATGAGATGCTCATATGATGAGTATCATGAAACTCATATTTGGAATACTGTATATTCTAAACGGTTCCTAGTCGATTCAGCCGCCACTAAGAAGGATATAGGCCGCTCGAGTTAGAGACTAGTATCTGAGATGTGAGTACCATGTTTCATTGGTAGGGGACATTGTGATGTCCGAGCATGCAGATAGGTGCTCCTGGTAGAGTGCACTGAACAACCCTCCATTAAAGGACTTTCCAAGTGGTTCTCACTTATCGAGTGGAAACGTCCTAGTTTATGGTTGTACACCATTAGTCCTTATGACCCGGGACAACATTGAGACTCTATGTGCTAGAATTACACTTTGACTTGTTTACCGACTCTCATGGGATCATCAGGTGGCAAGGTTGGGTGTTCTGTCGAAACACTTAGGAGTCGATGCATTGTAGTCGGGGATTCACCGCTTACCTTCGGGTATGGATATCCTATGTGTTATCATGTGTATGTAGGTTGAAATCTCTGGCAAGAGTATGGTGGTAATTATGAAAGGGGTTTCATAGATTACACCATCGATGCAACTACGACATGACACATAGTATCGATTCATTGACAACTCTCGATAAACCAATGGTTGTCGAATCGGTTGGGATATATGAGTTGAAGGGACCGTACTGTACGCTAACCATAATTGAATGGTTCTTGCAGACTCTATCATTTGATACCTAGGGAATCATGTAAGCGATGCAGCTAGGCGTTTAACATGGTTGGTTGGGTACTATCAGACTTGAGTTCTGACATTCTTTTTATCAAGGAGTTGATAAGTAAGAATGGAGCAATTGGGGTATGCTCATATAAGGACATGTTTAGTCCGAATCACATGGAGATGTGAACCCACGGCTAGTTGTATCAATGAACCATTGAGGGCCACACAAGTACTAGCTTTCTAGATCCCGTTGAGAAGTAAAAATAGTTCAATGTGTTGAACGGCTTATAAAGGAGTTTATAAGTGTAAAGAAAAATAGAAGTATGACTTCTATGAGAGAAATGTAAATTTTAATTTATGGAAGTGTTCCTAAATTAAAATTTGGCCAAGTGAATAATGTATTTGAAAATTGTGATTTTCATAAACATTATTATGGACTAAATTAAATTAATTCAAGTGTTGAATTAATTAAACACTAGTGGACCTAGTAGAGTCCAAATAATTAAATTAATTCAATTGTTGAATTAATTAAATCATATTGAGTCTTGTAGAGCTCAATTTAAATTAATTATTTAACTAGTGGGACTTGGGTAAATTCAAGTAATGTTTAATTAGTCTCAAATATGTTTGAGATAATTAAATTTAGTCCATGGTTTTTAATTTGTTAAAACCATATAATATGCATGCATGGGAGGTGAAAGGTTGGGAGACTACTTTTTGAGTTTTCAAGGCATGGCATGCAACTTTTTGGAACACCTTTTCCCACAACCAAGTCTAGTCTTCCTTCTCTCCTCCCACATACACAATGGCCGAAATTTGAAAGCCTTTTCTCTCCAAGTTTTTCTCTCATTTTCTTCTTCAAGTGTTGAGGAATGAATAATTCTTCTCTTTGAAAAATCTTCATATTTTTCTAGTGCAAAATATGAAGGGATCTACCTAGTTGGTGGTGGGCCTAATTTTGATGAAAGGAGTCCAAGGAGAGCTTGTAGATTACTTCATGCCATTCAAGAGCTTTGTTGTTTAACAACAAAGTTGGAGCCATACATCAATCCTTGTGATTGATAGGTAAAATTCTAAACACACTATGAATGTCATTTTGTGTTTTATTGTATTTGTTGCACAAAATATTGAGGTGGCCGAAAATTTACATGAAAAATTTGATTTTTTAAACTTCCGTTGCGCTTCCGGTCACCGTAGCCGATCCCCTTTATTATCTAGTAGCAGTCCGAGGGGTAGTTCGATAAACCCAGCGAACAGTAAGTACTTCTTCCACCCAATCTTTCCCTATGCCTTGCAATCTATCCTTCAGAGCTTGCACAATTACCCTGTTAGTGACCTCTGTCTGTCCATTGGATTGTGGGTAGGCTACCGAGGTGAAAGAATGAGTAATTTTCGTTTTGTTTGCAACAAGCAATGATTTTTCGCCCTGGGAATTGTGGGTCATCGTCTGATATCAACTTCATAGGTAGCCCAAATCTACAAATTATGTTTTTCCATAAAAAATTCACTACCTCTTCTTCAGTAATTCTAGCTAGAGGTCCAGATTCCACCCATTTAGAAAAGTATTCCACGGCTATCATCACGAATTTCTTATGAGATCGGGCAGCTGGGAAAGACCCCACAATATCCAGACCCCATTGATCAAAAGGGCATGATGCTCGAACTAGTTGAAAAGGCGAAGCTGGGATATGACATAAATGACCATGATGTTGACACCCTTCACAAGACTGTACTACTTCTTGGGCATCTGTACTTATAGTAGGCCACCAGAATCCGGCTAATAGTGCTTTCTGGGCAAGTGATGTAGCTCCAAGATGATCCCCGCAGCATCTTTCATGAATCTCTTTCAATACATAATGTTTCTTCCTCGGCCAGACATTTGAGCAAAGGCCCATGGAATGATCGCTGGTATAACTCTCCATTCGGGACATTGAATCAAGAACACTGCTTCTTAATTTTTTGGGCTTGCTGAACATCTTTCGGCGATCGTCTTTTGATATGAACTTGAGCAATGGTTTCCTCCATGAATTTTCCTGGGAAATTATCAGGCTGGTATATATGGACAACACCAGCTTGGTATGATGAATGACCTCCTTGTCCCCTTCTCCTGTCATGGATGATTCCATTTCGGCCAGTGCATTAGCTTCAAAATTTTCTTCTCTCGAGATTTGTTCTGCATTCCAATCAGTGAAATTTTTTGACAATTCTTGAATATTTTTCAAATATTCCTTCAGTTTTCCTTATCAAAATTTATAAGAGCTTTTGAGATGCTGAATGACCAGTTGAGAATATGAGTACATGATGATTCGGGTGCCTCCAGCTTCCCTGGTGGAATTCTTCCCGATCACCACTAATTCATACTCGGCCTCATTATTTGAAGCCGAAAATCCAATCTTACGGCCAATTTCACTTTCTCTCCTATGGGGGAAACTATGACGACTCCTACCCCGAGTTCTTCCTTGCTGGCAGCACCGTCAACAAACACACTCCAGACTTCTTCTTGCCCGGATTGTATCATTTCAATTATGAAGTCTAACAAGGCTTGAGCTTTTATGGTTGTTCTTGGATTGTAAGTGATATCATATTTCCCGAGCTCTATCGTCCATTTTATCAACCTCCCCGAGATGTTTGGGTTGGTCATGATTTTTCCCAGCGAGTTTTTGGTGAGGACATCAATAGAATGAGATAGGAAGTAGGGTCTCAGCTTTCTCGCGGTTATGACCAATGATAGGGCTATTTTTTCTAGTTCTGTATATCTCAACTCGAGGCCTCTGAGAGCATGACTTACATAATATACTAGCTTTTGTTCAGTGCCCTTTTCTTGGATGAGGACCGAGCTAACGGCGTAGTCGATGGTAGACAGATGCACCAACAACTTTTCTCCCGGTCCGAGCTTAACCAAGATAGGTGGCCCGGCTAGATGGCTTTTTAGATCTCGAAAGGTTTGTTTACTTGATCATTTCCCATCCAAACCTCTGTGCTTTCCGAAGTATCTGAAAGAAAGGATAGCTTCGATGTGCTGATCTTGATATGAAACGGGACATAGACGCAATCTTACCTGTCAGCTTTTGCACATCCTTGATGGTTCTAGGGGAAACTATCTGTAAGATAGCCCTTACCTTCTCTGGATTAACTTCGATTCCTCTCTCAGTTACTATAAAGCCAGGTACTTCCTAACCCAAAAGTGCACTTTAATAGATTTAGCTGGACCCCATACTTTCTAAAGGTAGAGAAAGTTTCTTCCAGATTCTGATATGAAGTCTGACTTTTATTTGGACTTTATCATAATGTCATCCACATAGACCTCAACATTCCTCCCAGCTTGCTTCTCAAAAACCTTATCCATTAATCATTAGTAAGTGGCCACGGCATTCTTCAGACCAAAATACATTATTGTATAACGAAATTTCCACCTGAAGTTATGAAACTGAACTTGTCTTGATCTTCTTGGGCCAGGGGTATCTGATGGAACCCCTGGTAAGCATCCATGAAACACAGCAGCTCATACCCGGACGTGGAATCAACTAGTTGGTCAATCCGAGGTAAAAGATAGCAGTCTTTGGGGCAAGTTTTGTTAAAGTCCCAGAAATATACACACATCCTCCACTTTCCTGTAGCTTTCTGGACTAGAACCACGTTTGATAACTAAGTTAGGAATTGGATTTCCCTGACTTGTCCAGCTTTCAGCAACTCTCCTACTTGTTCTGCTATCACCATATCCTTCTCTGTTGCAAAGTGTTTCTTCTTCTGTTTTATTGGCCGGGAGTTTGAACATGTATTTAACTTGTGCTCTACTACCCAAGAGGAGTTCCTGATTAACTCTTCGGGCAACCAGGCGAATATATCCACATTTTTCTGCAAACAAAATATTAATTGAGATTGGGCGGATGGATGGTTCTAGATCCCTGGAAATTTTGGTACATTTTTCGGGGATCACCGGGGATTAAGGTAATTTATTCTTGCTCTTCTTCGACCACTGCCTGTACTTATTCTATGGAATGTACTTCTCCTATACCTTGTTGGAATTAAAGGTTTCGGATTTTGACAAATAAAGTATCGAAGTTTGCAGAACTGATCAGTTAAATTGAAACCATACCACTGAAGTTATTCGAACTGAAGCTATCTAAATTGAAGTCATCCAAACTGAAGATTAATGAGTTAAATAATCGGATGCAATCAAACTGAATCAGTAAATTCAACTGAACTATCAGTTAGGACTGAACAGGAATTGAACTATCAGTTAGAACTGAACAGGACACATTAAGTCAGTTCAACCGATCAGTCGAATAGTCAGTTTGACACGTCAACAGTTAAACCAGCTTTAAACCGACAAATCATACTAAACAGACTACAACTAACAGAAGGAGAGCCACATTGCAGACTGCAACATCGTACTATTGTTAGAAGAATGTTGACACACTCAGAAAGGACAAATCAATTGATGTATTAATTAATGCATTCAGTGTTATCATTGGAAGCAAAGGCTATAAATAGCCGAGGAGTTCAGTGAGAAGCTGATTGATTTTTGAATTGAGAATTCTTCAAAAAGAGAACAAGTGAAAGATCAGTTGTACAAGATCAGTTACGTTATTTACAAAAAGCTCACACTTCATAGATATACTCATAGCATTCAGGCTATCATTTGAGCAAAATCACTAGCACTTTACATTGAAATATTCGATCTTTTGAGATAAGTTGTGCTATGAATGATACTCAGTTTGTGTGCTAATAAGTTGTAAGAAACTAAGAGTTTTAGTTTGACAGTGTTTAAGTCCAAACTGAAGTGGATTATTACAGTTTCTGTAATCAATCAAATTATTTTAGTGAAAACCTATCCTTGTGATTGAAGGGGTGACGTAGGAGCGTTTTAAGTCTCCGAACATCCATAAAAATATTTGCGTCCAGCAGTTCATTTATTCTTTGAGTATTCAATCTACCAGTTAGTTTATTGTCGCACTTCAAACTAGTTAACTGACTGATATCGACAGCAAGATTATTGAATTCAGTTTATCACTAAACCGATTCATATTTTGAAAATAGCCAAAAATCTTTAAGTGTTTATTCAACCCCCTTTCTAAATACTTTGACCCATCAAACCGATCCTAAAAATGGTATCAGAGCACCAACCAAAGACACTTTCACAAGAATATATCCAAGGAGGAACCAAATGCTTGCTACAACAGTGGCAAGACTGGATATTTTATTGTTGACTATCCTAAGCTAAAGAAGGATAGTAGACGTTCAGCATAAAAAATGGAAGAAATCATTTGAGCAGATGAAGAGAGCTAAGGATGATAAGAGATCATTCAAAAAGAAGCATTAAGCTCTATTAGCCGAAGAAAGCAAGTCCAAGTGGGCAGAAACTGATAGTGATGAATTAAAATCTGAGAGCTTGAGCAGCTCCAGCGATGAAGAAGAATTAAAATGCCTGATGACTAATGATACAGAACTGGAATCAAGCAGCGAGCAGGTATTTGATTTCGGTTCAATTGATTTTACACGGGAAGAACTCATTTCCACACTACACGACTTAATGGGTATCACAAACTTGTTCTCTCGTTTGATAAGACCAAAGCAAGAAAACTGATCTCCAAGACAATAAAACTGAAACTGATAAATGAATTGAACTGTTGAGTCTAAAAAATGAGATTGCTGAGGTATAAGCTGACATGAGTGAAAACCAATCTGTGATTTAACAGGTGAAACTTGAGAATTCAAGACAAAATGATCTGATTCAAGCTTGGAATAAGTCATTAGTCACATTGACTGAAATGCAAGATTTACAAAAATCAGTTACTGACAAAACTGGTTTAGGCTTTAATAGCCAAGATGAATATTCAACCAGTGAAACCAAGCCAGAACTAAACATGTGCAAAGGGAAGTATATTCACTTTGTAAAATCAGTTATGGTACATGAACAATCAGAGCCAAGTAAACCAGTTGAACAAACGATTGACAATAAGAACAAGGCTAAGAGGTATGGAACCAGATATAGTTATTCGAGTTCAAATGATTCACAAAGCTGTTCACCTAAACGATTCAGCTATGAAAATCAGAACTCTAGGAATGTTTATTACAATCATATATTGTTCAGAAAGATATCAGACGAACAACCAGGTTAACAAGGTTAAAACGCATATTGTTTCATCTACACACAACACATCAAGCACACACAGATCGAGAAAAACTATCTCGAACACAACAACTAGAAAGTCAGTTGGACTGGTCCAAGTCTGGGTTCCTAAAGGAATAATCAGTTTGGGACTTAAATAGATGTGATACCAAAATTATTCATTATGTGTTACTGCAGATGATAGGTACATTAACTAAAGACTCAATCTGGTACCTGGACAGCGGATTCTCTAGACACATGATAAGGGATGCTGATTTGGTATCCCAACTGGTCAAATACTCTGTTCCAAAAATAAGTTTTGGAGATGAATCGAAAGGTAGAACCATGGGTAATAGTAATCTTATCCATGGTAACATTATTATTAATGATGTTCTACTCATTGATAATTTAAAATATAATCTGATTAGCTAATGTCAGTTGTGTGATAATAATGTCTCAGTTTAGTTCAACAAGCACACCTGCACAGTTAAGAACACAACTGATAATATCATCATGATAGGAAATTGGTGTGGTAACACCTATAAAGTAAGTTGGACTGATCAACCTAATGAACCAATCTATCCAAGAACTGGTTATGACATAAAAGATTGAATCACATGAATTTCAAATCCAACGCTCATCTAAGTGGTCATGATCTTGTAACTGGCGATTTAATTTTCAAAAGATAAAATATGTTCAGCATGTCAGTTAGGTAAATAAGTAAGACCTTCTTTTAAAAACAAGGGGAGTAGTTGTAAGGTCCAAAATTAAGAAGACGTAATCCAACTGCATGCGCATCTAGGAAATATGGAAAATGAGTAAATAATTGATTTTAATTGCTAATTGATTATGTGACATACATGCTTATATGTTAAATATGATTTTATTGTCATCATGCATAAAATTATATTTTTAAGGAATATTCAAGTTGTGATCGAGGAACGGAGACCGATGGTTGAAAAACGGAAAATGTTTTTATTAAATAATTGTTTTTAATTATTTAAAATATAGTTCATGGTTTTTCATATTTTTGAAAATAAGGGGTTTTGAGGTGATTTTATACGTCGGGACGTAAATTTTATCGGTGTAGGTTTTCCATTAAAAATGCGAGCTTTTTGGCAACCCGGCTAATAAATTCATAAATTTATTTAAACAAAAACTTTGAAAATATTGTATTAAATTCTAATTAAGACTAATGGGCTTAATTTAGATGTTTAATAGGCTTAAAAGCCTTGTTAGTATCTGTAGGACCGAGTGCTTACCGCTTTACCAAAAGCTATAGCTAATGGTAATGGTGCAACTCAAATCTTTTAAACCGCACAGCAGCACAAGCACCATGGTTCGATCTCTCTATCAAGCAAGGACAATTATTGCACCCAACAATCTCCCTCCCAATAATTGCACTCCTTACAATCAATGGGAATCGAACCCATTACCTTGGCTCTGATACCAATTGTAGGACCGAGTGCTTACCGCTTTACCAAAAGCTATAGCTAATGGTAATGGTGCAACTCAAATATTTTAAACCGCACAGCAGCACAAGCACCATGGTTTGATCGATCTACCAAGCAAGGACAATTATTGCACCCAACAGTATCTAATTAGCTATTTAATATACTAGTCACCTAAAACCATACCCTCTTTTACACGCCTCCCACCTTTTAAAATTCATAAAACTCTCCCCAAAACTCACAGCATACACGGCACACTCTCACCTCATAGTTGAAGGTATTTTCGAAGGATTCAAGGAGAAACAAGCCAATGTTTCGCTCTGTTCTTCGTCGTCGACGGTTTTCGTGCGTATAAAACGCAAAGGCACGCCATATATATTCTTTTCTCGTCTATCACATCGTATTATCGTTTTAAATATCGTGTGTATGAAAAGCATAAAGTTTCTATGATTATTTTCCGAATATTGCATAGACACAAGGGGAAACTTGAGTTTTTGATGCAAATTCATGATTTTATGATGTAAAGGGGATGCCATGATCATAGGTCTTGCACATGTGATGTTTATACATGAGTTTGTGTCCTAACACACACACCCTAATCACCAAAGTCGAAGGAAAACAAGCAAAGCAAGCTGGAAGCAATTTCATCTGTCATAGGGTCATAGGGATCGGTTTCCTTGTAGTGAGGGTTTTGGGCTGGGTTCGGTTTGACCATGGCCTGGCTAGGGACTTGATTGAATCAAGGGCTAGGGACTTGGTTGAGTCAAGGGAAGAGTCCCAGCCATGCTAGGACTCGAGCTAGTGGGCTGGGAGGAGTCCTTGACAACAAGGATTCCTACCTGCGTGTGTCTTCAATCCTGCGCAGATGTGTGCAGGCTTGCAAGGGTAGAAGGGCTCGGCCAAGGGGGCTTATTCTGGGCTGGGGTGCGTCCTTAGGGTCCTAGGTGACTGCAAAATATGTTGGTGCAGGGGCTAGGTCGGTTGGCTAAGTCCTAGAGAAGCAAGGAGAGTCCTACACCAAGGTGGAGTTCTCGGCCATGCAGGGGTTAGGTCTAGGGCTTTGGTTTTTGAATTCGTGAGGTTTCTAAGTGATCTAAGGGTTCAGTATGGTACTCTAGGATGTTTGTCAGGTTTTGGATCAACTTGGTTCGGGGGTGACTCGAGAAAATGAAAAGATGGCTCGGAGTCGAAGTTTATGTGTCATAATAGGGTTCCTAAAATAACATTGATTGAAAATCAGCTCATGGGGGTCGAGTCGTGGTTCATAAGGGATAAAATATTATAAAAAGACTAAATTTTGAATTTGAGAATTTTATATTAAATTTTGGGATTTTTCGGGATTAAAACACCGTCAAAACAATAAATAAAGATAAATGAAAAAGTCTAATCTTTAAGCTAAATAAAATTATGGGAAAATAAATTTAGGCTTAAATAATTATTTGGGACATGTAAGAGTCAAGGAATTCAAAAAAATTCAAAATCCATGAATTTTACGTCTAGGGGTAAAACGGTCTTTTTACACCTAAAATTAGTAAACGTCGTGGCGGTGGTCTAAATGTTGTTTTTATGTTGTTATGATTATATTTAATGGTTTAAGGAATTTATCATGTTGAATAATGAGTTTTAAATGTCTATTTGATTTTTAAGATGAAAGGAAGACATTTATATGACATGTTGCATGCTTCGTTTCAAAAACAAAAATGTTATGTTATGCATGATTTTTTTAAAGTGATGCAAATGTAAATCGTTGAAGGAAGTGAAGTAATTGTAACTAATTCGATAATGTTGGAGATATCGTGAGGGCGACGGTCCCAGTGGGAGCTCGACAATCGTATTTCCATTATTACGAATATGAGGATATTAGGTTATGAGGTAATGGTAAGAATGAGAATATCGTGAGGGGAAAAGGCCCCAGAGGGAACCAATTTATGTGAAAAGGCCCAGAGAGAACCCCGACGATCGTATTTATATTCGAAAGAGGATATGCCAAGGCTCAGTTGGCCGGTGAGAGTGTCGCTGATGTTCCCGCCGCCCAGTACTATGGTTACATGTAGATGGATCCATCGACTTTTGAGGTTTAAGGAAAGTCACAATGAACGAACTGAATTCAACAAAGGAAAAGGAAAATGTTTATGATCATGTTAAAAATTTTATGTCATGTTGAGGAAAAAGGAAAGTTTAAAGTTTATGTTTGCATGTCATGAAAATGTTATTTTTACGTAAAAGTATTTTCACTGTTGCATGCGATTTTATACGTATTATTTGTTATAAAGATTATGGTGTGTTGAGTCTTTAGACTCACTAGGTTTGATGGATGCAGGTGAGTTTGAGGGAGGACTTGATGGTTGATTTTGCTGGACTGTCGGTGCACACAACCCGAGAACCGACGCTTCTACTTTTCTGCATTTACGATTTATGATTCATGATTTACGTTAAAGATTTTAAGACTATTTATTTATGCTTTTGAGAGATTTTTAGAGGTTTAGTATGGGATATACTTTTCAAATTTATTGCTTGTTAGGTTTTCGAATAGAAGCTTATTTCCAGGGATGCCGAAGAGAAGCTTAGACACTTTATGGATGGGCTACGACCTAACATCCAGAATAAGGTTATGATGATGCATCCTTTGGATTATCCTACTGCCGTCAATTATGCTTTCTAGTCTGACCAGTCTTTGAAGGACATCGATTTTGAGATTCAGCGCAAGAGGCAGCACTTTCAGAATAATAATCAGCCGATTAAAAAGCCTAATACGGGTCCTCCTCGACCTCAAGGGCCTCAAAAGCCCCAAGGTCCAGTCAAGAAGCCAGCACCACCAAAGTCACAAAATCCTGGAGCACCAAAGCCTGCTGAGAGGCAACCATGCAAGGAGTGCAATCGCCTACATCTTGGCAAATGTGAATGGGGATCATTTAAATGTTTCTACTGCAAGGAGGCTGGACACAAAGCTATCGAGTGCCCAAAGAGGAAAGCAGCTGCTACGACACGAGCTTATGTTATGAATGCTGAGGAAGCTGAAGAAAAGGCAGACATTACACTCATTACGGGTAACCTAGTCATTTAACATTTTTATATTGCCATTTATTACATGAAATGTTAAATTGGTTATTTAAATTGATTTGGGAACAAGATTTGAAACTAGTGGAAATTAGGTTGCATGTTCTACCTTAGTTGGATTTAAGTGATGATCTTAGAAACCATAGAAAATGTTATTAATTTTGTGCCATATTTTATTTTGATTTCAAACAAAAGTTGAGGGCCAAAATTTAAAGAAAATCATAACCATGGCTGGATTGGGGTTTCAAAATTTATAGGAGGGGCCACCATGAAATTTTCGAAAATTTGAGGTCTAAATTGTAATGTTCGATAAGTAAGGGGCCAAAGCGCAATTAACCAAAAGATAAAGAGCTTTAATGCAATTACCGAATTCTTAAGGACCATATTGTAATTTTTGAAATTCTAAGGGACTAAATGAAAATTTTAGAAAATATAAGGGCCAAATTGCCAATATCAAAATTTTGGGGACTAAAGTGCAAATTTCGGAAAAAATTGAATGGCTAAAATGAAATTTTTCAAGAAATGCTTAAGTTCAATACGCAATCTTCATATAACTTTGGGAATTAATGATAGTAAATCCTTAAGTTTCATCACGAAAAGATTTAAAAGACATTTTTGCCGCATGGAGGATCATCATTCTAGGTGTGGCTACCTATGCACTGCTAGATTCGGGAGCTACACATTCTTTTATATCTGAAACCTTCATCAAAAGACTGAATATTACTCCTCAAGATATGGGTTTGGGTTTCAAAGTTTCTATTCCATCCGGTGATCAAATGCTCACGTCTAAGATTGTCAAGAACCTGGAGATCCGTTTATTCAAGGATGTTGTGTGGACAGATCTTATTGTGCTTCTTATGCCCGAATTTGATATTATACTTAGCATGAGTGGGTTATCAGCAAATGGAGCTTCGATTGATTTTCGTCAGCGAACAGTGTCTATTCGACCGCCTAGTGGTAAACCTTTTGTCTTTGAGGCGGCGAGAAACAAGCAAATGCCACACATTATCTTTTTTCTATGTGCGAGGAAGCTTATTAAGCGGGGATGCCAAGCTTTTCTAGCATGTGTCACCACCACACATACATCTATCAGCCAGAAGTTAGAAGATGTTGATATTGTTAGAGATTTTCCTAGCATTTTTCTCGAGGACGTTTCTGGCATTCCACCCGATCGTGAAGTGGAATTCTCTATTGATCTAATGCCGGGCACAGTTCCTATATCAAAAGAACCTTATCGTTTAGCACCTGCTGAAATGAAAAAATTGAAAGATCAAATCCAAGAATTGCTTTCATTCGCCCTAGTTATTCTCCATGGGGCGCACCGGTGTTATTTTTGAAGAAGAAAGATGGTAGTATGTGTCTTTGCATCGATTATCGAGAGCCTAATAGGGTCACTATCAAAAAAAGTATCCACTGCCAAGAATTGAAGATTTATTAGATCAGTTGCAAGCAGCATCAATATTTTCTAAGATTGATCTGCGATCTGGATACCATCAATTGAAAGTAAAAGATTCAGATGTACACAAGACGACATTTCGCATGAGATATGGGCACTATGAGTTTATGTTCATGCCATTTGGGTTGACCAATGCGCCAGCGATCTTCATAGATCTCATAAATCGTGTATTTCAGTCGTATCTGGATCAATTTATTATAGTCTTCATTGATGACATATTGATCTATTCCAAGAGCAGAAAGGAGCATAGTCGCCATTTGAGGACAGCGCTGCAAGTTCTACAAGACAGGAAGCTATATGAAAAATTCAAGAAGTGCGAGTTTTGGCTTGATAGAGTGGCATTCTTAGGCCACATCATTTCTAGTAGTGGAGTGGAGGTCGATCCAAGTAAAGTTGAGGCAGTGAAAGAGTGGCCAGTACCAAAGAGTGTTACCGAGATTCGTAGTTTCTTGGGACTAGCAGGCTATTATCACCAGTTTATTCAGGGGTTCTCATCTATAGCAGTACCTATGACTGCCTTGACAAAGAAAAATGCAAAGTTTGTTTGAGGACCCGAGTGTCAAGACAGTTTTGACAAGTTGATGCAAGCCTTGATATCAGCGCCAGTGTTATCTATGCCATTAGGGCAAGGGGAGTATGTTCTTTATACCAACGCTTGAAAACTTGGTTTGGGCGCAGTTATGATGCAAAATGACCGAGTTATCACCTATGCGTCGAGACAGCTGAAAATTCACGAGAAGAACTACCATACTCATGATCTTGAGCTTGCAGCAGTAGTCTTTGCACTAAAGATTTGGAGACACTACCTTTATGAGGAGAAGCGCAAGATATTCACCGACCATAAAAGTTTGAAATACTTCTTCACCCAAAAGGAGTTGAATATGAGGCAGAGCAGATGGCTTGAGTTAGTAAAGGACTATGATTGTGACATTAACTACCATCCGGGAAAAGCTAATGTAGTGGCTTACACATTGAGTAGAAAAACAGCAGTTATCACTCAATTATCACTCCAAAGACCGTTGCAGTCCGAGATACAGTGGTTTGAGCTTGCAGTGTACGCTAGGGGCGAGGCACCTAATCTTGCCACATTATCAGTACAGTCGACTTTGAGAGATAGAATTTGGGATGGACAGTCCACTGATGAGCAGTTGCAAAAGTGGAGAGCTAGAGATGAAGCCAAGGGCCAGAATTTATATGTAGTGGTGGATGGTTTAGTTATCGAGATCGACTATGGGTTCCTAGTGATGATTTTTTGAGAGATCTTATTATGAAAGAAGCCCATGACACACCTTACTCCATCCATCTGGGAAGTACGAAGATGTACAAAGATTTGCAGTTGTTATATTGGTGGCCAGGCATGAAGAGGGACATTCTGAGATTTGTATCCGAGTGTTTGACTTGTCAACAAGTTAAAGCAGAGCATCAAAAGACCAGCGGGAAAATTGAAGCCACTCCCTATTCCCGAGTGAAAATGGGAAAATATCACCATGAACTTTGTTGTGGGATTGCCAAAGACTGTTAAGGGATTGAATGCCATTTGGGTGATAGTAGATCATCTTACGAAATCAGCGCATTTTCTACCTATTAAGACGAAATTCACCATGATTCAGTATGTAGAGTTATATATTCGAGAGATAGTTAGTCTGCATGGGATTCCAGTGTCTATTGTTTCTGACAGAGATCCGAGATTCACGTCATCTTTTTGGAAAAGTCTGCATGCAGCGATGGGGACCAAGTTATTGTTCAGTACAACGTTCCATCCTCAAAATGATGGTCAGTCAGAAAGAGTTACACAGATTTTGGAAGATCTAATGCAAGCATGTGTAATTGATTTCCAAGGCAGTTGGGAACCAAAGTTACCTCTAGTGGATTTCACCTACAATAATAGTTTCTAATCATCAATCGGGATGGCTCCTTTTGAGGCATTTTATGTAAGGAAACGTAGATCTTCTATTCATTGGGACGAGGTTGGGGAAAGAAAGGATATTGGTCCGGACGTCATTGAAGAGACTGCCGAGCTTGTAGTCAAAATTCGTGAGAGAATGAAGACTGCACAAAGCCGACAAAATAGTTATGCGGACAAAAGACGAAGGGACTTAGAGTTTGCAGTGGGCGACCATGTATTTGTGAAAATAGCACCTATGAAGGGTGTTATGTGCTTTGGCAAGAAAGGCAAGCTTAGTCCAAGATTTATAGGTCCGTTTGAGATTTTGGAGAGGATTGAGACACTAGCTTATAGAGTGGCATTGCCACCAACACATTCTGGAGTTCATAATGTGTTCCATATTTCGATGCTGTGGAAGTACATGTCGAATCTGTCACATGTACTAAATTATGAACCTCTTCAACTAACTCCAAATATGACATATGAAGAAATACATGTCTAGATCTTAGCAAAGCAAAAAAGAAGATTGCGAAACAAAGTCATTCCAATGGTCAAGATCAAGTGGCTGAATCACTCGGAAGAGGAAGCTACTTGGGAAACCGAGAGGGACTTGAAGGGTCGCTATCCAGAATTATTTGGTAAGTCTAATTTCGAGGACGAAATTTTATTTAACGGGGGTAGGAATTGTAATGTCCAAAATTAAGAAGACGTAATCCAACTGAATACAAATCTAAGAAATATGGAAAATGACTAAATAGTTTCTTTTAATTGCTAATTGATTATGTGACATACATTCTTATATGTTAAATAAGATTTTATTGTCATCATGCAAAAAATTGTATTTTTAAAGAATATTCAAGTTGCGATCGAGGAACAGAGACCGAGGAGTGAAAAACTAAAATTGTTTTTATTAAATAATTTTTTTTAATTATTTAAAATCGAGTTGATGGTTTTCATATTTCTGAAAATATGGGGTTTTGAGGTGATTTTATACGCCGGGACGTAAATTTTATCGGTGTGGATTTTTCATTAATAATGCGATATTTTTGGCAACCCGGCTAATAAATTCACAAATTTATTTAAATAAAAACTTTGAAAATATTGTATTAATTCTAATTAAGACTAATGGGCTTAATTTAGAGGCTTAATAGGCCTAAAAGCCGTATTAGTATCTAATTAGCTATTAAATATACTAATCACCTAAAACCATACCCTCTTTTACACACCTCCCACCTTTTAAAATTAAGAAAACTCTCCCCAAAACTCACAGCACACACGACACACTCTCACCTCATAGTTGAATGGATTTTCGAAGGATTCAAGGAGAAACAAGCCAAGGTTTCGCTCCGTTCTTCGTCGTCGACGGTTTTTCGTGCATTTAAAACGCAAAGGCACACCATATATCTTCTTTTCTCATCTATCACAACGTATTATCGTTTTAAATATCGTATGTATGAAAAGAATAATGTTTCTATGATTATTTTCGGAATATAGCATACACACATGGGGAAACTTGAGTTTTTTTATGCAAATTCATGATTTTATGATGTAAAGGGGCTGCCATGATCATAGATCTTGCACAGGTGATTTTTATACCTGAGTTTGTGTCTAAAACACACACTCTAATCACCAAAGTCAAAGGAAAACAAGCAAAGAAAGCTGGAAGCAATTTCGGCTGTCCTAGGGTCATAGGGATCGGTTTCCTTGTAGTGAGGGTTTTGGGCTGGGTTCGGTTGGACCAAGGACTAGCTAGGGACTTGGTTGAGTCAAGGGAAGAGTCCTATCCATGCTAGGACTCAAGCTAGAGGGATGGGAGGAGTCCTTGACAGCAAGGACTCCTACCGCGTGTGAATTCAATCCTGCGCAGATGTGTGCAGGCTTGCAGGAGTAGAAGGACTCGGCCAAGGGGGCTTAGGCTGGCATAGGTTGCGTCCTTAGGTTCCTAGGTGAATGCACAATATGTTGGTTCAGGGGCTAGGTCGAAAGTCCTAGAGAAGCAAGGAGAGTCCTACACCAAGGTGGAGTTCTCGGCCATGCAGAGGGTTAGGTCTAGGGCTTCAGTTTTTGAATTGGTGACGTTTCTAAGTGATCTAAGGGTTCAGTATGGTACTATAGGATGTTGGTCAGGTTTTGGATCAACTTGGTTTGGGGGTGACTCGAGAAAATCGAAAGATGGCTCGGGGTCAAAGTTTATGTGTCATAATAAGGTTCCTAAAATAAAATTAATTGAAAAACGGCTCACGGGGGTTGAGTCGTGGTTCATAAGGGCTAAAATATTATAAAAAGACTAAATTTTGAATTTGAGAATTTTATATTAAAGTTTGGGATTTTTCGGGATTAAAACACTGTCAAAACAATTAATTAAAGATACATGAAAAAGTCTAATCTTTAAGCTAAATAAAATTATGAGAAAATTAATTTAGGCTTAAATAATTATTTGGGACATGTAAGAGTCAAGGAATTCAAGAAAAAGTCAAAATCCAGGAATTTTACGTCTAGGGGTAAAACGGTCTTTTTACACCTAAAATTAGTAAACGTCATAATAGTGCTCTAAATGCTGTTTTTATGATGTTATGATTATTTTTAAAGTTTTATGGAATTTATCATGTTGAATTATGAGTTTTAAATGTCTATTTGATTTTTATGATTTAAGAAAGACATTTAAAAGACATGTATGTTGCATGTTTGGTTTCCAAACAAAAATGTTATGTTATGCATGATTTTTTTAAAGTGATGCGAATGTAAACCGTTGAAGGAAGTGAAGTAATTGCGACTAATTCGATAATGTTGGAGATATCGTAAAGGCGACGATCCCAGTGGGAGCCCGACGATCGTATTTCCATTATTACGAATATGAGGATATGGGGTTATAAGATAAATGTAAGAATGGTAATATTGTGATGGGAAAAGGTCCCAGAGGAACCAATTTATGGGAAAATGCCCAGAGAGTACCTCCGACGATCGTATTTCTATTCGAAAGAGAATAGGCCAAGTCTCAGTTGACCGGTGAGAGTGTCGCTAATGTCCCCGCCGCCCAGTACTGTGGTTACATGTAGATGGATCCATCGACTTTTGAGGTTTAAGGAAAGTCACAATTAACGATCTGAATTCAACAAAGAAAAAGGAAAAGGAAAAGGAAAAGGAAAATGTTTATAGTTTTTATGTCATGTTGAGGAAAAAAGAAATGTTAAAGTTTATGTTTGCATGTCATGAAAATGTTATTTTTAAGTAAAAGTATTTTAACTGTTGCATGTGATTTTATACGTATTATTTGTTATAAAGATTATGGTGTGTTGAGTCTTTAGACTCACTAGGTGTGATGGATGAATGTGAGTTTGAGGGAGGACTTGATGGGTGATTTTGCTGGACTTTCGGTGCACACAACCTGAGAACCGGCGCTTCTACTTTTCTGCATTTACGATTTATTATTCATGATTTACGTTAAAGATTTTAAGACTATTTATTTATGCTTTTGAGAGATTTTGAGAATTTTAGTATGAGCTATACTTTTCAAATTTATTACTTTTTAGGTTTGGTAAAACATGCAACGATTTCTTTTTTATGACTATTTCACTTGATTTTTAAAAATGCTAGTTGGTTGATATTTTATTTTAAAAGGTAAAATATTTTTTAAAATTATTTTCATGAGGTATTTATAGGGCCGAAAATTGAGTGTTTTTTAAAAAAATTCTAATACTTTTAAAGCAATAAAAAGGGCAGAAGTTTCCGTAGTTCTTCCTCCAGATGCTTAGAATTGTTGGATATGGATCTTTTTGGTCCTATACCAAATCATGATTTTAGGGAATGAAATACACCCTAGTGATTGTCGATGATTTTTCAAGAATTACTTAGGTTAATTTTCTAAAATCAAAAGACCAAAATTTTTCACAACTGATTGAACTTTTCAAAAGATTTTTAAATGAAAAATCAGTTGAGATTGACATAATAAGGTCTGATCGAGGGACTGAATTTGTTGATCAAACCTTTCTCTATTTTTAGAAAATTTTGGAATCAAGCATGAGTTCTCAGCTGCAAGAACACCTTAAAAAAATGGTGTAGCTAAACGAATAAATCGAACTCTTAAAGAGCAGCTAGAACAATGCTTGCTGATTCCGGTATTTCTCAAAGAATTTGGGTAGAAGTATTAAACACTGCATGTTATACTCATAACAGATCAATGAATAATAAAAATCATTTGAAAACGACATATGAGATCTGAATGGAAAGAAAAGCGTGGTATCTTACTTCAAAATATTTGGTTGCAGATGCTTTATTCATAACAATGGCAAAAGTCATTTAACAGCATTTGACGCTAAATCAAATGAAAGAATTTTCCTTGGATATTCATCAGTTATCAAAGCTAACAGATTTTTCAATAAGTGTACTTTAAACATAGAATAATCAATTCATGTTGTAGTTGATGAATCTGCTCTAACTGCTAAGCCAACTGATCTAGTTGAGCTGACTGATCGCTTAACAGAAATTACTTGGAGGATGATAATGAGGAAGAAGTTCATATCAATCGAAATATCCTTCAAACACCTGAACCTAAAGTGGTGGATCAAACATTTGAACAGGAAGCGGTTCCGAACAATCAGCTTGTGGAACAACACGATGATACTCAAATATGAACGGAAACTCTTGCAACTGAAAATGAAGGAAATGTTCAATTACAAACTGAGACAGTTACGAAAAATGATCCAACCAGTTCCAACTACAGATGGAGTAAATCACATCCACAAGACTTGGTGATAGGTAATTCATCTGATCCGGTAAGGACTAGAAATCAAAACTTGTATATTTTGCATTTGTTTCTCAATTTGAACCTAAGAAAACTGATGAAGCTCTAGCTGATCCAAATGGGATAATTGTTATGCAAGAAAAGTGGATCAGTTTACCCATAACAATGTCTGGACTTTAGTTCCAAGACCAGTTTCAACATCAATTATAGGTACAAAGTGGGTATACGTAAACAAACTGAACAAAGATGGTTCAGTTGTGCGCAACAAAGCAAGGTTGGTTGCACAAGGGTACAGACAAGAGGAAGGAATATTATGACAAAACTTATGCACCAGTTGCTCGACTAGAAGCAATAAGAATATTCCTAGCTTACGCATCTTTCAAGAACTTCAAAGTATGCCAGATGGATGTCAAAAGCACATTTCCCAATGGTCAGTTACATGAAGAAGTTTATGTTGAATAACTACCATGTTTTATAAATCATTCATTTCCATATCATGTTTATCATCTCAACAAAGCATTATATGGTATCAAACAAGCTTCCCGAGTTTGGTATGAGACATTATCAAAATTCTTAACTGATCATGACTTTATTGTTAGAACAGTTGATAAAACACTGTTCAAATTTACAAAGAAAGATCATACTTTACTTGTACAAATTTATGTTGAAGATATTATTTTGGGCCAACTAACCCCAAATAATGCGAGAAATTTTCTAAGTTGATGTCGGATAAATTCGAGATGAGCGTGATATGTGAACTAACATTCTTTCTTGGTCTGCAAGTGAAGTCAAACTAAATATACAAAGGAATTGCTTAAGAAGTTTGGCATAGAAACATGTTCAGCTGTAAATACTCACATGTGATCATCAATTAAATTAGATAAAGATGAAGGGGGGGATATCAATTGAGATGAGACTCTACAGAGGTTTAATAGGTTCCTTACTTTACCTAACTGCTAGTCGTCCTGATATTGTATTTGTTATCTGCATGTGTTCTAGATTTCAAACAAATCCTAAACAATCGCATTTTTCATCTATCAAACGAATATTGAAATATTTTAATGACACACAAAATGTGAGCTTATGATATGCTAAAGACTCATCTTTCAATTTAGTTAGCTATTCAGATGCAGATTATGCATGATGTAAACTTGATCGAAAAAGTACTAGTGGATCATGTTAGTTTTTGGGAGACATACTGATTTTCTGGTTCAGCAAGAAGCAAGCATCCATCGCAACTTTCACAACTGAAGCATAATATCTAGCTGCTAGAAGTTGTTGCACTCAACTGCTCTGGATTCAATAACAGCTAAGAGAATATGGTGTCGTCGCAGAGGATTCACCAATCTTTTGTGACAACACTAGCACAATTGCGATTAAATATAATCCAGTTCTTCACTCCACGAAAAAGCATATAGATGTTAAACATCACTTCATCAGATATCATGCTCTCAAGAAGGACATCAGACTGGAATACATTTCAACATTCTGAAGAATATGGTTCAATAGTCAAAGCAGTCGAATGATTTCGCACTGCACCTCAGCTATTGTTGGAAAGCTCTGGTATTATCAGTAACTCCGCAGAAAGGATGTCCAAATTCAAGGTGTTTAATGCCAAGAATGTTCAGCAAACCAGAATGAATCTGGAAATCTCCCCATCCAAATTTCTGAAAATCAAGACAAAAATCGAAATGATAGCATCTCCGAAGTCTGTGAAGATTGCAAAGCCAAGGATGTGCCTCGCCAGCTGAAAACCAAAAGGAGACTGGGTGTCATTGACAGTGATTCGTAGAAAACACCCTCTCCGAAAATTTTGAAGAAACAAAGGTCTCAGAAGACCAAACCAGCTGCTTCCAGAGCCTTTCCAGGTATCAGACTGATGTCTACTGGAGTTGAGGCACCCTTTGCTGCTGAACCAATCCAGTCAGTTCCAATTGCACAATCGACTGAAGAACCTCGACTGAAGAAGCCAGCTGATCATCCTTCAAAGCTCATCACTGAATCTGGTGAAACCTTGAAGCTTGTACGTCTTCATGCACCTCTTACCATAGTAATCTGACCTACTATTCTTTCAATCGCACGACCCAAGGGTGTGGTGATTTGCGAGAAAGTAGGCGAAGTCTAATCCAAAAGACAATGACAAATTAATTGAAGAACCTAGGCCAACCAACTCTGTTCAAACTCACATCGATCTCATCTAGAGTTACATTCATGAGTTTGCTGAATCAGAGTTGGATGATTTTGATGAATGGGTTCAATTCAGAACAGTAGTCTTTGCGAAATGCCTGAAGAAGAAGTCGGTTATGAAGAAATATATTGCTTTGGAGACTATGGTTCTATAAACTGTTAAAGCAATAACAATCGCAAAAGCCTTGGAAAGGAAAGTTTATTTCTTTGATCTAATGAGGATGAAGAGGCTAGCTGAAGTGACTGTCGAACTGAAGCTGAACTATAACCCAATTGGTCCAACTGACTACGCCGACAGAGCAGTATTTCAACAACTGGAAACCGATCTTATCTCTCTTCAAATGAAGATAAAACTCTGGGAGAAGGATCAGCAATTGTATATACCAGTTGTGACCAGCAGTCCTCAGTCAGCTGAGCAGGTTCTGCCAACAGAAGCTCAGTCTGAAGGAATCAAGGAGAAAGTTGTTGAACAAGGTTCTGAGCAAATAACTGAATATGATATTCAACCATCCACTTCTTCTGCACCTTCTAAATCTTCACCAGCTGGACAAACTCTTTACACAGATGCTGAGTTATCACTGACCAACGTTGACGAAGTGGTCAAATCAGTTGCCACTGATATTCAGCTAGCAAGATGCAGAACCAAGATTATCAGAACAAATAACCTTGAAGGCTATGTATAAATGCATTGAAGAATAAGTTCAGTCGGTTGTTGTGACTGAACAACGATCTAAAGCGGCTCAGTTGCAAAAATAAGCAGCAACCAATGAAGAAACTGCAACTGAAGCACCATCTACTTCAACTGCTCCTCTAAATCATCCTTCAGTTTTTGATAAACAACAGGATGCAATTGAAGAAGTCATTGTTGAATGGGAAAATCAAACTGAGACTAGATCCCAAGCCTTAGCAATGGTAACTTTCAGTGGGAAGAGCAAAGGAAAATCACCAACTATAACTGAAACAAGCTCCCCTAACATGCAAATTCCAGCTGATATTATGATTGAAGGAATTTAGTCCAATTTGCACGATTTGATGTCTACAATCTCGGAAATCAAATCAACGCAATTGATGCATACTCTAAGATTTGATTCCATCAAAGAACATACCATGAAGAACCTCAAGTAGATCACAAAAGACATTAATGCCTTGTTCCTTTCCGTTGACCAACTAAAGAAGGATAAAGTCATGGTTCCAGCTTTGATCCAAACCAAGGATATGCTCATCAACAGAAATTGACTTCGTGCATACAAGTTTATCCAAGAGAATGGACAAATGCTTCATGCAGTATCTCAAGTCAGTTCTGAACTCCGCCTTCTCTCTCACATGGCAGGTGTTGACAGAAAAGGGGAAGAGGGACAACGACTTAGTCAAGGTCGAGGTGATACTTCAAAGAAAAGAACTGGACATCCAACTAATCAAGGACCAGCTGAGAAAAAAGCTAAGAAATGATGTATAGTCCAATCAGTTCGATAGTTCAGCAGTTCATTCAATATTTATTCTTATTTTGTATGAATCTATACATTTCTATTGATTATTTTATCTATTATCAGTTTTATCAGTTCTCGAAATCTAAGTTTTGTCAAACACCTAAAAGGGAAAATTGTTAATATTAAAGGTTTCGGAGTTTGACAAATCAAGTATCCAAGTTTGCAGAACTGATCAGCATAACTGAAACCATGCCACTAATTCGAACTAAGGTTATCTAAAATGAAGTCATCCAAACTGAATACTAATGAGTTAAATGATCGGCAATCGAATTGAACAATTTTAACTGAATCAGTAAAGTCAACTGAAATATAAGTTAGAATTGAACAGGAATTTAACTACAGTTAGAACTGAACAAGACGCCTTAAGTCAGTTCAACCGATCGGTCAAATAGTCAGTTTGACACGTCATCAGTTAAACCAGCTTTAAACTGACAAATCATACTAAGCAGACTGCAACTACAGAAAGAGCACCACATAGCAGACTGCAACATCGTACTATTGTCAGAAAAATGTTGAAACACTCAGTCTTCAACGAATCAAGGGATGTTTTAATTAATGCATTCAATGTTATCGTTGGAAGCAAAACCTATAAATAGCTGAGGAGTTCAATGAGAAGCTGATTGATTTTTGAATTGAGAATTCTTGTAAAAAAGACAAGTAAAAGATCAGTTGTACAAAATTAATTACGATATTTACAAAATGCTCACACTTCACAGATATATTCATAGAATTCAGGCTATCATTTGAGCAAAATCACTAGCACTTTACATTAAAATATTTGATCATTTGAGATCAGTTGTGCTACGAAAGATAACCATTTTGTGCACTGATAAGTTGTAAGAAAATAAAAGTTTCAGTTTAGCAGTGTTTAAGTCAAAACTAAAGTTGATGATTACAGTTTCTGTATTCAATCAAAGACTTTTAGTGAAAATATATCCTTGTGATAGAAGGGGTGACGTATGAGCGTTTGCAGTCTCCAAACATCCAGCAGTTCATTTATTCTTTGAGTATTCAGTCTATCAGTTAGTTTATTTTCGTACTTCAAACTAGTTAACTGACTGATATCGACAACAAGATTATTGAATGTAATTTATTACTAAACTGATTTATATTTTGAAAATAGCCAAAAATCTTTAAGTTTTTATTCAACCTCCATTTCTAAACACTTTTAACCCATCAAACCGATCCTAACACGCCTCCTTCCCTGTTTCCATTGTCATCGCTTCTTACCTTATTTTTCTCCACTCTAACAGTTTCAACATAACATTTTCTTGAAGAGGGCTGATCTCCCCGGACTTCCCCTACCTTTCTTTTAACAGGAAACTTGATGTTTTGATGGTAAGTGGAGGCGACAACCTTAAAAGCATTCATGGCTGGCATCCCCAGTATGACACTGTATGAGGAGGGTGCACTGACCACTATGAATGTGGCCATTACCGATTTCCTCAAATCTCCGGATCCAATGGTCATGGGGAGAGAAATCTCCCCTTGAGGGCGCATTGTATGGCCTGCAAATCCGAATGGAGCCGTCTCCACAGGCTCGAGTTGATAATCTTTCAGAGTTATTTGTCCAACGCTTCTTGGAATATGCCCGAGTCCACGAATACCCACAATATATCATAATTTGCAATTTTAGCTCGGATGACCAAGGCGTCGTTGTGAGGTAGGATGACTCCTTTTAAATCCTGGGGCCCAAAACTGGTGGTTATTCTTCCTCTCCAATCAGGGTATTCATACTTAAGACTTCTTGCCGGCTCCAAGCTTTCTCGGCCCGATTAGAATCTTCATCGGTTGATCCTCCGGAGATCATTTTAATTACCCCCAGTGTTGGGGATCTTTCTCTAGCCTTCCCTTCCCGGGCCCTTTCTAACGTGGTCGATTTAGAGTGATTCCCTTGCAAAAATTCAGAATTCGAGGCTTTGTTGGTTGGTAATGGTCCCAGATTCTTGGGGATCAATGGGAGTCTTTTTGCTCTATTCTTCGCCGGGCTTGCTTCAACAAAATCTATCCTGAGACGATTTCTCATTAATTTCTTTCATTCAGTGGTATCATGGTAGCATTCATAATGGAACGCGCGAAACTTCAAGGCTAGTTTCGCGCCCTGGGGAGGGCGGTGGGAGCTGGTTTCTTATCTTTGTAAAGATTTATAACTTGGTCTTTTGATCCTTTTAATGGAGCGTAACTAGAGAAATTCCCCAGAGGGTTGTCCCTCCGGACTCGTTCCTCTACTCTCTCGGGTTGGCTGCTTTTCTCTTTCCTCGTAGCCTCTCTTTTTTACCTCTAGGCTTCCTCCATGTTGATGTATTTCTCTGTCCGAGACAA
This sequence comes from Primulina eburnea, assembly GCF_022965805.1. Taxonomy (NCBI): domain Eukaryota; kingdom Viridiplantae; phylum Streptophyta; class Magnoliopsida; order Lamiales; family Gesneriaceae; genus Primulina; species Primulina eburnea. Next base: position 20,585,573 of record NC_133101.1, on the reverse strand, counting down.
TAAATCTTCAAAATACCTCAGTAGCTTTTTCACCAAGGATCGGAAGAAGCCTCTCTCCTGAAGCCCCTGGGTTAACGCCGTGGTCTTAGTTTACGGGGCACAAGAAAGTACTTCCAATGCTTCTTTATTGAACTTACGTATGTAAGCTCTTGATGAATCATCTCTGCCCTGCTAGATCTCAAACATGATAAAGGCCGTCTTTTTGTGCAGTTTGCTGCTACTGAAGTGATGTAAAAATATGTTTTTGAAGTCATTGAAAGTTTGTATACTCCGAGGATCCAACTTCTCGAATCACTGCTGGGCTGGATCTACATACGTAGTTAAGAAGGTTTTATACTTGATCTCATCGCCATAACAATGCAACATGGCCATGTTTTCAAAATGAGTCAGGTGCTCTTCCGGGTCCGAGTTCCCATCATACTCTCTGATGTTTGATGATTTATAATGATTTATAAAAGAAAACAAAAAGCAAAAAAGGAGACGGGATGCAGTTCAAGAGTTGGTTTAAAACAAAAAATATTTTGATGTAAGATTTTTCTCAAGGTGATTATGCGTTGATAATTAACAGTCAATATACGATGTGGATGAATGAAAAAATTTAAAGATTTTTGAATGCCTTGTCGTGAAGTTATGAGTTATATTACGGATTTTGACATTGGCAGGGGCGGATGTAGTGTAGGACCCGGGGGGGCCGTGGCCCCCACGAACTTTTTTTAAAAAATTATTACTATATAATATATATTTTATTATTTAGTATATATATTATTTGATCATAAAAAAAATAAAATTTCTATAAACGGCCCCCTCGAATTTTTTTTAAAAAATAATTACTGTATAAGATATATTTTATTATTTAGTATATATATTATTTGTCTATAAAAAAGTATCTATAATTAGTTTAATGGTTATAAATTTTCAGATTTACACATATTGTCCGCGTTCCATTTTCTGCAAGTTTTTTTTTGAAAACTAAATAACATGCCTTTACAAAGGGTCAAATTCCTAACTTAAAACTTTCATAGTTGGTGGTGAGCCGGTCCCCCCAAACATAAAATCCTGGATCCGCCCCTGGACATTGGCATAATGGCATTCAAGTAAGTGTTGCTCTGCCACCATTATTGGCTTTGGGCGTTCGCTTTCGAGTTGGTGTTGCTATGTCAAATTTGGATCCTTGTATGTTTGATCAAACGACCATAAATTATGACTGATAAGAATTTCCGAGCCATATTTTATAAATAAGGTTTTGAGGATTTTAGTTGAGGAAAAGTGTATTGTTTATTAGGTGTATTTTTACAAATTTTAATGTGTTATTTTCATAAATATGGGGTGAGAAAAATTGTATTTTTATATGATAAAGTTTTAAGGAAAGATAGTATTTTTATATGTTCAAGTTCAAAATGTGATATTTTGATATGTTTAAGTTTTGTAGAAAGTGAGTCAGCATATGATTTTTACCTATATATGTATAGAGGCTTGTTACCCTGCACCTCTTGGGTGCAGGGTAACGTGGGCGCTTTTTTTTTTTATTTTTTTTATTATTTTTTTTTATTTTTTTTAAAAAAAATATTATATTTTAAAATAATATAATAACTGTCTCGTAATTTCAAACAAGTTTTTGCCAAACTTTATTATATTTTCTCCATTTGAGGCACAGTTTTTGTGTCATGTTATCAACTTTGATAATATATTTTTATTAAACACACTCTCTTAATCTAATTAGGATTTTTCTTGAACCAGAATTCTATAATTATGAATAAAGTAAATAAATAATTAGGAGTAAAATAAAAGGTTAGAGTAATATGTAATGCACTGATTCCGAGAGAATTTATTTAAAGGCAGTTGAATTCTGTGCACGAGTTATTTAATTAATGATAATCCAACTTAGTCTCCGACGTAATTTTCGTACCTTCTATATTTGTCAATGTCAAATATATTCTGAGCATAATATAATAAGAATAATGATATAAATTTTATGAACATATCTCTTGTGAAACGATCTCACAAATTTTTATCTGTGAGACAGGTCAATTTTACCGATATTCACAATAAAAAGTAATGTTTTTCATTAATAACCCAAATAAAATATCTGTCTCGTAATGACAAAAAATTCGATTTCGGATTTTTTGTGCGTGAATGAAAAAAAATAAAAAGAATTTTTTTATGTGGATTCTGTGATTTTGAGCGTTTGCCGTGATTCTGTTAAATAAATAAATAAAAAGATTTTTTTAAAAAAAAACAGCTGGACGCCAGCACAACGCCAGCTATGCAGGCGCCCATGTTACCCTGCACCCAAGGGGTGCAGGGTAACAAGACTTATATATATATATATATATATATATATATATATATATATATATATATATATATATATATATATATACTTTATACAACAATGCTTGTTGGACCTCTATGCTTATTAGAATTTTTTGACATAGATGATGAAGACTAGGTGTTGTTGGCTGACGAATAGCGAGGTCTAGAGTTGAGGGCACTTATCCGCGCCATTTTGTGTTCCCGCGAAGTTGTTTCACATTATGAATTTTACTTGTTAAATTTAAGAATTTTGTGGTGGAGAATATGTTATATTTAAATTTGTTAAATTGTGATTTTCTTTAGGATTTTAATTTGTTTGGAATGATTTCAATTCTTGGAATAAATATTTTAATGCTTTAGATATTTAATATTTTAAAGGCTTTTTTGGTTAAATTTTATGTTCAAGTTTGATGCATGCTTCGAAAATATGATGTACACATTTTAGTGAATTTTATTTTTGTGTTCGGCATGTTAAAAAAATTATTTAAAATAAAATTACGGACGTTTAAGAAACATAAAATTATACAAATTTTTATTTACAAAAAATATACATATTGTAATGTTGTTAAATATTTTAGGTATAAAACAATTTCAATCATCAACAACAACGAGAATGTTACTCAATCTTTTATTGTAATGAAATAACAGAGATGAAAGCATAATGAACCATTTTGTTTTTTTAAAAAAAAGATGATACACACTTTGATATGTGTCGTTTTTACGTGTTTTATTGCATTGATTTATTTGTGTTTGCATTGTGCATGCATGAATTTCATTCACATTATGTTCATTTTAGAGTAATCATTTGCATTTTATCATGTCTCACTTGTATATGATGAATTTGCAGGAAAAATGGTCGGAGAACGAAAATCAGAGCGAAAGGTGGAAGGCTCAAGAATTTGGACAGAACAAGCGGCGCTCGAGCGGTACATTTCTACCGCCCGGGCGCGAGAAGTGAATAAATTAAGGGCCAAGACAGAAAGTTGGCGCTCGGGCGGTGCTTTTCTACCGCTCGAGCGCGAGAAAATGCCTCCGAAGTCAGCCTTACAGAATCTTGGCGCTCGAGCGGTGCTTTTCTACCGACCGAGCGCGAATGCCGCATCAGCCGAGGGAACTTACAGAAAGTTGGCGCTCGAGCGGTACTTTTCTACCGCCCGAGCGCCACTTATTTTTGGCAAGATTTTTTTTCAGCCGATTCTTTCCTTAATTTCTGAACAAGACTGATATGGTATGCGACGGGGACGAATTGGAGACCTATTCCGACATAATTCGACAGCCGTCAAGGAGCTTTGGAGAGAACTTTGCGCTTGGAGTGAAGATTTGAAGTTTTCCGGGCACCGTTCTTCGCAGATTTCGTCTCGTCTAGTATTTCTAATCTAGTTTCTTTCATTTTTAAACATTGTTGCATTTATTTTTACAATGAATTTTAGTAGCTAACTTTAATATTTGTTGGGATTAAAGGGGATCCTACACCAAACTTTCAGTTGGTTAATTTATATTTCGGTTTGTGATTTATTCTTGATTATTCTACGATTTTCATTGTGTCGTTGAGCGTAGCTAACTTTTACGACAATTTTATATCACGAGTGAGTTCGAGAGAATAACTAGTGATAGGATCGAGTAGTATAATCTGCGGATCTACAATTTGCATCGACATATGAAATTGGGTACGTGCCGATAGTCATAGTCCTTAGGGTCGAAAACTAGGGGATTTCATCAATCGAAATGCGGTTCATTCTTGATAAATAATTAAAGACATTTAATTACTTCATTGAGTGAATTAGTTTGGCATAGCTCGAGAGAGTGTGTTCAATTGAATAGGAAATCCTGTCGGAAGCGTAGAACACAATCGAACGAATTAATTAATTAATAAGGGGTAGGTGAACCAGAATTCCCAACAAATTCTTTTATCATTTGAAATTTAATCCATTGATTTAGCATTCATATTTCATCATTTAATCTTTGAGCTTGTTTATTGAAATTTTCTTGAATTTTATTAGTCATAAAACAAACAATCAAATTTCGTCGCTAAAGTTTTAATAAACAAAATAATAATTGTTAAAGACAGTCTCCAGTGGAACGATACTCGTATTCATATACACTATACTATTACTTGACATCGTGCACTTGCGATTACATTTTGAGCATACAAAATCATATTTTCTTGGGGAATTCATAGTGCAAGTTTTGCTCGATCAAGTTTTTGGCGCCGTTGCCGGGGACTGTTAATCTACATTTTTATTTTTAGTTATTTCCTTTAGCATTGGTTCATTTCTCTTGAGATAACACCTCACATTTTCTTACAGATACCCCTTCCAGTGCATGCCAAAATCACTTGACGTGGAGCTTGAGTTTGATCATGAAATTGAAAGAACCTTCCGCAGGAGAAGACAACAACAGAGGCTTAAAGAACTTATGGAGAGACACGAGCCAGAACGCGAGGAGGAACAGCGTGAGGAGAGACATATCGAGATGCCACGCCGCATACCAATGCTGGAGTATGCCCAACCTTCTTTGGAGGGTGCACGCCCTAGCATTGTGAGACCTATCGTGCGGGCAAATCACTTCGAAATCAAACCAGCCATTATCCAGATGATTCAGAACACCGTCCAATTTGGAGGAACTGCTGTGGACGATCCAAACACACACATCGCGGATTTTCTTGAGATTTGCGATACTTTTAAATTTAATGGAGTTTCTGATGATGCTGTTAGACTGCGTTTATTTCCTTTCTCTTTGCGTGATAAAGCTAAAGCTTGGTTGAATTGTTTACCTGTAGGTTCGATAGCTACATGGGAGGACATGGCGAAGGCGTTTCTCATCAAATACTTTCCTCCATCGAAGACCATGAAGCTGCGGGCAGACATCACAACATTTGCTCAGTTCGATCAAGAGTCACTATATGAGGCATGGGAGCGTTTCAAAGATCTATTACGAAGATGCCCACATCACGAGTTGCCACTTGGGTTAGTCGTTCAAACCTTCTATTATGGCTTGCTTACTCCTAATCGTACTATGATAGATGCTGCTGCTTGTGGAAATCTATTGAGAAAAACTGCTGAGGAATGGTATGAGCTACTGGAGGAGATGGCTGCTAGCAGTTATCACCCTCAATCTGACAGGAACAATCAGCGGAAAAGTGCAGGGATTCACCAGGTAACTGATTTATCTGCTATTACTGCACAACTTGATGTTTTAAACAGGAAACTGGATGGCTTGAACATGGGTGGCACGGCTATGCGTTTGCAAGAGGTATTCTGTGAGAAATGTGGGGGTGAGCACTATGTGAAAGACTGTCAAGATGACAATCCATTCTATGTGCCCGAAGGAGCACCTGTGCATCAAGTAGGAGTCCAAAACCGCCCAAGGCATGACCCTTATTCGAACACATACAATCCTAAGTGGAGGCAACATCCTAACTTCTCATGGGGCGGTCAAAACAGTCAAACTAGACCGCAAGGAGGACAACAATATGGCAAACAACCAATGTACAGATCCGATCCTCCTAGAGAAGAAAAGTCCAACTTGGAGCAAATGATGTCTAAGTTTATTTCATCCACTGAAACTAGACTTCAAAATCAAGATACGTCGATTAAGGGGCTCGAAACTCAGATTGGGCAATTGGCCAAGATGATAGAAAATCGAGAGCCGGGCACCTTGCCAAGCAACACCGAAACTAATCCAAAAGAGCAAGTGAAGGCCATTGAGTTGAAGATTGGAAAGATTTTGGAGCCTAGAGAGAAAGAGAAAAGCCAAGTATCGGATGAGCATGCTGAGGCGTCAAAAGGTAAGTCATCTAACTCTACACCAGCACCCACGGCACATCCTAAGATTGTTATCCCCCCGCCTTTCCCTGCAGCATTGAAAAAGGCAAAACTAGATGCACAATTCGGTAAATTTCTTGAGGTGTTAAAAAATTTGCATATCAATATTCCCTTTGCCGATGCTTTAATGCAAATGCCTAGTTATGCCAAATTCTTGAAGGACATCTTAGCTAACAAGCGAAAATTGGAGGATCACATGACAGTGAACTTGACTGAGAGTTGCTCTGCTTTGGTGCAAAACAAAATCCCACCGAAACTAAAAGACCCAGGGAGTTTTTCTATCCTTTGCATGATTGGTGATATTGTTTTTCGTAAAGCGTTGTGTGATCTTGGTGCACGTATTAATCTGATGCCCTTATCTGTTTTCAGGAAACTCGGATTAGGAGAGCCTAAGCCGACGAGGATGTCTTTACAACTGGCTGACAGGTCTGTCAAGTACCCCCGCGGAGTGATTGAGGATGTGCTAGTGAAAGTGGACAAATTCATTTTCCCTGCGGACTTCGTGGTGCTTGATATGGAGGAGGATGCGGAGATGCCTCTGATTTTGGGTAGACCGTTCCTTGCAACTGGCAAGGCACTGATTGATGTGCAAGATGGGAAGTTGAAACTGAGAGTGGGCGAGGATGAGATTACTTTCGATGTTTTTCATGCACTTAGGCACACACTGCATTCTGATAGTTGTTTTAGAATTGATGCTTTGGACTATCTTGTGTCTCATTATGTGCAGGATACTTTTAGGGACCCGGTGGAGGCCACTATCACCACTGAATTGGGAGAAGAGGAATTGGATGAAGAGAAAGCTGAAATCTTGGCACACTTGAATGCCAACCTTCCATGGAGAAAGCCGATGAGGATGCGACTGGAGGATCTAGGAGAACGAAGAGATTTGACCCCTCAAAGGTCAAGCATCGAGGAGCCACCCACACTTGAGCTAAAGCCGTTGCCTCCACACCTCAAGTACGTTTACTTAGGTGAGAATACCACATTACCTGTCATTATTTCTGCCGCTTTGACAGATGTGATGGAAGCCAAACTAGTGGAGGTTCTAAAAGCGCACAAGGGCGCATTTGCATGGAAGGTGGCGGATATCAAAGGGATCAATCCTTCAGTCTGCATGCACAAGATATTGATGGAAGACAAGTACTCACCTCTTGTGCAACCTCAGCGAAGATTGAATCCTAAGATGCAAGAGGTAGTGAAAACTGAGACGATTAAGCTTCTCGATGTAGGTATTATCTATCCTATCTCTGATAGTGCATGGATAAGTCCTGTTCAATGTGTGCCAAAGAAGGGTGGTATTACTGTGATTACAAATGATAAGAATGAACTAATACCCACCAGGACTGTACGGGATGGCGTGTATGCATTGACTATAGGAAATTGAATGATGCCACCCGAAAAGACCACTTTCCCCTCCCTTTTATTGATCAAATGCTTGAGAGGTTAGCGGGTCATGAGTTTTATTGTTTTCTAGATGGGTATTCTGGGTATAACCAAATCATGATTGCGCCCGAGGACCAAGAGAAAACCACTTTCACTTGTCCTTATGGCACTTTTGCTTTTAGAAGAATGCCCTTTGGTTTGTGTAATGCACCCGCCACCTTTCAACGTTGCATGACCGCTATATTCCATGATATGATAGAAACTTTTCTTGAAATATTTATGGATGACTTCTCTATTTTCGGACCGTCTTTTGATGACTGTTTGCAAAACTTGCAAGTGGTGTTGATGAGATGCGAGGAAACCAACTTGGTGCTCAATTGGGAAAAGTGCCATTTCATGGTACAAGAGGGCATTGTCCTAGGGCACAAGATTTCGGAGCACGGGATAGAGGTGGACAAGGCGAAAGTGGAAGTCATCAAGAAGTTACCACCTCCGGCGTCCATAAAGGGAGTTAGAAGTTTTCTAGGCCACGCCGGTTTTTATCGGCGTTTCATAAAAGATTTTTCAAAAATTGCAAAACCTCTCTCTTCTTTACTTATGAAAGATGTGCCATTTGATTTCACTTCTGACTGTTTACAGGCATATGAGAATCTGAAGGAGCGCTTGGTGACGGCTCCTGTCTTGGTGGCACCGGATTGGGATCTACCTTTCGAGATAATGTGCGACGCCAGCGACACTGCAGTGGGGGCCGTGCTTGGCCAGCGACAAAACAAGGTATTTCATACAATCTACTATGCAAGTAAGACCTTAGATGAGGCTCAATTAAATTATGCAACAACTGAGAAGGAATTACTAGCCGTAGTGTTTGCACTTGACAAATTTCATTCATACCTTGTTTTGTCCAAAATAATTGTTTTCACTGATCATTCGGCCCTCAAATATTTACTTGCTAAAAAAGATGCAAAGCCACGCTTACTTCGGTGGATATTATTGTTGCAAGAGTTTGATTTAGAGATCAAGGACAAGAAGGGTGTTGAGAATGTGGTAGCAGATCATTTGTCTAGATTAGAATGTATTTGTAATGATTCTGTTGAACATGATATCAATGATTGGTTCCCAGATGAGCAACTATTTGAGGTGAGAAATTGTCCATGGTATGCAAATTTCGCTAACTTTCGCTAACTATCTTGTCACAGGCACACCTCCACCAAACCTATCTTTTCACCAACGAAAGAAATTCTTTTCTGACGTGAAATACTATTTTTGGGAGGAACCGTTCTTGTTTAAGATTTGTGCAGATTCCATGATAAGACGGTGTGTTGCGGAGGAAGAGTTTTATAAGATTCTCAACCATTGCCATGATCGTGAGGTAGGTGGTCACTTTGGACCAACGAGGACGGCATCTAAGGTACTCGAATGTGGCTTTTATTGGCCAACCCTCTTTAAAGATGCTCGTTCTTATGTGCTACATTGTGATAAATGCCAACGGTCAGGTAACATCTCTAACCGTCACGAAATGCCTTTAAATAATATCATTGAGTGTGAGGTTTTTGATGTATGGGGGATAGATTTCATGGGACCGTTTCCCAGTTCTTTCACGAAAAAATACATTTTGGTGGCGGTGGATTATGTGTCTAAGTGGGTAGAGGCGGAAGCATACGCCACTAATGATGCTCAAGTGGTTCTAAAATTTTTGAAGAAAAACATTTTTAACCGCTTTGGAACACCACGAGCAATCATTACTGATGGTGGCATTCATTTTTGCAACAAACTCTTTGAAAAACTTTTGAGCAAATATGGTGTCACACATAAAATCTCTACCCCTTATCACCCCCAGACGAGCGGTCAAGTGGAAGTGTCGAACCGAGAGATAAAGAGAATTCTGGAGAAAGTGGTAGGTGTCAGTAGGAAAGATTGGTCGATAAGATTAGATGATGCTCTTTGGGCGTATAGGACTGCTTTTAAAACACCTATAGGCACTACACCATATAGGCTTTTGTTTGGTAAAGCATGTCATTTGCCTGTCGAGTTAGAGCATCGTGCATACTGGGCCACAAAAGCGCTGAACTTTAATTTTACTGATGCAGGTGAACAGCGTTTGCTTCAGTTGGACCAATTGGAGGAGTTCCGGAATTTGGCTTACGATCTTGCACTGTCTTACAAAGAAAAAACCAAAAAGGCGCATGACAAGAGAATCATCGAGAGAGAGTTTAAGGAGGGTGAAGGTGTTCTGCTCTACAACTCCCGGTTGCGCTTGTTTCCCGGAAAATTGAGGTCGCGATGGTCAGGTCCATTCGTGATCTCGAAAGTCTATCCATCGGGAGCTGTAGAATTGCAAGATGGGAAGGATGGGACGTTTACGGTCAACGCCCAGCGTCTAAAGCACTACATGGGTGGCACAGTTGAGCCACAACTTGGAATCCCCCGGTTCCAAGACTTGCCGAACTGAGACAGACCGACAGTCAAGCTCTCGACTATAAATTGAGAACTACATCTCTTCCCTTCATCTTGCATTTAATTTGATTTTAGTGTTAGTTTAAGTTTATGTTTTCATATTAAAAAAAAAAAAAAATTAAGCGTTTTAGGCAGCGAGGTTGGCGCTCGGGCGGTATTTTTGTACCGCTCGAGCGCGAAATTTACCTTGGCGTACAGAAACTTGGCGCTCGGGCGGTGATTTCTTACCGCTCGAGCGCCCGCGCTTACCTCTGACTTTTCAGCCCAGAGAGGTTCGCGCTCGAGCGGTAACTTTTTACCGCTCGAGCGCGAGTACTTTATATGCGCGAATTCCCCCTTTCCTCTTTCATTCTGCACGAAATTTTCTAATTCCCTCTTCCCAAATCCCTAACTCTTTCCTCTTCTTCTCTCATCTTCTTGCAGGGAATCACTCCAACCATCAAGATTCAAGCATCGTGGGCAAGCGCCTCCTGCGGAATTCAAGCGTCATCTTCTCCGATTCCCCCAAAATCTCTCTCATCCACTAATATGGCTCCAAAGAAGAAACAAAGAGGTACCTCCGCTTCTTCCTCGTCTTCGACTTTTGATAGGCATCGCTTTGTTAGTGAAGAAGCTCGGGCTAGGTATGAGCATGCCAAGATGAATAGAAATCCGATAGTAGAGAGGGGATTCCGAAAAGAATCTGCCGATAGGCACCTAGGAACTCGGATAAAATTGGAACGGCGCGGATGGGAAACTTTTTCCAATCATCCTAAGGCGGCGGTAGTTTCGGTGGTGCGTGAATTTTACGCGAATGCTATGGAGGGGAGAAATGGGACGGTGTTTGTTCGGGGTGTACATGTCCCGTGTGACTCGGCAACTATCAATGCACTGTTGGAAACGGCGGAGGTCGACAACTCTCGTTTTGAGGCTTTAGCTACTGACCCGAACTATGACTTGATTATCACCGCGCTATGCCATCCGGGTGCGGGTGCGATGTGGAAACCAGTGGGCGGACCGCCGAGCTGTTTCGACGAGAAATTCTTGACCGTTGACGCTGCCATGTGGTACTTATTTGTGGCCCGACGGATGATGCCGGTCTCGCATAAGAGCGAGGTCCAAAAGGAACGAGCGGTTCTCCTTTTTGCGTTAACTCACGGCTACGACGTGAATGTGGGCACACTTATCCACTCTCAAATCATGTTGTGTGCTCGCAACAGTCACGTCGGTTTGTTCTTCCCGACAATTATCTCCGAGTTGTGTGCCTGGGCAGGAGTTCTATTCCGGGACGACGAGGAGTGGATTCAACCCATGAAGCCGATTTGCATCGAAGACGATAAGCGAAAGTATGCCAAGCGACAGATTGACTTCCCCACTGACGAGGAAAATGTAGGTGGCTCTAGCACCGCCGCTCCACGCCACCGCCCACCACAACCCCGCAGGCGGACGACGAATGATAAAATGGATGAAAATCTAGCCTTCCAAACGCATCAGGGTCAATTCAACTCGTATGTCACCGACCATCTGTCTCACATTGACTCCATGATGCGCTCGCTGCTTGTGCAAGAGGGCGTTGACCCATCGACCATCCCACCGTCTCCGCTACCCCCTCCCCCGTTTTGGTTCCAGTACGATTACTCTCAGCATGGGGAGGCCGCAGGAGTGCCACCGCCGGAGCAGGATGAGGATGACACTTGATCAGGGGAGTTTACTGTTTCCCCTCCTTCGCACTTTATTTTCCTTTACCGCTTTTCTGTTTTTCTTTCTTTTCATTGTTTCCGTCTAGCATGTTTATTAGCTTTCATGTTTTCAGTCTGCATTTGTGTTTGAATTTTTAGTGTCTGTTTCGTTTTGTGCAATGCCCCGTTTTGTGCAATGAGGGCATTGCACAACTCTAGTATGAGGGGGGGTAGATTGTTATGTTTGTTTAGTTATTCGTTGCATTTATTTTGTCTAGTGTCGTTTATGGTGAGAAGACATAATTTATGTGCCAATGATGCGGTTGGATTGATAGTATACAAAAGTATTGATTGGGTCATTTCATGAACGGTACTCTTGATTGTTAAAACATGAATTTTGGGCACAAAGTTTGAACTTTTTGAGCACACATGTGTGGGGACTAGAATTTTGTATGAATAATGGCGAAATTTGAAAGTTTTGTGTGGTTAACTTGAAAGGCACCATTTATGAGTTGATTTAGCATGTAAACCCGTGAAAATAAGTCACTAATTGGGACCTTGAAAGAGAAAATTTGATTTGCCTTGAACTTTACATTTACCTCCTTTCCAATGCACTGAATCAAAATGTCATACTCCTAACCAACTGTAATCCAAAGTATTATATTCTTAGCCTAGGGAGTACATGTATGAAAATTGTGCATTTAAAAAAAAAAAAAAAGAAGAAACGAAAAAGAAAAAGAAAAAAGGAGATGTAAGGTGAGGGGGAGCCGAAATAAAAGGAATGAAATTCTATTCCTAGGCTAAAAGTTGGAGATGTAAGGAGACGAGGAAAGTCAGACGAAAAGTCTTGACGATTGCACAATGAAAATGATCGGTGTACTCCCGACTTTTAGCCACTTGAGCTTATTTTCCTTCTTTTCGTCACCCTTATCTGCACTTAAAAGTTGAATAAAGTTCAATTTATGGCTAGTGATAAATGGACACGGGGGTGCATGCTAGTGAGACTTGTATTGAAAGTGTTAATTGAGTGACTCGCATGATTTGATAATTGATCTATTTGAAATACGAATGACTAGACCCATCATGACACACACACACGTTCAAATGAGTGTCAAGATTTATGTGTAGATGAGAATGAGTATTCGTTTTCGATTTGACTTGATTATGATCTGTATGTGAGAAAGTTCACTGAGGCATGACATAAAAGTTGTTAACTCACCATTGCCATTTACTTGTGTTAGTTATTTCTTGTTTGAGTGTTTTGTGTTCGTTGTGTCTGTTAAAAATCTCGTGCTTTAACCTATTTTGCTCGAGGGCGAGCAAAAGGTTAGTATGAGGGGGTTGATATGTGTCATTTTTACGTGTTTTATTGCATTGATTTATTTGTGTTTGCATTGTGCACGCATGAATTTCATTCACATTATGTTCATTTTAGAGTAATCATTTGCATTTTATCATGTCTCACTTGTATATGATGAATTTGCAGGAAAAATGGTCGGAGAACGAAAATCAGAGCGAAAGGTGGAAGGCTCAAGAATTTGGACAGAACAAGCGGCGCCCGAGCGGTACATTTCTACCGCCCGGGCGCGAGAAGTGAATAAATTAAGGGCCAAGACAGAAAGTTAGCGCTCGGGCGGTGCTTTTCTACCGCCCGAGCGCGAGAAAATGCCTCCGAAGTCAGCCTTACAGAATCTTGGCGCTCGGGCGGTGCTTTTCTACCGCCCGAGCGCGAATGCCGCATCAGCCGAGGGAACTTACAGAAAGTTGGCGCTCGAGCGGTACTTTTCTACCGCCCGAGCGCCACTTATTTTTGGCAAGATTTTTTTTCAGCCGATTCTTTCCTTAATTTCTGAACAAGACTGATATGGTATGCGAGGGGGACGAATTGGAGACCTATTCAGACATAATTCGACAGCCGTCAAGGAGCTTTGGAGAGAACTTTGCGCTTGGAGTGAAGATTTGAAGTTTTCCGGGCACCGTTCTTCGCAGATTTCGTCTCGTCTAGTATTTCTAATCTATTTTCTTTCATTTTTAAACATTGTTGCATTTATTTTTACAATGAATTTTAGTAGCTAACTTTAATATTTGTTGGGATTAAAAGGGATCCTACCCCAAACTTTCAGTTGGTTAATTTATATTTCGGTTTGTGATTTATTCTTGATTATTCTACGATTTTCATTGTGTCGTTGAGAGTAGCTAACTTTTACGACAATTTTATATCACGAGTGAGTTCGAGAGAATAACTAGTGATAGGATTGAGTAGTATAATCTGCGGATCTACAATTTGCATAGACATATGAAATTGGGTACGTGCCGATAGTCATAGTCCTTAGGGTCGAAAACTATGGGATTTCATCAATCGAAATGCGGTTCATTCTTGATAAATAATTAAAGACATTTAATTACTTCATTGAGTGAATTAGTTTGGCATAACTCGAGAGAGTGTGTTCAATTGAATAGGAAATCCTGTCGGAAGCGTAGAACACAATCGAACGAATTAATTAATTAATAAGGGGTAGGTGAACCAGAATTCTCAACAAATTCTTTTATCATTTGAATTTTAATCCATTGATTTAACATTCATATTTCATCATTTAATCTTTGAGCTTGTTTATTTAAATTTTCTTGAATTTTATTAGTCATAAAACAAACAATCAAATTTCGTCGCTAAAGTTTTAATAACCAAAATAATAATTGTTAAAGACAGTCTCCAGTGGAACGATACTCGTACTCACGTACACTATACTATTACTTGACATCGTGCACTTGCGATTACATTTTGAGCATACAAAATCATATTTTCTTGGGGAATTCATAGTGCAAGTTTTGCTCGATCACACTTTAATTGAAGTTATTATTATATACAAATTCTCAAATAAATGTATATGCTACAAATGTAAGAAAAAGTATTTTAGGATTACACTTGTCTTCAAAAAAATTGTACATGAGTTACATAACTAAAAGACAATGAGAACTAATAAGTTAAATTGAATTCTCAATTTGACATAAACGCTAGCTGAAAATCAAACTGAACCGACATATAGATAACTATGTAAATCAAATATCTAAATCAAATCATTGAACAATTGGTAAAACACATTTAAACATTTCAAAAGAAAAATTTCAATTATTCCATTATAATTTAAGATAAATATCACATATGTTAGATAACTAAGAATCAATATAAAACTAAAATAATAAAAATAATATCAATGTAAGAATAGTATTGTGTACATATCCTTATTAATTCAAATTTATAATATATATAAAAAAAACTACTAAAATTTCAAATTTCAAATGAAGTAAATATTTGAATTTCTTATCTTAAATAAATACAATCGCAATATATTTTATATTATTTTAAAGAAAAAATATCAAAGATGGAAAAAAACAAAATCGTGGTACGAGACATGCAACAATCAATATAATTCCAAAGTTAGTCTAACAAATAATTTAACATAGAGTTCAACTGAAAATCCACAAAATAATAATATCAGCAGACAACTAACGTGTGTATTGCATTTAACGTACCGTAACTTTTACTAAAAAATTGCGGAAGAATAAAAAAATTTCGTAAATAAACGTGAACATTCAAAATTCGACTAAAAAGAAGTAAACTGTACGTATCACTAGTTGTTGCAACAAAAGTTTTAAAGTTTAAAGTTTGAAAAAAGTATAAAATGTTCTCATAAAGCTTAAAACATGGCGGTCCTCGGGTTTAGCCTTCCGCTCAGTCCAAGCCTGCTCCTCGGTCCCCACCTTCATTCTCCTCATAAACATCCTCACCTGCATCGATCAACTCTAGTGAGTCTAAAGACTCAACACGTATAAACTGGAGATAACGAATACTACATAATAAAACTCACATACAACTTTAAAATAGAACGTACATACTTAAAACTTGAACTCGAATGTAACTTGAACATTCATACATATCATAGACGTGCCATAACGTAAAAACTTTCATAAAAATGCTTGCATACTTGTACATACATAAACTTCATTATTTTACGTAGAGGATGTTTCAAAGTAAGTGACTCATAACATAATTCGCCTGATCAGACTAAACCACAGTACTGCGATGACAGGGACGTATCCACTGCCACATACATGAGATCCCCGTTCATAATTTAATGGGATGTTTGGTCCACGTTCATAATTTAACGCTTTTCAATCACGATCTAAACCCGTTCATGATTTAACGGGCGGATTGGTCCCCGTTCATAATTTAACGCTTTCCAATCCTAAACGTAATTTGGTCACAAGACATTTAGCATACCTCAAAACTTAAAATACTTTCTTTCCACGTCAACATACTTACTTGGCGTTGAGGGATTCGTTTGACTTCGATCGGGGCCGTCGCTACAAATACTAATCCAGATTTTACATACTTAACTTGCATACTTAGACGTAGGTAATCATTACGAGTTCATTCCCTTCCTTAGGACGTTCTTAAATTCCCATGACTCGACCTTGTAAATCATCGCACTAGTCCATGACATCAAACTCCAAACATGCTATAAAATTTTTCCCAAAATATGAAGGACACGGACCCCGTGCTTAGGTCCGGGTAGGGGTCCGTGTCCGTGCGCTAAAATGTGTCGTGCAGAAAAAGGAATGCACGGACCCCGTGTCTAGGTCCGTGTGGGGATCCGTGTGTGTGCGCAAAAGAAGAACTCGGGAAGAAGAAGGGACATGGACCCCGTACTAGGGTCCGTCTAAGGGTCCGTGTAGGCTCGGGAATTTGACACTTCGAAGAGAGCACAGGCACGGACCCCGTGTAAGGGTCCGTGTACTTGCGGTAATTGGAGACTCTCGAAAATTCTGAACACGCAATGTTTGTCATTCTAGACTCGATTGTACAGACCATGAACCGACACCCCAAGACCCATCCTGGCATGCCTTAACACCAAACCAAATTCGTACAAACTCCCAAAACAACGATGTTCACCCTACGACGCATATCATTCAAAAACGTGGCAGTTGACATCGAAACGTTTCCTACGACTTTTAAGGTAATCGAGTGCCTATTGACACTAAACGACATAACAAATAAAAACCCAGCATCATATTAAGCATACCTAGACGCAGCAACGATCACCCATCGGTCCCAACGAAGCCTGCAACAATAAAATCTCAAGAACACATCAATACCTATTTTCTGAAAAACGCAGTTTGAGCAGTCCCACGAAAAACGTCATAACTCACTCAATTGTTATCCAAATATTTCGAATTTACTGTCAAATCGAAGGTATTGAAAAGTTCTACAATTTTCACAAAGAAAGTTTTCTCAGAATCACGACCAAAAAGTTGCAGTATTTAAAAGACACTAAAAACGTGATTTTATATCTAAAAATCATTTCAAAATTTATCCAACGTCATTGCTCAAACTTCTACACATCACATGTATTATTACGCATAAAAACAATGTAACACATAATATGACATGATTGATGCAGCAAAAGAAAGATTATACGTGCCTTGGATAATTTGAAATACCGTAACGGCGATACCGAAACAGAGACGGAGTGAGGGTCGATCCGAGACGAGCGTGGCACGATTTTCTTTGAAGAAAATCCAACAAAATCTTGCTAGAACCGAAAGGGAGGGGCGGCTGCACACTTGGGAAGGAGACCCTAGGTTTTGCTCTTTTTAAAAAAAAAAAGAGAAGTGGAAATCTGAATGTGTGTGTGTGTGTTTAGGCGTTTATTAGTGTGTGTAAAAGTGTGTGTGTATGATTAGTAAATTAGGAAAAATTGCTTAATTAAATAATAAATAAAACTATTTAAAATACTAACAATCTTTAAACTTTAATAAAATCCCTCAATTAAAATAATGCACACAAAAATACTAATTTTAAAAGTTTTAAACTCTTAAATAACTAAACACCTAAATAAGGCTTTAAAATGCTAAACTAAATAAATTATTTAAATGCCCCTTCCTAACTTTTAAAATAAAATACCACATTTTAAATTGCCAAGAATCATCCCCGGTCATTTCCTCGATCCCGCCTCGAATAATCGCCTGAAACATGAAACTCGAAAAAAAATTTAACGTGCATCGTATAAACATAATTAATTTAAAATAATGAATTTAAATAAATCATGCACTACTAAGACTCGTTTTAAAATTAAATAAATGCTTTAATAATTAAATAAATGCATGGGTTATACGTGTACTGAATTTGGGCACTACAGTTCCTCCCCACTTATAAAAATTTCGTCCTCGAAATTAATTCTTACCGAACAACTCTGGGTAGCGGTTCCTCATGTCCGCTTCTTCCTCCCAAGTGGCTTCCTCCACTGATTGATTCAGCCACTTGACTTTGACCAGCTTGGTCACCTTGCTCCGAAGCCTCCGCTCCTGTCTGTCTAGGATTTGGACAGGCCTCTCCTCATAAAACAGTTCTGGAGCCAACTGTAATGGTTCATAGCTCAATACATGCGAAGGATTTGCTAGGTACTTCCTCAGCATCGAGACATGGAACACATTGTGTACCCCGGCCAGATTCGGCGGGAGGGCAACACGATAAGCTAGTGTCCCAACTCTGTCCAAAATTTCGAACGGTCCAATAAACCTCGGACTCAGTTTGCCTCTTTTCCCGAATCTCATAACACCCTTCATGGGTGCTATCTTTATCAAAACGTGATCACCTACGGCAAACTCGAGATCTCTTCTCCTCTTATCGGCATAGCTCTTTTGGCGACTCTGGGCGGTCTTCATTCTGTCTCGGATCTTGACCACCACATCTGCAGTCTGCTAAACTATCTCGGGGCCAAGTTCTGCTCTTTCACCAACTTCATCCCAATGAACTAGTGATCTGCAGTTCCTTCCATACAACGCCACGTAGGGAGCCATAGCTATCGATGATTGGAAGCTGTTGTTGTAGGTAGAGGTAGTTTAGATTCCCAAGTCCCCTGGAAATCGATCATACACGCTCCCAATATATCCTCCAAAATTTGAATCACTCGCTCAGACTGTCCATCTGTCTGCGGGTGAAAAGCGGTGCTGAAAAGCAACTTCGTCCCCATGGCTGCATGTAGGATCTTCCAAAAGGATGATGTAAATCACGGGTCCATGTTGGACCCGATAGAAACTGGGATTCCATGCAATCGAACAATCTACCGGATATAAAGCTCAGCGTACTGCGTCATGGAGAAAGTCGTCTTCACTGGCAAAAAGTGCGCTGACTTAGTGAGTCGGTCCACTATAACCCAAATAGAATTCGATCTTCTGACTGACCTCGGCAAACCAACCACAAAGTCCATTGTAATATTCTCACATTTCCACTCTAGGATGGGGAGTGGCTTAATCAATCCTGCTGGCCTCTGATGCTCTGCCTTCACCTGCTGACAAGTGAGGCATTCAGACACAAACATGCGGATGTCTCTCTTCATCCCTGGCCACCAATACAAAATCTGTAGGTCCTTGTACATCTTGGTACCTCTTGGATGAACGGAATACAAAGATGCGTGTGTCTCTGTCAGAATATCCTCTCTGATTGAATCAACACTAGGCACCCACATTCTACCTCTGTATCTCACAATACCATCTGACACTATGTAAAGCAACCTACCCTTGGCTTCATCCTTCAGCCTACCCTTCTGCAACTGCTCGTCTGAAGGCTGGCCCGCACGAATACGGTCTTGCAAGGAAGATTGGACTGTCAGATTAGACAGCCTTGGAGCTCTTCCCTTGCAAAAAACTTCTAAATCAAACATCTGAATCTCAGACTGAAGAGGTCTATGTGCTGATAACTGTACTACAACTGCCACTTTCCTGCTCAACGTGTCTGCGACAACAATAGCCTTTCCCGGATGGTAGCTAATCTCGCAGTCGTAGTCTTTCACCAATTCTAACCACCGTCTCTGTCTCATGTTCAGTTCCTTCTGCGTGAAGAAATACTTGAGACTCTTGTGATCGGTAAATATCTGACATTTCTCGCCGTACAAGTAATGTCTCCAAATCTTCAACGCAAAGACAACGGCAGCTAATTCCAGGTCGTGGGTCGAGTTGTTCTTCTCATGCACCTTCAACTGCCTGGAAGCATAAGCTATAACTCGACCCTGCTGCATCAGTACTGCGCCTCACCCAAGCTTAGATTCATCGGTGTATAGCACAAAATCACCTTGCTCGGTTGGCATGGCTAACACTGGCGCTGAAATAAGAGCTTTTTTCAAAGTATCAAAGCTCTTCTGACATTCTTCACTCCACACAAACTTAGTATTCTTCTTGGTCAGTGAAGTGAGTGGCATTGTTATGGACGAAAGCCCCTTAATGAACTTATGGTTGTAACCGACTAAACCCAGAAAACTGCGGATTTCTAATGCATTCTTCGGCTTAACCCATTCTCTAACTGCCGCTACTTTGGCTGGATCCACCTCAATCCCACTGATAGATATTATGTGGCCCAAAAACGCCACTTTCTCCAACCAAAACTCACACTTACTGAACTTCGCAAATAACTTGCGACTCTGCAAGGTCTGCAAAACTGTCTTCTAGTGCTGACTGTGCTCCTCATGACCCTTCGAGTAAATAAGAATGTCGTCAATAAACACAATGACGAACTGATCTAAGTACGGCTGGAATACTCGGTTCATCAAGTCCATGAAAATTGCTGGAGCGTTTGTCAGTCCAAATGGCAACACCAAGAACTCGTAATGCCCATATCTGGTCCTGAAGGCTGTCTTGTGCACACCTGCCTCTTTCACCTTCAGCTGGTGATACCCTGATCGAAGATCTACATTAGATAACACCATGGCTCCCTGCAACTGATCAAACAAGTCTTCGATCCTAGGAAGTGGGTACTTATTCTTTATCATTACCTTGTTCAACTCCCGGTAATCGATACACACTCTCATGCTCCCATCTTTTTTTTCACTAAAAGCACTGGTGCGCACCACGGTGAGAAACTAGGGCGAATGAATCCCTTGTCTAGAAGTTCCTGAATCTGTTGTTTGAGCTCTAACATCTCAGCTGGAGCTAATCGGTACGGTGCCTTAGAGATCGGCACAGTGCCTGGCATAAGATCGATTGCAAACTCCACCTCTCTCTCGGTGGAAGACCCGTGACGTCGTCAGGAAAGACGTCTGGAAAGTATTTGACTACTGGCACCTCTGATAGTGATGGACTGGGTACGTCAGGTGTTGAAATGATGCTGGCCAAGAAAGCCTGACACCCCTTGGAAATGAGTCTCCGCGCCTGCATGCAAGAAATCATGCGAGGAAAACTCCTCCATCTAGTTGGCTCGAAGAGAAACTGTTCCATACCAAAGGTCTTACTAGCATTGATCTCTTCTGAAATTCAATAAGGACTTTGTTCATTGTTAGCCAGTCCATTCCCAAAATAATGTCTAATTCTGGCATCGGCAATACAATCAAGTCGGCATACACTAGGTGACCGTACAATTCCAGATCAATGTCTCTGACCACGCTAGTAGCTGACAATTCTTCCCCTGATGGGATTGTTACTGAATAATTCACATCGAGCCCTATGGTTTTTATATCCAAGTGACTAGAAAATGTTTCCGAAATAAAAGGATGGGTGGCTCCTGAATCTATCAAGGCTTGAGTATCTATTCTTTTAATGAAAATATTTCCTGAGAGACGATAGCACAACACAACTTATACCCCAAATTTACTAACATTTAATCCCAAGCACAGAAGAAATTAATATCCCAAGTCACTCAAAAATATTACTAGCACACTAATAATTCCAACTAAAAATTACACATGCAAGGTAAAATTATACTGAGTTTAAGTAGAAAAGTTTACCGGTCAGTAGTGTAGTGTCTGGATTCTTCTCCTGAGCATGCATGACGAATACTCTGTCCTGAGTTGGCTGCTTCCACTGTGGGCACTCTTTCAGCATGTGGTCAGTTGCTCCACATTTAAAACCCTTGCCCGACCCATACAAACACTGTCCCGGATGCTGGTGGTTGCATTTAGGGCACACTGGAAAAACGACTGGCCTCTGTGGCGCCACTTGCTGCTGAATTGGACCCTTGCCCTTTGGCGGTCCTTGATATGGCTTCTTCCATGGCGGCCCCTGAAACGGCCTCTTAAACTGAGGTTGTTGATGCTGCTGCTGCGCTGGAGCCTGATAGGGCCTCTTGCCCTGCCTGTCTGCCTCGATATCTCTCTAATCCTGTTCTGCCGCCAATGCTCTCGACACGGCAACCGTGTAGGTAGTAGGACCAGCAACTCGGACGTCACGATGCAAGACCGGCCGTAACCCATCCATAAAATGCATCAACTTGCTATGGGCATCGTTAGCTATCAGGGGTACGAAATGACACCCCCTCTCAAACTTCCTGACAAAATCCGCCACGCTACTGTCTCCCTGTCGCAGCGTCATAAACTCCCTCGTCAATCTGGACCGTACTTCCTCAGTAAAGTACTTTGAGTAGAAGACCTCCTTGAACTAATTCCAAGGCATCACTTGTAAGTTGACTGCCACTGACGCACTCTCCCACCACAGCCTAGCGTCCCCTGTCAGAAAGAACGTGGCACACCTGAACCTATCTGCATCGGTCAGTTCCATAAAGTCAAAAATTACCTCGATGGATTTGATCCATCCCTCAGCTACCATCGGGTCGGTGGTACCCGAAAACTCCTTAGGATTCATCCTCCTAAATCTCACCTACACAGCCTCCGGTCGAGGCCTCGCCCCTGCATCTACTGCAGCTTGGTTCCCCGCAAACTGTGCGAAGAACTGAGTCATACCTGCAAGCATCTGTGCCTGCATGTCTGGAGGTGGAGGTGGAGGAGAGTCTCTCCTCTCCTCACGAGATTCTCTATCCTCGTCCCTTGATTCACGATCAATCACACGTCTAGGAGGCATATTGTTCCAATAATTTACCCAACACGTAAACCCACATGCATAAACATACTACTAATATCACAAGATGCACGTAACTCGAACTTAAAACATAGACATGCTGAAATCAAACGTAATGCTTACTACATAACATGAATTTAAAACTTTAAACTTATAGACTTGAAATGTGACTTCGTGAGCTTCTTGCGACTGGCAGTAGGCGTAACCCTTTACAAGAACACCGCTCTGATACTAACTGTAACGTACCGTAACTTTTACTACTTAAAATTTGCGGAAAAATTAAAAATTTTCTTAAATAAACGTGAACATTCAAAATTCGACTAAAAAGAAGTAAACTGTACGTATTACTAGTTGTTGCAACAAAAATTTTAAAGTTTAAAGTTTGACAAAAGTATAAAATGTTTTCATAAAGCTTAAAACATGGCGGTCCTCGGGTTTAGCCTCCCGCTCAGTCCAAGCCTGCTCCTCGGCCCCCATATTCAGTCTCCTCATAAACATCCTCACCTGCATCGATCAACTCTAGTGAGTCTAAAGACTCAACACGTATAAACTGGAGATAACGAATACTACATAATAAAACTCACATACAACTTTAAAATAGAACGTACATACTTAAAACTTGAACTCGAAGTAACTTGAACATTCATACATATCATAGACGTGCCATAACGTAAAAACTTTCATAAACATGCTTGCATACTTGTACATACATAAACATACATGAACTTCATTATTTTGCGTAGAGGGTGTTTCAAAGAAAGTGACCCATAACATAATTCGCCTGATCAGACTAAACCACAGTACTGGGATGATAAGGACGTATACACTGCCACATACATGAGATCCCGTTCATAATTTAACGGGTTGATTGGTCCACGTTCATAATTTAACGCTTTCGAATCACGATCTAAACCCGTTAATAATTTAACGGGCGGATTGGTCCTCGTTCATAATTGTTGTGTGTTTTCTTGATTGCTCGCAAGTGCACGACGTCAAGTTATAGTAAAATGTAATTTTGAGTACAAGTGTCGATCCCACGAGGAATGTATTTTTAAATTTATATTAATGCTTGTAATTAAAATAGTCTCGACTTTATTTAGAATAATCAACTGACAGATTTGTTCGTATCAATAACTTAATTGAAAATAAATTTAGTTGTAGTGCCAAACAGAGTTGAACAATGGAATAAAAGATCTAGAGGTCCGATTTCACGCAACTATCCACCATGTGCTATTTTGTGTAGCTATATTATAAATGTCCTTCTTATTCATTAACCAAGAATTCTATAATTATCTACTCCCTCTCCCGAGTGCTAAGTAGATACTAATTATCTAACAAAAGATTAACATCCCTGTCAACAATCTAAAATTAAATAACACAATAAGCACTAACTTCTTTTAATGGCTTTAATAGCAATAGATGTCCTCCCGAACTATATAAATACTATCAATGTATTTTTCCCTTTCTTGTTTATAAATTTCCTTTTCCAAGTGATAATTTATAAACATACAAATCATTCAAGATATGGCCAGTAAAATGAAAGCATTAAGATTGGAAAAATACAAATGAACGAGAAAGGAAACTTATATAGCATAAATCATAAATCTCAACACATGGTTTTTAGTTTTGTTCCATCATTCCTCTAGAATTAAGATTTAGTTCATAATAATACAAATAACACAACAACACATAAATCTTAAACAAGACATATCAAATAAAAGAAAAAATAAAGAAAGAAGAACTTAGAACAAGAGTTTTGGAGTGTATGAATTTTTTGTCCAAAAGTGAGCAAGAACTTGTTGAAGAAGATGATCTTGATCTTCAATCCTTTCCTTGTAGCCTCCACTCTTTTCCTTGCTCCTCAATATGACCTAGATGATGAAAAAGAGATCCTTTTATAGTCTAGACAAGATTCCCCCCGTAGCACACCATTTTCCTCTACTTTTATTCAAAGTCCACAAAGTTTCACAATTTCCGGAATGATGTTGGTGCATGACCGCGGGTGTGGCAATGGAAGGACCGCGGGTGCGCGTATCTGTTCGGCAGAATTCCTCCTGTTCAGCGTGTGAGACCGCGGGTGCGGTCCTAGCATGACCTCGGGTGCGGTCATGCTTCGACTTTGCATCACAGGTGCGGTGTGCTAGGGACTGCGGGTGCGGTCCTGCTTCGTCAAATTTTTTCCTTTTCACCTTCTAATTCATCACTATACTACTCCAAACTCTCATGTCTAAGCTTCCAAACTACAATAACAAAAACAACAACAATTCAAATAAAACCTGCTCAAGAATCACAAAATTCCAAGTTAAAAACAAGTAATAAAAGTACAATAAATTGCACTTATCAATAATTTAACGTTTTCCAATCCTAAATATAATTTGGTCACAAGATATTTAGCATACCTCAAAACTTAAAATATTTTCTTTGCACGTCAACATACTTACTTGGCGTTGAGGGATTCGTTGGACTTCGATCGGGGCCGTCGCTGCAAATACTAATCCGGAATTTACATACTTAACTTGCATACTTAGACATAGGTAATCATGCTTACTTACGAGTTCATTCCCTTCCTTAGGACGTTCTTAAATTTCCATGACTCGACCTTGTAAATCATTGCACTAGACCATGACATCAAACTCCAAACATGCTATAAAATTTTCCCCAAAATATTAAGGACACGGAACTCGTGCTTAGGTCCGGGTAGGGGTCCGGGTCCGTGCGTTAAAATGTGTCGTGCAGAAAAAGGAAGGCACGGACCCCGTGTCTAGGTCCGTGTGGGGGTCCGTGTGTGTGCGCAAAAGAAGAACTCGGGAAGAAGAAGGGACACGAACCTTGAACTAGGCTCCGTCTAAGGGTCCGTGTAGGCTCGGGAATTTGACACTTCGAAGAGAGCACAGGCACGACCCCGTGTAAGGGTCCGTGTACCTGCGGTAATTGGAGACTCTCGAAAATTCTGAACACGCAATGTTTGTCATTCTAGACTCGATTGTACGGACCATGAACCGACACCCCGAGACCCATCCTAGCATGCCTTAACACCAAACCAAATTCGTACAAACTCCCAAAGCACCGATGTTCACCCTACGATGCATATCATTCAAAAACGTGGCAGTTGACATCAAAACGTTTCCTACGACTTTTAAGGTAATCGAGTGCCTATCGACACTAAACGACATAACAAATAACAACCCAACATCATACTAAGCATACCTAGACGCAGCAACGATCACCCGTCGATCCCCAACGAAGCCTGCAACAATAAAATTCAAGAACACATCAATACCTATTTTCTGAAAATTTCAGTTTGAGCAGTCCCACGAAAAACATCATAACTCACTCAATGTTTATCCAAATATTTCGAATTTACTGTCAAATCGAAGGTATTGAAAATTTCTACAATTTTCACGTTGAACATTTTCTCAGAATCATGACCTAAAAGTTGCAGTATTTAAAAGACAGTAAAAACGTGATTTAGATCTAAAAATCGTTTCAAAATTTATCCAACGTCATTGCTCAAACTTCTACACATCACATGTATTATTACGCATAAAAACAATGCAACACATAATATGACATGATCGATGCAGCAAAAGAAAGATTATACGTCCCTTGGATAATTTGAAATACCGTAACGGCGATACCGAAGCGGAGACGGAGTGAGGGTCGATCCGGGACGAGCGTGTCACGATTTTCTTTGAAGAAAATCCAACAAAATCTTGTTGGAACCGAAAGGGAGGGGCGGCTGCACACTTGGGAAGGAGACCCTAGGTTTTGCTCTTTTTTAAAAAAAATAAGAGAAGTGGAAATGTGAATGTGTGTGTGTGTGTTTAGGCGTTTATTAATGTGTGTAAAAGTGTGTGTGTGATTAGTAAATTAGGAAAAATTGCTTAATTAAATAATAAATAAAAATATTTAAAATACTAACACTCTTTAAACTTTAATAAAATCCTAATTTTAAAAGTTTTAAACTCTTAAATAACTAAACACCTAAATAAGGCTTTAAAATGCTAAACTAAATAAATTATTTAAAATGCCCTTTCCTAAATTTTAAAATAAAATACCGCATTTGAATCGTCCCCGGTCCTCCCTCGATCCCGCCTCGAATAATTGCCTGAAACATGAAACTCGAAAAACATTTTAACGTGCATCGTATAAACATAATTAATTTAAAATAATGAATTTAAATAAATCATGTACTACTAAGACTCGTTTTAAAATAAAATAAATGCTTTAATAATTAAATAAATACATGGGTTATACGTGTACTGAATTTGGGCACTACATTGCACGTGTAAATCCAAACTACAAAAAGAATTAAAAAAATTGAAGAATGATTTCTGACTGTAAGCAGAGTGTATTCAATCCAGAGTTTTGATGATTTTTAATGACTTTTTCAAATGATAGACTTATGGATTTGATAGATTTTTATTGACTTTTACAGAATCTCACATATTTATGAACAGATCTATGTGGATTCATGTAGAATTATTTACAAGATTTAATTTTTATTGACTTTTACATAATCTCACAGATTTATAAACAGATTTATTTGGATTCACGTAGGATTTTTTGCAACATTTTTATAAATTTTTGTGAATTTTTTTATAGGATTTTATAAATTTTGTACTTAATTATAACATATTATTTTTTTATTAATTTCTTTGAACCAATAATTAATTGACATATATAACATATTCATTTTGAAATAATTTTTCAATATTTATATTAATAAATAAATTTACTTATTTAAAAGTAAAATCGTTTAATATTTACATGTTTATATATGTGGGTTTGTATGCATGTTTGTAAAATTTAAAAAATACATCAATTGATTAATCTTTAACCTTGTTTTTGAATTGATAATCTACATATGAAAAGAATATTATTTATCATTGTGTGAATACAATTTTGTATAAAAATATCATAGCTTAGATATTAATTGAAAATACTAAAAAGAATTTAAAAAATCATGGTTGTCGCAAGACTATTCAATTATTAAGAATTAAGCGCCATTTTTTTGTTCATCTTTTATTATTATTGAATATTACATTAATTTGTATAAATCATAAATTAAAAATCACAAAATAAATTCTAGAATTCAAAAATTCCAATGATATTAAAATAAAAAATTACTAATATTATTAAATGCTAAAAATAATTTAAAATGAACAATCTACCAAAAAATGAAAAATTTGAGGCAAAAACTTGTGTGAGACGTTCTCACGGGTCGATTTTGTGAGGCGGGTCTCTTATTTGAGTCTTCCATGAAAAAATATTATTTTTTATCCTAAGAATATTACTTTTTATTGTGAATATGAGTAAGGTTGACCTGTCTCACAGATTAGAAAATTCGTGAGACGATCTCAAATGAGACCCACTCAAAATTTGAAAGGAAAGATAAAAATATATATAGAGACACATTTCGAAAATTTGAGAGAGTGATAGAGATAGATGAAAAAAGAGAAGATAAGAAGAAATGTGATGTGAAGCAACAGAGGGAGAAATAAATAGCTTGTGTACGAGTTATAAGTTTTAAAAATCCATCCAAATTTTTGGGTTGAACCTAATACAATTTTCGACAATTTATAGTTGTACTTTAGGTGGGTGTATTCAATTTATAGCACAAGCTCTCTCGATCTCTTTTTTACCAATTTAGATATCACATTTTAACCTTACAAAGGACACTATCAAAAGTCACTTGATATTTGAAACTCAAGTATTTTCCTACACATTTGATGTATTTAAATAGCCAAATCAAATATTTGGAATCCCCAAAATAGGTACTTTATCGGTCAAAATAAGTATTTTTTTAATTTCATGATGAGTGAGAAACTGTGTTTTTTCAAAAAATTAATGACATGAATAAGTCATCTTAATGCATTTTCAATGAAAATGCCAACAATTACTGAATTTATGATGATCGCTCGAAGTCCAATATTTTCTTACATATTTGGAGTATTCAAATAACCAAATCAAGCATCTGGAACTTCAAATAAGTACTTTGTATGTCAAAATAAATACTTAATCTTATTTAATGATGAGTGGTGAATTATGTTTTTTTAAAATAAAATAAAATGACATGAATAAATGATCCTAATGCATTTTTTTATGAAAAGACCAACAATGACCGAATTTGTGGTGATATTACTCGAAAATATAGTATTGTCTTATACATTTAGAGTATTCAAATAGCGAAATCAAATATATGAAACCTCATGTAAGTGTTTACTTTTATTCCATTATAATTGAGAAACAATATTTAAAAAAAAAATTATATTTTAGATAGAGAAGACACATGTAATTTTTGTGGATAAAATAATATATTTATTTAAATGATAAATGGCAGAAATGTAAATTTGGGTTTGTAGGGAGTTAAAACTAAAATTATAACATTATCAGGTACTGATTTTTAAAAAAATATGGTTGTACTGAATCTTAATTCAAATATTAACAGAGGTATTTTTCACAAATTTACCGTTAATTTATACATTTTGACATTATTAAGACTGTTAGATGATGATATAATTGTAACTTTCATTGAAGCTTCACAATAATTAAAAATCAACTCCTCTATTAACTTATCATAAATCAAACCTTACTTATTTTATAAAAATACCCTCAACTCTTCATTTTTTTAACCTCCCCTCAAATTTATTTCCAACAATATCAGATCACTCATGCATCATCATCATCATCATTATTATTATTATTTTATCATATTTATCTATTTTTTTTTATAATTTTTAAATTGCTAAATAGTTTCAAAATTTTAGAATGCTAGTCTTGAATATAACACGAAATTAGTTAACGCTACAAAAATTTCTCCTAGTTAGACTTTTTCGTAGTAATAATTTTATCTTCGCTTTATTTTGAATTTTAAAACTTTAGACTAAATTTAAACTTTGTTCGTAATTTTACAGATATTACGATTTAAAACTTTTGATTAAATTTAAACTTTGTTCGTAATTTTACAGATATTACGTTTGCATGAGCTGCGCATATACATGATTTGGAGATCGATCAGACAATATCATATAAATACAAAATTTTCGCAATAAAACAATATTCCACACAACTCATAATTTGATTTAGAAAATAATTTTTATGGTAAAAAATAAATATAGGAGAATTTTCATTATCTCGTCCAAAAATCGAACTTGGAATAAAATCCCATAAGATCAGTTTTTTTGTTACAAGGATCACAACAAGAAGCTCCATCCTCAAACATCTCACATCCTCCGTTTACCATAAACGAAAAGCAGTAAAAAAACCAAGAATAACAAAGGTTGAAAAAAGGTGAACAGGAGAAGGACGCACACACGTATCAAAGGGAGGAATCCTTTGGTGGCTTCCAATAGAACCGGTGGTCAAACATTATTAGAAAACCGGTATATATTGGAAGTTTGATTCTTTTTGCAATGGGTGAAAAGGAAAAGCCAGGGGACCCAAGTGAGGGCCCAACCCCGGAAACAAACCCGAGCACGAGTCCGAAGCATCCATCTCCAGTTGTGCCTGCGGAGAAAGAGCAGGAAGCAGGGAACGACATGGCAAGAGCTAATACATCTTCATCTGTCAACCCTTCTTGGTTTACGCCTAAAAGGTATCTTTTGGGTGGCCTGCACCCCTTTTTCATGTTTTTTTTTTGTCTGTGTGGGGTCATATTTTGTGATTTTCCTGTGGAATTGTGGGATATGTTCTGAAATCAAGAAAGTTTGAATCTTGAGCTTTTTTTGCCTCGTGGGTCCTCCAATAAATTGGGGAGTTTGTCTTTCTGGTAATGGTCGATGTTGAAGTAATGTATTTTGGTCGATGAATATATGCAAAATTTCGTTTTGGGAGCGAAATTGGAGTTATTTTACCTTTGTATGGGACGTTGATGGTTGAAAAGTTGTCTAATGGACGGTATTGATTGAATATCTCATCCGTGTGACTTGATTTGACAAAACTATTTGTGTCAGTACCTGAATTCTGTTCAATCTGTGAACTCCAGCATTTAGATTTCAATTAAAGTTTCCCATCGTTCATCTTTGTTTTCTATTTTGGCAGGTTGCTTTTTATCTTTTGTATAATCAACTTAATAAATTACGTGGATCGTGGTGCTATAGCAAGTAATGGTGTTAATGGAAGTCGTAAAACTTGTTCAGAAAGTGGTGCATGCTCTGGTGGCAGTGGAATCCAGTAAGTTCTTATATCAATTTTGGTTGCTAATCCGTAGAGTGACAATCAATGGTTCACTCTTTGTTTTTCGTTTTCTTGCATCCTTTTTATGATCATTCTTATGTTGTTTATATTATGTGCGTTGTTATCTCCTCTTCATGCCTATTGCCTATTCAGAAACGCAATGAAATTGGAAAATGGAAAATTACATGTTTCTAGGATGAGGTTTTACTTGTCGCTTCCATCTTTCTAGTAGATTTAGTTTGATTGTGGTGTCATAGGAGGATTAATGAGCATGCAATATGAGGTAGTATACTTTTTTCATTACAAAGGAAGATATGTCAGGAAATTTTGCATGGGTACTCCCCTCCATGACACACCTTTTCTGTAATACCTTCAACAATAATTCAAGGGGACACAGGAGGTCAATAATTAATGATTAAGCTGGCCTCAGTTAGAATGTTCATACTGCAGGAGCTTCGCAATTAGTTATGGAATTCTAGTATCGTCTTTCCGGTTTGCTTTCCTTTCTACTTCAATTGATTTTAGTAACTATGTGCACCAATGGCTATATGATGATAAATTGAATTCTGTTATCTTCATTCCTGTTCGCTTTCCTTTTTACTTCAATTTATTTGAATAACTATGGGCATCAACGGATATATGATTCTCCTACTGTAAGAGTACTTACTGCATCGGTCCTCACTCCTCTCCCTTCTTTCTTTAAATGCCATGTAATGGAATAGAATGTGGTGAAAAGTGTATTTGTTTTTCTTGTTAGTACTTAGTACAAAATGTTGAGAGTAAAAGGTGAAGCAGAAAAGCTGAAGTGTTTTAGTAGTAAGTCAGTGCAGTGTTTTTGGCAAAATATGTGTTTTACCACTCTATTTTACTTCTTTTGTTTACTTTCTTGGTAACTTTGTTGACTTTTGTGCCACATGTTTTTAGTAGTTCTTACTACACGAATTTCTGCGATGTTGTGGCCAACAAGTTGATTCCAAATAAACCATGTGATTAGTTAACAGATTGCCGATTTGTTGACTTTTCTGTGACATTTTTTTAGTAGTTCTTACTACATGAATTTCTTGGATGCTGTGGCCAAATAAGTTGATTCCAAATGAACCATGTGATTAGTTAATGTTTCAATAACAGAAAGGAACCCTACTGAAAACTTTTTATGTGTTATGCAATATTTATGTTGTCATATTTTCTTATACAAAATTATGCAGGGGTGAATTTGACTTGACTAATTTTGAGGATGGAGTTATATCATCTGCTTTCATGGTGGGACTCCTTGTAGCATCTCCCATATTTGCATCTTCAGCTAACAGGCAATAAATCATTGTTTTTTCATTATTTTTTCTCCATATTGTTATTGGTCAGTCTATCCATATGCATCTCATGTCAATTTGGCGTTTCCTCTCCGCTATCATTTATTCTTTCTGTGGCTTCTATATTATATTATTCTCCAGTTTCTTGATTTCCATCTGTACTACAAATTTTTTGTGTGTACAAAAATTGGTTGAGAAAAAAGAGCTGAACTCTTAGAAAATATCTGGAACATCCTACTTGAAGGCTTGAAGGCTTTTTTTGGTAATAAATTACCTTCTTGTTCCATGTGAACTTTGCAGCTTCAATCCCTTTAGGCTTATTGGAGTTGGTTTGACGGTATGGACCCTTGCTGTTACTCTTTGTGGTTTTTCACAAAACTTTTGGACTGTTGCAGTTGGTCGCATGTAAGTAAAGCTTGTCCGAATCATACCAAAGTCGTATGTGCTAATTATTTCTTTGTTTATATCATTATGAATTTTCCCTTTATATGTTTGTTTTCTGTAGGCTGGTGGGTGTCGGCGAGGCATCTTTTATAAGTCTCGCAGCTCCATTCATCGATGACAATGCTCCAGTCGCTCAGGTTTGTCCATCTATAATTGTCGTCTCACAAGATATCTATAAGATTCACACTTCTTTTGAATACGACACTCTTTCAGGACCATGATCTTGTTAGATTTATGTCAAATCATACCAAAATCTAGGTGACTAATTGTGACT
This sequence comes from Primulina eburnea, assembly GCF_022965805.1. Classification (NCBI taxonomy): domain Eukaryota; kingdom Viridiplantae; phylum Streptophyta; class Magnoliopsida; order Lamiales; family Gesneriaceae; genus Primulina; species Primulina eburnea. Next base: position 20,552,899 of record NC_133101.1, on the reverse strand, counting down.
GGTTCACTTATTAAGTGTTAAGAAGCACATTGACTTGACAAGAATAATGCAAGTGCCAGCGTTACTGTGATTTTGGGCTTAGGAAAAAGACAATCTCCTCAGAACGCCATTAATTATGCCAATCTTGATTTTTGTTAAATTCCAATTTTGTCCTTATAAACTCTAAGGAAATTGAGACTTAAAACAATAGCATACTTCTTTAATGTTACAGCCTAATCTCCTTACTAGCTCCTATGTACTCCTTGTGACAGAGAACAGCATGGCTGGGAGCATTTTACATGTGTATACCAACTGGTATTGCGGTTGGATATGTTTACGGTGGATGGGTATGTCTATAACTGCCTGACAAAAATCTTTGTGCATACTGTTTGCAAATTATGAGTTCTCGCCCGATCAAGTGTTTACCCACATGAATTCGATATTTATTTTTCCATGGATTTTTTCTCAATTGTAAAGACACTTTTTTATGCTCAGTATAGAACCCATTTCATTTTTTTCTGGTTGTTGCTTGTAGATTGGTCAATATGGCTGGCGTTGGGCATTCTGGGTGGAGGCTATTTTGATGCTCCCTTTTGTCATTTTAGGATTTGTTATGAAGCCTTTACAGCTAAAAGGTCAATATTGGGCTATTGCTTAATTTTGTGGTCCCATTTTTATTTACTCGCCATTTTCTCAGACATCTTTTGACAGGCTTTTCTCCTGCTGCGTCTAAAAGAGCATCGAGAGCTGTAGATGATGGCTCTGAAGATCAAGGTATCGGGTTTAATGTTTCACAGATCAAAACAACTTTAGAAGCATTTGCTTCAAATTTTCCCGTTTATGAATACTTGCAGAAAGTGCTTTTGATATTTAGGTGACAACTTTTGCTGGATAAATTTTATTGATGCATCGCAGCATCAGTACCGAATTATTAGTTGATTATATGGTCAATTGTCAAATAAGAGTTCTGAGGGCACTTATGATGTTATATTAGTGAGTGAACTTGAGTAAAATTTCTCATAAACCTTTCTTGATCTATAAATTGGCTTGTACTTACGATTGGATATCCTTTGAATTTCTCTTGTTTGTTAGTTTTGTAGTTTCCTGTTGCTTCAAAATTTCCTAGAAGGTCTATATTTCGCTGCATGTGGTCAAATTATTATGAATGTATTTTTGGTTAAAAAGGTTGTGAACTTTCAGGAAGAGAAGAAGTTGCAGACAAAAGTTCAAAACCGTCATGGTAAGAAGTTAGTTTCAAGAAGTAATTTTGATTTCTCCATGGGAAATGCTTTATTGAAGAATATGTTTTTCCTGATCAAGTTTATGGCTGAAAGGGTCAGAAGTCAATTGCATACATGAATGGATCCTTTCTCACTGAGTTTTATGTGATTTCAGCTCGTCAGGTCTGAGAGTACTTGGGAGAAATATGAAAGCTCTTTGTCTTGAGAAGGTCTACGTGGTGAATGTTCTGGGTAAATATTCTTTATGTGGATTTTGCTGGTGGAAAAGGACACACGATAGTTACCAACCAACACATTAGCTGATTAACTGCAAACTGAGAGTGCCACCTTGTATTTGTAATTTTTCTTTTTGAATGGCTATTGCAGGTTACATTGCCTATAATTTTGTCATTGGTGCCTATTCCTATTGGGGACCTAAGGCAGGCTATAACATATATCACATGGTAACATCTTCACGGCCTGTATAACATGTTGTCATTTAGCCATTTATTGTTTCTTCTGTCACTTAATTGACTTTACCTTTTTCAAAAAAAGAAATATTGACTTTACATAATTTGCAACACTATATATTTTATTTGTATCCAGAGCAATGCAGATTATATGTTTGGAGGTGTTACAGCTTTGTGCGGAATTCTGGGATCATTAGCTGGTGGTTTGGTTCTTGATCGTATGACTTCCACTTTACCAAATGCTTTTAAGGTGGGCCTTTTGTTCATTACTTTCATGTATTCAATCACTTATTACTGTCTCATCAGTTTGAAATTTGCATGGAAACAATTTATGATTGAATCAAACTTAATTCACTGCACCATGGACTCCTGCGCACTCATTTCTGTGTCGGGTAAAAAGACATTTTTCTGCAGAGTGATATAGTAAATGAAACTTTTGTATGCATCCCTAGCCTCTTGGGAGCATTCTCTATTAAAAATCTATATATATATTTTCTAGCTAAATAACTACCAAAAATGGATTTTTTTATTTAATCACGTTTTATTTATAATGCCATACATAAATGTTTGGCTTTAATCAACAAAGTGCTCACATTTTGAATTTTGTGTCAGCTTCTATCAGTGGCGACATTATGTGGAGCAGCCTTTTGCTTTGCTGCTTTTTGCTTCAAGAGCCTTTATGTGTTTTTGGCTCTGTTTGCTATAGGAGAGCTTCTGGTGTTTGCTACCCAGGTATTGTCTTTCCTGTTTATCTTCTTGATTTCGACTGTCCTTTGGTCACCTGTTCTGTACTTGTTTAGTATTCGATTCTATATCGTGGAATTCAAAAAGGGTGCTAAAGTGTAAAGGGTGCCGAAAATGATTTTGTCTCTATCATTTCTTCTATTTCGTAAAATTAACATGTTGAATTTTTTCGGTAAATGCTATCAGACTTATCAAGATCTACTTTTGCCACTGCAGGCCCCAGTAAATTTTGTTTGTCTGCATTGCGTTAAGCCTAGCCTGCGGCCATTATCCATGGCCATGTCTACTGTATCGATTCACATATTCGGTGATGTGCCATCTTCTCCTCTTGTCGGGCTTCTTCAGGTTTGCGTCTTAGTTTCTTTGAATGCTTATAATCAGCACCCATTGTAATTTGTGTAGGTCTTTAGATTTTGATTTCAGTCGAGGCAGATATTGGCAATTTATCATTACATGGTCATCATACTGACCATGCACTTTGAGAATAAAATATGGTAGGAAGCAATAATTGCCGATACTAAAAGATGGTATGAAGAGAGTCGCATGTCTTGAAAATTTTGTGTTCAGTTATCATAACCATGATTGGTATCTGAGCCAAGCTCATACATTCAATTTTCACGAGTTATAATTGGTGCATTTATTGGGAATAAAATTTTTCATAGAGACAATTATCTCTGGTAGCACTAGGGATGGCAATGGGCCGGGACGAGGGCGGGTTTGCCATTACCATCCCCATCCCCGAATTCCATCCCCACCCCGATCCCCGCCCCGATCCCCGCTTTTTCGGGTTCGGGGAATCCCCAAACCCGAAACTTCGGGGATCAACTTCCCATCCCCGTCACCATCCCCGTTTCAAAAATATTAATATGCCAAGACGATGACGAATTCGGAGATTTTCTCAAACCAAAAGTTATTATTATCTATAATTATTAGAGATAATATCAATATTAATAATAAAAAGATTATTAATATTTTAAAAAATAATATTATTATTATATTATTAATGTTAATAATACTATTATTTTATTATTGATATTATTTTCAGGGTGTATTCGGGGATGTGGATAGTAATTCCATATCCGTCCCGAAATACATCGGGGATTTAAAAAAATCCTCATCCCCGAACCCAAACCCGAAAAAATCGGGGATCCCCATCCCCGTTTCGGGTTTTCTCCGTGGGGCCCCAAACCCGTGGAGAAAGTTGACATCCCTAGGTAGCACAATGATTGAAATATGGTGTTTGAGGTGTTATGTGATCGAAAATTTTGAGTTACACAACTATCACCACCTCTAACTTTTAGTAGAGCAGCATCCGCTTTATCTTAAAGATAGAGAACTTTGAGAATTTCTGGTGATTCAGTTCTAATAAAGATTAATTATGCAGGATAAAATTAATAATTGGAGGTTGACTGCTCTTATTTTAACATCTATTCTGTTCCTGGCTGCTGGAATATGGTTCATAGGTAACGATTTTCATCAAACTCGTTATTTGTTTTATATCATGTTGGAGTCGGCGTTTATTTTAATGGTTTAAGATATCGAACGAGTACTTTGATACATGCATATTGTTTTTGGGGGGGCCTTGTCAAGACTATGAAATCAGGGACGATTAGGAACTGAATCGAACTGAGCTGATTTAAGACCGCTTTCTGATTATGCTGGAGATGAACCGAATGTGACGTTTTCAGGTTGGTTCTTTGTAATCTTTCAGGCATATTCCTTCAAGGCGTGGATCGTTACAACGAAGATAACGAGGATCCCGTTGCTGCTGTTGACAAGGCAAATTCAACTCCATTGCTTGATCAGAGGACAGTTGAAACAGCTTAGTTTTCTTGAAGTTTGCTGCCTTTTATTTTGCACTTGTTTTGATCACGATTTTTATTTTTTAAATAAAAAAATTCTGTTTCGTAAATAATTATCCTTTTTTTTGGTTTCCTTAACCTTCAATGTGAATAAGTAAATTCCTATTTGCAAATGAGTAAACTTCTTGGCTATTATTGTATCTACGAAACTTAATGGAAAGAACATATATTTATATATACTAGCAAGAAGCACGTGCGATGCACGTGTATATTAATTATTTAATAAAAATAAAACTTTGATTTTTTAAAAATAATTTGAATAAATTTTTTTTATTTATATTGTTTTGGTAGAATAAGATTCACAAAACACGCTTTTAGTAAAATACATTTTTCCTATTTTTACTTTAGTATAAATAGTTTATTTTCTTCCTTTGGATACACTATTTTGGAAGCTCATTTTTCGTTGTAAGCCGAATAATGAAACATCTTCATTTTCTGAGAAAAGTTCTTATGAGTCTTAATATTGGTTTAGTCTTTTTGTCATATTAGACGAATAAATTAATTAAGAACTTATATACCTTACTTTCAAAATTGTTTCTCAAATTAAAATTCAAGCAATTGATTTTATGTTATATAATAAATTATAATGAGAATAATATATATAACGAATTGAACTGAATTTTTTTTTAAATATATATATCTAAGCACCACGTATAAGTTATAACAACATAAAAATCAACCAAATTATAGAATTTATAAATGCATAAATAATAATTTATATAAGTGAAGCACACTAAGGACAAATAATTATCAATTTAAAATATTTGTGACTAACTCATCAAAATATTATCAAAACTAATGAAATAACAATATTGATAATAAAATATAACCTATAATATTCAATTTAAATATTATTGAATCTCCTACAGAACTTTTTTATCTTTTGCTTTAGAATTATATATCATAGATAAATTAATTTTCATATACATTAGTTAATAAATAATTTTTTAAAAAGTATATAATTTATATTTTTCATTAAGCCATCAATTACAAATATATATATATATATATATATATAGATAATATATATATATTATGTATTTGTATGTGTAGTGATTGTATAATGTTGGAATAAGAAAATAAAATATACATTATTATTTTAAAAATATTTGCTTTTTAAATTTGTTTTCAATCGTTTTTAGGTGGTTGAAAGATTTTCTCAAACGGTTAGAATATGAAACATCTCCATTTCCTGAGAAAAGTTCTTATGAGTCTTAACATATTGGTTTAGTCTTCGTGATATTAGACGAATAAATTAATTAAGAACTTATATACCTTACTTTCAAAATTGTTTCTCAAATTAAAATTCAAGCAATTGATTTTATGTTATATAATAAATTATAATGAGAATAATATATAGAACGAATTGAACTGAATTTTTTTTTTCAACGGGAATTTTATGGATGTTCGGAGAAAAGCACTCATACTCTTTTCTTCCTCTGTAGGAAGGATTCCACTAAAAGACTTGTCTGATATATAATTTTTCTAAAAAAAATTACTAATAGCAATATTTGAATGAAAGGTTAAAAACAATTTTTGAAAATTACAGCAATGTTTGAAAATTATTTATAAGGCTTTAAATAATGATTATATTACTGAATGAAAGGTTAACAGCAATTCTTGAAAATTACAGCAATTTTTGAAAATTATTTATTTATAAGGCTCTAAATAAGATTATATGATTATTTGTTTATAAGGCTCTAAATAATGATTATATGATTATACAACGGTTAGATGCAAAGGTTTTAGTAATAATGAAGATGAAAATGTGTGAGCAATTTATGTCATTTATTTTATTGAAGTTTGCATGAAGGGTATTATACGACGATTAGATGCAAAGATTTTAGTAATAATGAAGAAGGTTTTAGTAATAATGAAGAGGAAAAGGTGTGAGCAATTTATGTCATTTATTTCATTAAAGTTTGCATGAAGGGTATTATAAACAATGCACATTTGGAAAACATTGTAGATTATGCACACTTTTATAGGTATAAATAATATAGATTCTTCCTCTGTAGGAAGGATTCCACTAAAAAACTTGTCTGATATATAATTTTTCTAAAAAAAAATTACTAATGGCAATATTTGAATGAAAGGTTAAAAACAATTTTTGAAAATTAATGCAATGTTTGAAAATTATTTATAAGGCTTTAAATAATGATTATATTACTGAATGAAAGGTCATCAGCAATTCTTGAAAATTACAGCAATTTTTGAAAATTATTTATTTATAAGGCTCTAAATAAGATTATATGATTATTTGTTTATAAGCTCTAAATAATGATTATATGATTATACAACGGTTGGATGCAAATGTTTTAGTAATAATGAAGAGGAAAATGTGTGAGCAATTTATGTCATTTATTTTATTGAAGTTTGCATGAAGGGTATTATACAACGGTTAGATGCAAAGGTTTTAGTAATAATGAAGAAGATTTTAGTAATAATGAAGAGGAAAAGGTGTGAGCAATTTATGTCATTTATTTTATTAAAGTTTGCATGAAGGGTATTATAGACAATGCACAATTGGAAAATATTGTAGATTATGTACACTTTTATAGGTATATAGATATATATTTATAGTTATAACAAAATAAAAAGTTTAAAGGTTTATTTCATAAATTAAACAAATAGTCGAGGATATAGGTTTAAAGATTTATTGTGTACAAATAATAAGGTATTTTGTGAAGCAGAATTGAATCTTAAAATAGATTTATAGATATACGTATTAGGCAGTTAAGCCCGGAATAGATCCGATAAAGGTGAACAGACCCAAAACTAGGGATGGTTATGGGGCAGGGCGGGGCGGGTTTGGTTTGCCATCCCATCCCCGTCCCCAAATTCCATTCGCACCCTCATGCCCGCTCCGATCCCCGTTTTTTCAGGTTATCAACTTCCCATCTCCGTCTCCATCCTCGTTCAAAAATATTAATATGACAAAACGATGACGGATTCAGATATTTTCTCAAACCAAAACTTAGTATTATCTATTATTATTATTAGTGATAATAATATTACTATTATAATATTTTATATAATAATATTATTATTATATTATTGATACTAATAATATTATTATTTTATTATTGATATTATTTTCGGGACGAGTTCGGGAATGAGATAGTAATCACATATCCGCCCCAAACTACATTAGGGATTTACAAAAATCCCTGAACTTGAACCAAAAACCGAAAAAATTGGAGATCTCCATCCTCGTTTCGGGTTTTCTCCGTGGGGCCCCAAACCCGTAGGGAAAGTGGCCATCCCTACCCAAAACTGTGTTCTGAACTAGTTCAACCAGATTCGAGTCCGATCCGGTTCCGGCCCGTAACCGGAACCAGATACTGAACCCGTAAATTTAAAAAAAATTAAGAGACTTTGGGCCAAAGTCTGCACAAAAAAAAAAAAAAAAAAACAGTGGATTCAGTTACTATTTCGTAATTTACTCATATAAATGATTCAAATTTCAATTGCATTATCTTCAAACCGTGGTGGTGGTGGAGGTGAGTACGTTTCCGACTTTGATGAATATTTTGGCTACATCCTTGACTTTGATAAAGTCGAACCTGGCCACGAGGAGGAAGAAGCTATGGAACTCCCCAACAAAGACGTCATCGTCCACCCGAGCAAGCAACACGAAGTCAACAAGCACGACGATAGTCCGAGCAAAGCGAAGCAAAGTTTGGGATCACTTCGATATTGAACAACAAGGTACGAACAACTTTTTTGTCGTATGCAAAATTTATAAAACGAGATATCTTTACAAACCGGGTGATGGTTCCGACACTTTGAAAAAACATTTAGTTAATATACATAAACTTGACCCTGAAACGCTACAACCATTCGGTAGAGAACCAACACAACAACAAATTAATCCTTCAAGTGGTAAAATTTTCACAATTACAAAAGAAATTTCTCGAAAAACCATTGTAAAATTTGTTACCAAATGTTGTCAATCTTTTATAATAACTGAACAAGAATGTTTTGTTAAATTTAATAGTACAATTCAACCTGATTTTCACAATATTTCTAAGCACACACTTAAGAAATATTGCTTTGATATTTATTAAAAATATAAATAAACACTAACATCGCATTTTTCAAATATTTCTTATAGAGATAGTTTGACAACTGATAATTTGACTAATTTTAAATATGAATCTCATTTTGTTGTTATATGTTATTGGATTGATGAAACTTGGATTATGCAAAAAAGAATTTTAGCGCTAGATCATTTAGAATCATCACACAACGCATATATTATAGCTAGATATGTTTTAAATGTTGTTAAGATTTATGACATACAAACTAAAATAATGTCGATCACATTAGATAATGCGAGTGCCAATACTCATGTGATTAAATATCTTAAAGATTCACTAAAACAAGTTTTAGAAGGTAATTTGCTTCATGTTAGATTATATGGCATATTATCAATTTATGTGTTAAATGTGTTTGTGATGATCATATGTCAACTATAATTGAAAAATTCAAATTATGTAAGAAATTATTATGTGAAAGAAGACATGGACGTGATTGGAAAACACTAGTCGAATCAAACGGAATTAAATTTTAAAAATTTCCTCTTCTTGTTGAAACTAGATGAAATTATTTATATCATGTGTTTCATATTTTATTACGTTTTTAAAATTTAGTTACTCCATATTACAATAATATTGCGGTAGAATATTTAATGTTGATTGACGATGATTGGAACATTTTGAGTAAATGTGTTTCTTTGTTAGAAATTTTTAAAGAATCAATCGAGTAATTTTCTGGCACTAACTACCCCGCATCAACAATGTTTTTACCTTTACTTTTCAATATGTTTTATAAATTTATTGATAATCGTGATGATTCTGTTATGCATGATTTTGTTTCAAATATGGAAAATAAAATTTTAAAATATTGAGAGAATATCCCAATTGTGCATGGTTTAACAACATTACTTGATCATAGTCAAAATCAATGAGGATTAGACTTTTTTTTTGAATATTATGTTTAATTTCTTCGGAAGAATGTTGACGATCAAAAGAAGTCAATCATACGTTCTCTTCAAGAATTGTTTAATTTGTATGCTAGCGAACAATGTGATAAATCGAGTGCGCAGCTGGAGGAGATGCCGACATATAAAAGCAAAAGTCGAGCACTAAACTTCTTTCAAAGTTTGAAACAACAAAAGTTTAAAGGAAAACCGGTGACAATAACAAATTACAATGAGATCCAAATTTATCTAAGTCGATATATTGACACTACAGAGAATTTCAATATTCTTGATTGGTTGAAAATAAATTCTTAACTTTATTCAGTGTTAGCGGCAATTGTAAGAGATATCCTACGCGTTCAAAGTTCAAGTGTTGCTTCCGAATTAGCATTTTCAGTATGTGGAAGAATCATTAATGAACAAAAAAATAATTTAAAGCCATAAACATTTTCCATGCTAACATTAATAAATCGTGATGAATTTTATATGTTCAATTGTTAAATCAATGTTTTAATTATTTTGTTTTTATGATTAGTCAGTATTGTTTCAACATAAAAAATACTAAATAAAAAAATATTCATTAATAAAGTAATTTTATATTAAAAATAATAATAGTCGGACACGAAACTCGAAACCGATCCGATTCGGACCGGAACGGTCTAAAAATTACCGAATTGGTCCAAGATCGAATTGGTTCCAAGATTATTCGATCCAAGATTTAAATCTTGGGAGTGGGTTCCGATTCCGAACCTGTTCTGTGGTCCGGAATCGGAACCAGAACCGTGGAACTGATACGCATGCCTAACACGTGCCTTCCCATTAATGATAATTTGTAAATCATTATTCACTAAAATAATTAAAGTAACCCAGCACAAAAAATTACTATAAATGAAAATTCCTAAATTTTACATATATTCTGAATCATTAATATATTAATTGAGTTAACTGTAAAAAAATATTATAAAATAAATGGATTGTAAAAAAAAAGGGAAATATGAACCATACGATAAATTGTTTAACCAGAATATCAACTGTTGTCGTATATGTTCAGCTAGATAGATTATTTATTAAAATAAATTGTAGTCAAAATATAACTCAAACAATAATTCATAAAAAAAATATTATATTGTAGATAGGTTTATGATTCAAACTTCAAATACAGGCTTCTTTATTAAAAATAAATAAAATACAAGTTAAGATATATTTCAAGGGTAAATTTGCTTTAAATCACCGCACTAAATTTAAATTTGCATCAAATCTCTATCAGAAAAATTATGTGTTTGCGGTCCATGATCTACAACAACATGTGTTTGCATTCTCTGAGCCCACGTGTTTTTTATCGGATGAAAATCAGTACATAACATTAAAAATATGATCCTAATATATGATATTTGAGTACCAAATATTTCAGATCATATGCTAATATATGATTTTTGAGTACTCAAACATATATAACAAATATGGGTATTAATGAAATATTTGTCTTTTAGGATGGAAATCAGTACAAATTATTGAAAATATGATATTAATATTTGATATTTGGCACCAACTGTTTAACATCTGATACTAATATATGATTTTTGTGTGCCCAAAGACATGTAGCAAATACTGATATTAATAAAGTTATTCTAATTTTATACGCAAATTTTTATCTTAAACAGTTGATACTGAAATATCATTTATCAGTATTACATTTTCAATGTTTTGTACCGATTTTCATCTGAAAAAACAAATGTTTCACTAATACCAATATTTTTTTTGTAGATTCTAGTAGCGAGGGAAATACATTGGATGAGAGACTATTTAGCTTAAAGCTGGAAAATTTGGAAAGCCTGGTGTTTACTCAATGATTGATCAAAAACCGCAAGTCGAACACAACATATTAAAAATGATGAGAAGGGCAAGACGAAACTGAGGGATCATGTGGAACGATGGGAACAAATGCGAGTGATTGAGGAATGTCACTCCTAAAGTTATATATGTAAAGGTAGGTGAATCATGTGAGCTTTGATTTTTCAACATCAAAAGAAACAAGTAGTTTTTCTTAATTTAAATATTTATTTAAATAGTAATTAAAAATTTAAATAGTAATTTTTTTAAAAGGATCGACCCGAAGCCGAAACTGGAGCCCGGCCTATTTCGTGACCCGGACCGTAACCGGCTACAACGGGGCCCGTTAAGGTCGATATTTTCCCGACCAAATCCCAGCCCGTGGCCAGGTCTAGTCTTGCCTTTCGACGAGTTTTCCTACTGAAATGCAATAAAGTTGCAACCACATTTTGTTCTTTCCCCCACTCATGCCCCACAACCCTTTAAAAATATTGTAATTTTATGGCTTCGAAACCATTTTCTTGAATATCAGATAAGAGATGGCCCGAATTGCACCTATGCTCATACTATGCCGGCACACCAAACCGATGCCGCAGGCATCATCGGCATATCGGGCTTCATCGTCTGAGCCAATTTTTTGGGTGAAACTTGTTATGATTTGGACATGTGTTTTTTGACCAAAATTGTAGGCAAGAAAATTGTTCATATGTTCACTTGCCGTCCAATGCGAACATCTGCACTATCGTCTAAATGGTGGCTAGAAAAGTTTGAATTTACATCTGGTTTTCACATTTGAAGAGTTTGCTATATACAGAGATCATTTGCTCATTTTCTAGATATCCAATCCTAGCTTCCTAAGCATCCCAAGTTGAAGAGAGCAACTCAAGTGAAAAGAAAAAAATTGAGTGTTATTCTTGTGTGAGTTAGAGAAAATATATTATCAGTTATACTCGGGGTTGAGATTGTGAGAGATTGAGTGTTGTATACAGTTATAATATTTTCTCCCTATAATAAAGATTTGAAGTAGCTCAGTGGACGTAGCTTATTCTGGATTACCGAATGATGGGCTGATGCTGTTAACACTGCAATATATCAGATCAATAGAGGACCTTCTATACCGCTTGACTTCAGAATACCCGAACAGGTATGGTGCGCCAAAGAAGTATTTTTTCTTTCTTAAAAGTGTTTGGATGTTTATCCTATGCTCATATTGAGTCAACTAGAAGAACAAAGCTTGAGCCGAAATCAAATAAGTGTTTCTTTATTGGTTATGGTTATAATGAGTTTGGTTATCGTTTTTGGGACGACCAAAATCGGAAGATCATTCGAAGCAGAGATGCAATCTTCAATGAACAAGTATTGTACAAGGACAAATCAAACATTGGATCTGGAGATGAATTTCCTGAAGTCAGAAAGACTGATGAAGTGCCGTTGATAGAAATTCCGGTGAATGAATCAAAAAGCAAAAACCAAGAAGATGAAGAAGCAACTACACAAGATGATGATCCACAAATTTCGGTGATTGACCTTAGAAAATCTGTGAGAACAATTAGACCACCTGAGAAATACTCCCCCGCACTTCACTATATTTTGCTGATAGACAAAGGTGAACCAGAAACCTATGTAGAGGCAACGAAAAATGATGATTCAACCAAGTGGGAGTTAGTCATGGAAGATGAGATGGATTGACTGTCATCCAACCAGACGAGGGAGTTGAAAGAACTATCTCAAGACAAAAAGGCATTACATAACAAGTGGGTGTACCGGCTAAAAGAAGAACATTATGGAAGAAAACGGTACAAGGCAAGACTTGTTGTAAAAGGTTTTCAACAAAAGAAGGCATTGATTACGCTGAGATTTTCTCTCCGGTGGTTAAGTTAACCACTATCAAGACTGTATTCGGATTAGTGGCAAAAGAAGATTTACATCTGGAGCAGTTAGATGTAAATAAAATGTTTCTTCATGGTGACCTAGATGAAGAAATTCATATGAAGCAACCACAAGGTTTTGAAGTACGAGGAAAAGAGAAAATGATATGCAAACTTCAGAAAATCTTGTACGGTCTCAAACAAGCTCCAAGACAGTGGTACAAGAATTTTGATGGATTTATGAGTAATAATGGTTTCCTGAGGTATCAAGGTGATTACTATTGTTATGTAAAGAAGTTTGATGGTTTGTATATCATTCTACTGCTATATGTAGGTGATATGTTGATAGCAAGAGTTTGTCTGGAGAATATTGATAAAGTCAAGAAAGAGTTATCAAAAGAATTTTCTATGAAAGATTTGGGTGCTGCAAAACGAATCCTAGGAATGAGGATCTTTAGAGATCGGGTGAATGAAATCTTGAAGTTGTCTCAAGAAGAGTACGTGAAAAATGTGGTTAGCAGATTTAACATGGATGAAGCTAAAAATATGAGTACTCTCTTGGCTAGTCATTTTAAACTAACCAAAGCACAATCACTATCGACGGAGCAGGCTTATATGAACAAAGTTCCTTATGCTTCTGCTGTCGGAAGCCTCATGTATGGAATGGTGTGCACTAGACCAAACATAGCACATGCAGTGGCAGTTGTGAGCAGATTTACGATCAATCCTGGAAAACAACAATGGGAAGTAGTTAAATGGATTCTAAGGTACTTGAAAGGTGTAGTAGCCCGAATTCCAAATTGGGTAATTAACGGATTAATGGTGATTAAGAAGGTTTAATGTGTAATTTTGACCGAGTCATGATCGGACGGACCGAAGATGGTTCGGAAGCACCGAAGAGTTCGTAAGGTCCGAAGTGAGTTCGGTGGATCCGATCATTAGGTGTCAAGAGTTGATCGACACGTGGGAGTTCGGACGTTCCGAAGTGAGTTCGGTGGATCCGATCATGAGGTGTCAAGAGCAGCTGGACACGTGCATGTTCGGACGGTCCGAAGTGTATGATCGGAGGATCCGATCATGAGCTGTCAAGAGCCAATGGACACGTAGCGTTCGGACGTTCCGAAGTGGTGTTCGGAGGATCCGAACATGGCCTATAAATAGTGGTCGGATTTCCTCATTTGGACTCGCCAATTCAGAGAATTCCATAGCATTTCAGTCGTTTCTGACAGGTTCTAGTCTTGTTCCGAGATTTGGGCACTAGCGGGGAGCTGCTGGTCTTGTAGCAGAGCTGTGCTCTAGTTGGGAGCTAGCGGCATCAGCGGGCTAGCGACGGACGAAGGTTTGGAATTTTATCAGTATTTATCTCAGGATTATCTAGCTAAGTCTGGTAGATAAGTTTAGTGATGGTTTTCACTTGATGAATAGGCTTGGATTAGACCTGTTGTCTGGTGGTTCCAGTGGATTAGGATTACTGTGATAGAGGTACGAAAGTACTATCCGAGATATCCTGGTTGAGTATACATTCATATATGTGTTGCATGAGTATGTGGTGCATTGATATATGTCATATGATGCATGCTATTATGTCACGTTTATTACTGCACGTTGCATTTCATGTTGAGCCGTATTCTTCTTCGAGATAGCCTTTACTGTTGAGCTGTATCTCTTTCGAGATAAGCTATATCTTGGGGCCGCTCAGCCCTGTCTTGTGGACGCATGGACACCGAGAGTACACAGTGGCCGACGGGTCGGGAGGGCTTCGGTGGTCCGGGACATTTTAGGTCCACGTCTGTCTTGTAGTGGATGCAGTGACCCAGAGGTTGGACCGCGCGGCACTATCCACTTGGCGCCTCTAGACTGAGCATTGTTGAGATTCTTTTGTGATTCCTGTTTCTTGACTACCCCGGTATCATGATCATAGCATGTGCATTTCATATAGGTCTGTATACTCATACTTTTGTACTGGGCGTTCTTATTGCTCACGTCCTCGGTTTTGTTTATTCTTGGACACCCCATTCCCACGGGGCAGGCCTCAGGTTGGACAGCTCAGGAGGAGCAGGAGGAGGACGTTGAGTAGCTGGTTGGTTTAGTTTATCGGTATTGTTTTGATTTCGATATGGTTGTATTGGATATTTTATTTTGAGTTATTCTAGACTTCGATTGGGTTGTATAATCGGTATAGTTGTCGACTTTTTCCGCTGTTATCTCTGATTATTGTTAATTAAGTTAATTGCATGCTTAGTTTTTGATTAGTAGGTGATTCTGGAACGGGTCACTACATTTATGGTATCAGAGCATGCATACGATTTTGGGATATAGATTTTTGTTTTGGGATTTCCGTTGACCAATTTACTAGTTTCCCCATTCTATTGTTGTAGCAATGGCTGACCATTTTGGTGATGAGAGTAGTCAGGGAAGTGTAGGTCGTTGGGGTGACCAGGACGATCTGTTAAGCGTCATAAGTTACCGCATGTTTCTCTAGACGTCATTCTTTCTGTTTCTACTCCGATGGGTCATTCGGGGTTAGCTAAGCGTCTAGTGATGGGTTGTTCCTTAGATTTGGAGGGTAATGATGTTGTTATTTCGTTTTGTTCATTCTCTTGCCTAGATTTCGAGGACGAAATCTTTTTAAGGGGGGGAGAATGTAGTAGCCCGAATTCCAAATTGGGTAATTAACGGATTAATGGTGATTAAGAAGGTTTAATGTGTAATTTTGACCGAGTCATGATCGGACGGACCGAAGATGGTTCGGAAGCACCGAAGAGTTCGTAAGGTCCGAAGTGAGTTCGGTGGATCCGATCATTAGGTGTCAAGAGTTGATCGACACGTGGGAGTTCGGACGTTCCGAAGTGAGTTCGGTGGATCCGATCATGAGGTGTCAAGAGCAGCTGGACACGTGCATGTTCGGACGGTCCGAAGTGTATGATCGGAGGATCCGATCATGAGCTGTCAAGAGCCAATGGACACGTAGCGTTCGGACGTTCCGAAGTGGTGTTCGGAGGATCCGAACATGGCCTATAAATAGTGGTCGGATTTCCTCATTTGGACTCGCCAATTCAGAGAATTCCATAGCATTTCAGTCGTTTCTGACAGGTTCTAGTCTTGTTCCGAGATTTGGGCACTAGCGGGGAGCTGCTGGTCTTGTAGCAGAGCTGTGCTCTAGTTGGGAGCTAGCGGCATCAGCGGGCTAGCGACGGACGAAGGTTTGGAATTTTATCAGTATTTATCTCAGGATTATCTAGCAAGTCTGGTAGATAAGTTTAGTGATGGTTTTCACTTGATGAATAGGCTTGGATTAGACCTGTTGTCTGGTGGTTCCAGTGGATTAGGATTACTGTGATAGAGGTACGAAAGTACTATCCGAGATATCCTGGTTGAGTATACATTCATATATGTGTTGCATGAGTATGTGGTGCATTGATATATGTCATATGATGCATGCTATTATGTCACGTTTATTACTGCACGTTGCATTTCATGTTGAGCCGTATTCTTCTTCGAGATAGCCTTTACTGTTGAGCTGTATCTCTTTCGAGATAAGCTATATCTTGGGGCCGCTCAGCCCTGTCTTGTGGACGCATGGACACCGAGAGTACACAGTGGCCGACGGGTCGGGAGGGCTTCGGTGGTCCGGGACATTTTAGGTCCACGTCTGTCTTGTAGTGGATGCAGTGACCCAGAGGTTGGACCGCGCGGCACTATCCACTTGGCGCCTCTAGACTGAGCATTGTTGAGATCCTTTTGTGATTCCTGTTTCTTGACTACCCCGGTATCATGATCATAGCATGTGCATTTCATATAGGTCTGTATACTCATACTTTTGTACTGGGCGTTCTTATCGCTCACGTCCTCGGTTTTGTTTATTCTTGGACACCCCATTCCCACGGGGCAGGCCTCAGGTTGGACAGCTCAGGAGGAGCAGGAGGAGGACGTTGAGTAGCTGGTTGGTTTAGTTTATCGGTATTGTTTTGATTTCGATATGGTTGTATTGGATATTTTATTTTGAGTTATTCTAGACTTCGATTGGGTTGTATAATCGGTATAGTTGTCGACTTTTTCCGCTGTTATCTCTGATTATTGTTAATTAAGTTAATTGCATGCTTAGTTTTTGATTAGTAGGTGATTCTGGAACGGGTCACTACAAAAGGTACTGCTAGTTTATCTTTATGCTTCAGAAGGTCAAATTTGGGCTTACATGGTTTTGTCGATACCAATATGGGAGGTGACCTCGATGATAGAAAATGTACCACTGGGTATGTGTTTACATTAAGTGGTACGACAGTAAGCTGGGTATCTAAGTTGCAAAAAATAGTTGCGCTTTCAACTACTGAAGCTGAGTACGTAGCAGTTACTGAAGCTAGCAAAGAGATGATATAGTTGAGATCTTTTTTGGAAGAATTGGGTCAGAAGCTTGAATGTAGCACGTTACACTGTGACAGTTAGAGTTCTATTCATTTAGGCAAAAATTCTGTTTATCATGCTAGGACAAAGAATATATAGATTAGGTATTATTTCATCATATCAGTACTGGAAGATGGAATCTTGTTGCTTAAGAAGATTCCCGGAAGTAAGAATCCAGCCGATATGCTCACAAAGGTTGTGACCATTGACAAACTGAAGTTGTGTTCAACTTCAGTTGGACTACAAGTATAAGGGATATATGAGCTACTGCATTGATGGTGTGAAGACATGATTAAAATCAATTCTTCAAGTGAGAGAATTGTTCATATTTGAACATGTGTTTCTTGATAAAAATTGCAGGCAAGAAAATTGTGCCTATGTTCACATTGCCGTCCAATGCTAACGTCCGCACTACCATCCAAATGGTGGCTAACAAAGTTTGAATTTACGTATGGTTTTCACATTTGAAGAGTTTGCTATATATAGAGATCATCTGCTCATTTTCTAGATATCCAATCCTAGCTTTCTAAGCATCCCAAGTTCAAGAGAACAACTCAAGTGAGAAGAAAAAAATTGAGTGTTATTCTTGTGTGAGTTAGAGAAATATTTTCTCGTTTATACTCGAGTTGAGATTGTAAGAGATTGAGTGTTTTATACAATTGTAATATTTGCTCTAGATAAAAAGAAGATTTGCAGTAGCTTCGTGCACGTAGCTTATATTGGGTGAACCACGTAAATCTTTGTGTTCTTGTTGATTATTTTATTTCGCAATTTTCGGTACTATATTATTATCATGGTCGCTATCGTTTCGGTGTAATTACCTAACAAAACTTTCCTAGAAAAATGGGTGAACAAAATGGGTTTCACGTTGCTGTTCCATTTTTGAAACAAGATCATCGAAAAGGAGTTCCTTGTTGATCCAAAGTCTGAGGTTGATGATCAACCTGCGGAATAATATAGAATGGGCCAGAAATGGCACTCACAATGGCCAAAAGATCTGTAAATTCTGTATTATCTAACGGTGAATATTTTCTTCTTCTGCGCTCTATATTTATATTAATGTACAGAACTCATTTTTCATATCTTCAGTGTATGTTCCATTCATCAACTCACTGAGATGATATTTGCTGCCTCTCACATAAGACATAACAAAATTCAGTCCAAAAATCATGCATTTCCTGCTCAGTTACAGTGTCAAAAGTTCTCTTGCAACATCATTTCAATCAAACATAGTAGTAAACAAAATTCGTTTGATCTCGGCAGATAAATAACATGATGCCAACTTCGGTATGTAGAAAATCGAGTGCTCAAGCCCGATATGTACCTCATGCAAGTGAAAGTTCACCAGCTGGGATTGATCTTTTCACAAGTTTAGCCCAAGACTCATTGGTTTCGGTGATAACTTTAAGAGCGAAATCCTCTATCAATGACAAAAAGAGATTTGTAAAAGCCCTGAGCAACATTGAAAAAGAATCCAAAAGAAAACGGACATATTTCTGATTAGTGTTCAAGATAATACCTTATTCGTAGGCTTGTTGCCAAGACCGAACTTGTTGGCGGGTTTTCCATCAGGAATCTTGTAGTCTCTGAACCATTCCCCGATTGCTGTGAGAGTTCCCTACGTAAAATTTTGTGATGACTTCATATGAACTGGTGAAAAACAGAAACTCAAGAATTTAAATACATTATAATCTCTCATGATATAAAGATGCAAAAGTTCATGATAATGCCAATGACATAAGCATGACTGTCGGGACTAAATTTGTAGGACGATTAAATAGTCTGAGTCTCACACCAGAGAGTTTTCATTTTGCATACCGAAAAATGCTTTTCAACGTAATCAACATCATTAACAAGTGAAGCTCTAGGACAATCCAATGAAATTGCAACAATTTTCTAGTCAATTTCCCCCTCATCAATCATAGCCAAAGCAGCCAGGGGCTTCACTTTCAACACTTGCCCGATTTTTGCCTGGCTTTGTCCTATATCAACAACATCAACTACAAGAAAATTGCCAACGACTGTTTTAGCTAGGTTGCTTGCTTGATTTCTGATTTTCCATCTTCTCAGGATATATTAAAAGAGGTTTAACTGAAGAAGGATAACTAAGAAGTTGAAAAGGATGATATGACACCAGGATCATTGCTTCCAAATGCCCCCTCAACCTCAGCATTTGCAAATGCAGGATCTTCGCATGTTTGTGGAAGCAATCCGAAGTTCCAATTAATGTTGTGTCTGCAAAAAAGTAAGAGGGATGGCTCAGTTGGCTAAACGACACATATAAACATTAAGGCACAATATAAATATCATGCTTATATCTCCTTGCTCTCTTTTCCACATTGTCTTTTGAAATCGTGCTTAATAACATGTATTACATTTAAAGGAATAGATGAATCAGATAACTATATTTTGCTTCACATTCAACAAAGTAAATTAAAAGCTCGAGCTCCATGTAAAGAAAGCCCTTTCATTTCTTTGAAGTAGCAATACATAAAAGACATCAAGGAAAAGCACATGAAAATATAAAGTGACGAAAAGGATAGAGAACGCTCTCACAGGTAATATCGAAGTTTCCCCTTCTTAGTATCTTGCTTAATGGGAGTAAAAACCTCATCAGTAGCAACCTCCATCTTTGTGCTTGATTCTTTTGGAATCTCAACAATGTAATTAAACACGCCATCACCCAAATGTAGCGGTATATCATGCCAAGGGGAAATCTACACGCCAAATAAACACAATGGTATCCATCAGCATATACATTAAACCACATTTTAGCAAGAACTTTATGCTTAACTTAAAATTGTTGGAATCCTCCTTCATAAAAAAAAAAAATTAATATTGCTGGAATCTCAAATAGAGAGAAGAAACATAAGCACACATTTTCAGACAATTTGCTTCCATTACTGACTGATCTTGCCGTTAATCACAGGTAAATTTGTTTCCAAAGTGTAAGCATTTACAAAAAAAATTGCAAATTATTTCTTTTTTGATCGATAATTTTATGTTTTTCCCATTTTTGCAAAATATTTATGTAACATGAAGAGGAGCACTTCTATGAAAATAATATGTTTTATAAAAAACAAAATGTAAGCTTTAAATTCAAAATATATAATCTTCCCAACAGTCTCAAATTCAAATCCCGAATCAAATTTCACAAATCCCAGCTCCAACAGAACAGAAATTAGTTCAAATTTCACTATTCAACCGCATAATCAAAATTAAAACCCACCAAGATCTTGTTCTAGAATCCATCTATTCAATCAAATTCCAACAATCAAACTCCAACAGTCAAACTCAGCAACAGCATCCAATAACCAATTAATCATCCTAAAATCAAGGAAAACACAATGCAACAAACTTCACATAATTTTACCTTTTTCCCAGAATTGTCGACGAAGAAAACGCGGTAGTCAAAGGTTTCTTGCTGGCCCTCTTCCTTGGTTTGAAATTGCGGATTGAAGATTGCACTGCAAGTAAATAATCTCCTCTTCAGCGTGGGCAATCTGTTGTTGCTGAAACAAAGTCTTAGGCTTCGAGGATTTCCCTTCAGAGGTACTCTTGACAGAAGAAGAGAGGCATTCAGAGTGCCGCTTGCTGACGCAATAACTCTGGCGGCCGCCATTTTTGTCTGCTGATGAATACTTCAATCAATTATTTATTCAAAGAAAATAACATTTTCACTCAAGTGTATCTGAAACTTCGTGGAGCTGATATATGTTTAAGAATTTAACATATTTTTAAAAAAATTTACGAAATTTTGTAGATTTATTTAATTTATTATAGTTATTCTCATGATATTTGTGTTTTAAAATTATGTATAAAACACAATGCTACTGCTCCTCTTCACTTTTAAGACACTGATCTTTGTCGTAAAACAACCGACCCGTGATTTATTTCTTTAGGTTGCTTATGTTTCTAAAGCTGTTAGCCAGTATATATAGGCGCCGATGTTCTCTGGAGAGTTGGCCATTTGACCGTATGGGCTAAAAGGCTCTTTCTGTCCTGCGTATGAGTAGTAGTAGAATGCATGGAACTACGTAGCCGCCAAGAGAGTAAGCAAAATGTCATGTTCCAACACTATCTTGGCGCGTCTTTTCCTGATCAAGTCTCAGAACAAATTCTGCAATTGTGCAGCTCAAACGGGTATGTCCCATGTTCTTTATATTTGAAGTTACACGGTCTGCATTTGCACTTTAAGTAACCGAGTATTTCTAAGCTGCTAAACAAACATATAGTCCTATTTTAGCACTCAAAACACTTGAAAATTCTGGACTTTACTAAGTCGAAAACAGGTAGGTGCAGAATGCAAATTGTTGAGATCAGAAATCAAGAATCTGTTTATATGCACTCTCTGATTTGTTACAAGATCTTGCTGACTTATTTGTTACATCTCTGCAGACAAAAATTTAGACCTCGATGCAATATTCGTATACACGAGACACGGACAGATGACATCTCTTATCTCACGAAACCGTCCAAACTCTCCTATATTTGCATTTACAAATGATAGCAACACCAGCACGAGGCTTAATTAACTTGCAGTAGGGCCTAACTCTGATTCTTGTCGATCGATCTTTCGGATGATATGGAAGCTAATATCCAAAGATCCATCGAACTTTTGAAGACTAAAGGGCTTATAAAGGAAGACGATATTGTGTTAGTGGTCTCGAATTGAATATCATCCCGACTTCGCCTGCAGAAACTGTGTTTCAATTTATTCAAGTGAAAACTATACATGAATCATGATTATTATTGGAATTAAAACGTTCCTTGAAGCATATTTCGACCATACGTCATTTCCAACAATATATATACTTATTTTCACGAATGCATGTATCAATATAAATCAGCTATATATGATTATAATTGCCCCCTAGCTATGCTCCGGCCCAGGTTCTTTAATCCTAGGAATCCGAACCAAACAGCACGTACACGATTCCAGTTCCGGTTTCTTGGAACGATGGTCGGGTTTATACAATATTTTGGAAATCATATGTCTACCCTAAGCATATTTCATTCCAATTGTTTCTCTAATGACGAAATAAAACAAATAACGAAAGAATTAATATGTTATAATCATGTGATATTACGGGAGCTTGATGATTATAACTATTGAGTTAATCAAATTAATAATAATTTCTTATTAACCAAGATTGTAAAATAAATATAAATAAAATAATCCAAATGGATGCATGGATGAGCGGGATTTGGATTGAATTATATATGGTATCACATGAATATCTGACAATTATACAGGGACAATAACAAATAATCATATTCATAACATCATCAAAAGGTCGAGGTCGGATTTGATGTGGTGAAACACGGTAGAGTTGGCGAAACTAAGAAGATAGCCGGTGCTGCTCTGTCAAGCCAACAGTTAAGGATAGACATCAAATATCGTAACCCTGTGATGGCACTGGGGCGCCACAGAAACTAACTTCTCATGGCCGAAGCAATCTCCAAGACAGACCCTGGCCATGGATATCGCGTCTCAACCAAACTCTCAGAGGATAGTGTTCATGAGTCAATTCCCCTAGACCTTAGTGCCCCCCACTTAGGTTACAGACCCTCGCAACCGAGTCCGGCAAACAAAATTGATGGAAACTCATTTATAAAGAACAAATTATTTTTCAAATACTCGATGTGGGAACACAAGCAAAAGGTGATTTGGAGAGAGGTTTATTTTTTCCCCGCATTTATTGCACTTAACCATGTTTTAAAAAATTATTGTTATCCATAATCATCTTATAAATTATTATTTTAACAGCTTATAAACTACATCAAACACTTTTAAGTCTCGGGTTCACGTATAGTCATGGACTTACACATGGTCTCCCCCGCTACATGCATACCACTATGCTCTCACCTACACGCCTTAACACTCTCCAAAGCATGTTCGTGGCCCCCTTAATGGATAAATACATGGCATGGGTGTCTACCTCATAATTCAAATCCTAAAATATACATGGATTTGGCATGGATCGATATGTGTTGGGTCCATATCCACACATAGCTAAAAACATTTTTGATGTAACCAAATAAAATCGTTATATGCATTAAGAAAATTCAGGGAATACCCATAATGTTAGATCTTTATATGCAGATGTCTCTCTTGCGAACCTTATGAATAATGTAGTGGATCGTCATTTGTGTCACAAATAAAACATTAGAGACACTGAAGATTACCCGGTGAAAATCCTCTTACACTCAAGTAAGCACTATCCAAAGCTAGAGAAAATAAAAAACTTTTGATAGCTAAATGAGGAGACCTACCTCAAAGTGCATTTGATCAATCTATTTGTAGACAATTTAAAGGTGGGAAATGAGCTTGAGAATTCACGGTGTTATAATAGTCGGACACGAAACTCGGAACCAGTCTGGTCGGATCGGAACGGTCTAAAAATTACTGAACTGGTCCAAGATCGAATTGGTTCCAAGATTATTCGATCCAGGATTTAAATCTTGGAAGCGGGTTCCAATTCCGGCACCACCCGATCCGGAATCGGAACAAGAACCGTGGAACTGATAGGCATGCCTAACACGCGCCTTCCCATTAATGATAATTTATAAATAATTATTCACTAAAATAATTAAAGTAATCCAACACAAAAAATTATTATAAATGAAAATTCCTAAATTTTAACATATATTCTGAATCATTAATATATTAATTGAGTTAACTGCAAAAAATATTATAAAATAAATGGATTGTAAAAAAAAAGGGGGGAAATATGAACCATACGATAAATTGTTTAACTAGAATAACAACTGTTGTCGTATATGTTCAGCTAGATAGATTATTTATTAAAATAAATTGTAGTCAAAATATAACTCAAACAAAAATTCATAAAAATAATATTATATTGATATATAGGTTTATGATTCAAATTCAAATACAGGTTTCTTTATTAAAAATAAATAAAATACAAGTTAAGATATATTTAAGGGTAAATTTGCTTTAAATCACAACACTCAAATTTAAATTTGCATCAAGTTTCTATCAGAAAATTTATGTGTGTGGGGTCCATGATCCACAACAATATGTATTTGCACTCTCTGAGCCCACATGTTTTTTATCGGATGAAAATCGGTACATAATATTAAAAATATGATCCTAATATATGATATTTGAGTACCACTGTTTCAGATCATATACTAATATATGATTTCTGAGTACTCAAACATGTACAACAAATATTGGCATTAATGACATATTTATCTTATAGGATGAAAATCAGTACAAAGTATTAAAAATATGATACTAATATTTGATATTTGAGCACCAACTGTTAAACATCTGATACTAATATATGATTTTTATGTGCCCAAAGACGTGTACAAATACCGATATTAATAAAGTTATTCTAATTTTATCCGTAAAATTTTATCTTAAACAATTGATTATCAAATATCATTTATCAGTATCACATTTTCAATGTTTTGTACCGATTTTCATCTGAAAAAACAAATGTTTCACTAATACCAATATTTTTTTGTAGATGCTAGTATCGAGGGAAATACATTGGACGAGAGACTATTTAGCTTAAAGCTGAAAAATTTGGAAAGCCTGGTGTTTACTCAATGATTGATCAAAAACCGCAAGTGGAACACAACATGTTAAAATTGATGAAAGAGGATCAGTTATGTGACGTCCCGAAAATATGAGATCCACATGAGCCACGTGCGTGCAAGTTATTAAATTCCTTATGTATTTTATTAACTGGTTTTAATTCATGCATTTATTTAATTTTTAAAGCATTCATTTAAGTTTAAATGGAGCTTTAGCTATGCATGATTTATTTAAATGCATTGGTTTCAATTATCGATTTTTATGTGATGCACGTTAAAATATTTTTCGAGTTTTATGTTCAGGCGATTATTCGAGGCAAAATCGAGGAAAAGACCGGTGACGATTTTTAGCAATTTAAAACATGGTATTTTATTTTAAGTTGAGGATGTGGAATTTTAAAGGATTTATTAAGTTTTAGTATTTTAAAGTCTTATTTATGTAATGAGTGAGTTAAGAGTTTAAAACTTTTAAAATTAGTGTGTAATTATTTTAATTGAAGAGTTTTATTAAATTAGTGTGTGTTAAACTTTTATTATTATTTAATTAGTTAATTTAGCTATAATTTCTCCTAATTAAAAACACACACACATGTTTCACACATTCACACACACTTACACGTTTTTACACACACTAAAACACACAACACACCCTACATACCTTATTTTCAGATTTTAAAAGAGAGAAAAACCTAGGGTTCCTATTTTCAGCAGCCGCCCCCTTCCCCTTTAATTTCCAGCGAGTTTTCGGCAACTTTATAGCAAGATAATCGAGTCACCATCGTTCCGGATCAATCCTCGCGCCATCTCCGCTTCGGTATCGTCGTTACGGTATTTTTAAATATCAAAAGGCACGTATATTCTGTTCTTGATGCGTCGATCATGTCATATTATGCGTGCGTTGTTATTTTTGCGTAAAACCTTTTGTATGATGCGTAAGAGTTTGAGCAATTACGTGGGGATCACTTTTGAAACACTTTTCAGATCTATAATTTTCGTTTTTACTGTTCCGGTGAAAACTGCGATTTTTCGGTTCATATTTGGAGAAACTTTCAACTAAAAAATTGTAGAACTTTTCGATGCCTTTGATTTGATATAAAATTCGAGATTTTTGGACGAAAATGAGCGAGTTATGATGTTTTCCGCGAGACTGCTCAAACTGAAACTTTCAGAAAATTTTGGATTGATTCGTTTCTTGAAGTTTTATGTTGCAGGCTTCGTTGGGGGTTCGACGGGTGATCGTTGCTGCATATAGGTACTTTGTCATGTTGTTTGGGATGTCACTAATGGTTCGTTTCGTGTCAAAAGGCACTAAGTTGAACCAAGAGTCATAGGAAGAAACCTTGTGCCGAATTTTGAGTCATGTCGTTGTCATTGATGATTAATTGCTCTTGGGGAAATTTTAATGTTTACTCGGGTTTGGTATAATACCTTAGTGTTCTAAGAAGTGTCTCGTGGTGACGTTCATAGTCCGAGGAATCGAGTCTAGAAGATGAAGCAAAACATGTTCAGAATTTCCTAAGTTTCGACTGACAGTAGCTGCACGGACCCTTCCACGGACCCTGACACGGGGTCCGTGCCTTTGATTCTTTTCGGAGCCTTTCTCCAGAGTCTGCACGGACCTCCACCCGGACCCTGACACGGGGTCCGTGCCTTCGTTCTTCCGGAGTGTTATTTTCTCCAGAGTCTACACGGACCTTGACCCGGAACCTGGCACGGGGTCCGTGTCCACCCTACTTTCCAGACCCTTTTACCCGAGTCTACACGGACCCCTACACGGATGTAGGCACGGGGTCTGTGTCCTTCATATTTTGGGGAAAATCTTATAGTATGCTTTGAGGTTCGATGTCATGGTTTAGTACAACGATTTACGAGGTCGAGTCATGGGAAATTTTATAATGTTCTAAGTAATGAATGAACTTGAGAGTAAGTATGATTGGTACGTCTAAGTATGCAAGTTAAGTATGTGAATTCAAGTTAGTATGTGCAGCAGCGACGGCCCCGATCGAAGTCCAACGAATCCCTCAACACCAAGTAAGTATGTATGGCGTGCAAGAAAATATTTTAAGTTTTTGAGGTATGCTAAATGTCTTGTGACCAAATTATGAATGGGTTTGGAAGTCGGTGAACGTGGCCGAGGACCTCTCCACCCCGTTAAATTATGAACGGGTTAGATCATGGTTGGGAAGCGTTAAATTATGAACAGCGACCAACCAGCCCGTTAAATTATGAGCGGGGATCTCATGTATGTGGCAGTGGATACGTCCCTGTCAGTCCAGTACTGTGGTTTGTCTGATCAGGCGTTTATTATGTATGGGTCACTTGCTTTGAAACATCCTCTACGCAAAATGATGAAGTATGTATGTTCAAGTATGCAGTATGTTTATGAAAAGTTTATGTTGATGGCACGTTTAGGCATGTACGTATGTACGTTCAAGTTCATTATGCAAGTTCAAGTTTCAAGTTATGTATATCCTATTTTAAAGTTGCATGCGATCTTATTATGTAGTATTCGCTATTTCCCAGTTTATACGTGTTGAGTCTTTAGACTCACTAGACTTGATCGATGCAGGTGAGTATGTTGATGAGGAGTCAGGAGGTGGCGACCAAGGGGCAGGTTGGACTGAGCGGCAGGCTAAACCCGAGGACCGCCCATGTTATTTTAAGATTTTTATGCAAGTTTAAAATACTCTGATTCTATGACTTGACGAGAGTGTTTTGAGCAAATATTTTGTTGGCAAATTTTATTTGTGAAGTTTGATTTCAAATATTTTTATGAACGATGAGTTGACGACCGTATGGATTTTATATTTAAGAAAATTTTTAATTTTTTCGCAAATTTTAAGTAGTAAAGAATACGGTACGCGACAATTGGTATCAGAGCCAGGTTCTTGTAAAGGGTTACGCTTACTGCCAGTCGCAAGAAGCTCACAAAGTCACACCTCAAGTCCGTAAGTTTTAAAATTTTAAATTATTTCATGTATTAAGCATTCAAGTCATGATTTCAGCATGTGCGTATTTTAATGTAACCACGGGTATGTTTACATGACATACGTTTTAGAGTACATGTTTATCTGTCGTTATGAATTGAGATTGGATCCTTAAAACTTTTATGCATGTTACGACATGAAATGAGAAATTATTTAATTTTCTTGCATGCTGGTGAGGTGGAATTGGACGAGCAAGAATTTTGCTTTTGGGCGTCTGGAAAAGTTGGAAATGATTTGTCTATATTAATTTTTGGTTAGTAATACTGATGTTATACTTGTGGGTAATAAGTTAAACTTGACAATTACGAATGCTTTTGGGACTTGTAGATTTTCTAAGAAATTACTGATGGTTTGTGGTTGCTAGCTGAGTTGCTATTTGAGAAGTCCATGTAAGGATTAATTATTTGAGACTATGACGATATTTGGAAGTATACAAGCATAGAATCTATTTAGGATGCATGCTCCCCCTAGTTGGATTTAAGGATTTAATTGCACGAATTGAGAATTTTAAGGACCTAGTGGTAATGACCAATAGTTTCAGGACCTAAGTGCAAAGATAAAAATCCAAAGGGACTAGTTTCGAAGTTATCGTTTGGGATTAAATTCCGAGTTTCGAGGATTTTAAGGTTTAATGAGACTAAAATCGAAGATTTTATGGGGGACCGGAAATGCAAATTTTGAAGAGTTGTAGGGCCAAAAATGTAAGTTCGAAAACTTTAAGAGTCAAATTGCAAATTCAGAAAATTTTGGGGATTAAATTCGAATTTTTGAGGAACACTTGGGTTAAATCAGTAAATCTCGAGGCTATGAGAATTGAATTTGGGTCTAATAAGCTTAAAATTTTTGAATTTTATGTTGCGAGGAACTTACACAATGGAATTAAGAACACCAAGAACTTATTGGTAAATGTGGAATTTCCGAAATTTAGGACAAACTGGATAATTTTGAGGAAATAATGAATTAATGCTACAATTTTAAGGAATTTGGGGGACTAGTTTAGCAGTAAGTGAGAATTGAATGGTTTAAATGATAGGAATTTTCGATGATTTAAGCTCGAAGGGATCATTAGAACCTTGAAGTATCTGGGTTATAATATTATAAGAAATGGTAATCAAGGGGATTGTAAGATGAATCGACATTGGGCTCGAAAAGTTAAGCGTTAGTGAATTAATGTTGCGGCAAATTTAAAATTCAAGGTGATAACGATTTGAGGTAAAGTTGATCGGTTAGCTAAGTTATAAGAGTAGACATTGAGTTAGCAAAAAAAAAAAAATTGGGAACTTAAGTTGATGTGTCATAAGTTTTAGTCATGATTGTAACAGTTAAGCTTGTACCTTTGTTGGAATTTGATCTTTCTAGAAGGCTGGGTATGGTTGATAATTAGGTTATTTGATAGACGACGCATGTAAGAATTGAGGTAGACATCTTGTCTTGGGAAATTTTTGTAGGTTATTGAGAAACTTGAGAATAAGCGAATATGTGTGTTGGAATTATGTTATCCAAAACTATTTGGGCTGCGTAAGGTTGAATTTCAAATTTATGGGATATTTGCTCATACGGAATTTTTGGGTGAAATAAAAACAAAGGGAATTATTGGTGTTCAACATAAGTTATCAATAAATGAATATTAAGATTTTTATTGAGTAAGAAATCTACAAGCTTGATCTGGGGATTCTAGAATTCTGTGGGTTATAAGTGGAGTTGAATTATTAGAGTTAGTCCATTATTAATAAAGGAAGCTTATTAAGTTTTATACGCTAGAATTAATTGAGTATTGAGGATACGTCTAAGTGGGACATTCGTTCCAATGAGGAAGGTTCAAGTGTCTTAGGCTTTAACTATATTGTAATCGTGAAGAAAATGGTTTAAGCTTGTGATTGATGCTAGAAAGTTTTTATTATTTAAGGAGAGGATCGATATTATATATTTTGGGGTTTTACGGATTTATGTTACTCGAAACTAAAAGTTGGCAACAATTTTATATTTGAGACGTACTCGTAAATAACTAAGTCATGTAAGTTTGTACCGTAAGGTAAATATTCGATTCAAGGATTGTAGGCCAATATTATTATGGGGATTAAGATAAGATTTAACTTGTAAGTGTATTGCGGAGGATGGAAGTTGATCAGTAACCGTTGGTGCTAAGACCTCTTAGGTTGGACTGCATAAATGCTAATGTAATAGGTCGTTGACATTACATGTATAGTATAAAGAAGGTAAGATACGATAAGTTTGAACCTTCATTTATAATATTGAGAACGACGAGAAAAGTCCGAATTCGAGGTCGTAGTAAAGTAAACTAAGTTACCATAAGTCGTTTTAAGCTGTGATTCACAAACGAGATTTTTGGTAGGTAATTTAATTAAGGATTGAAGAGACGTAAGGACAACATAAGATTTAATTTTATTCAGAGTAGCGCAGCGTTAGCGTGGATCGTTGGGATGCTAGAATTAAGAATCTAACTTTTGGATTATCGAGGATAAGCGAATTTCGGGGACGAAATTCAAATTAAGGGGGATAGATTGTGACGTCCCGAAAATATAAGATCCACATGAGCCACGTGCGTGCAAGTTATTAAATTCCTTATGTATTTTATTAACTGGTTTTAATTCATGCATTTATTTAATTTTTAAAGCATTCATTTAAGTTTAAATGGAGCTTTAGCTATGCATGATTTATTTAAATGCATTGGTTTCAATTATCGATTTTTATGTGATGCACGTTAAAATGTTTTTCGAGTTTTATGTTCAGGCGATTATTCGATGCGAGATCGAGGAAAAGACCGGTGACGATTTTTAGCAATTTAAAACATGATATTTTATTTTAAGTTGAGGATGTGGAATTTTAAATGATTTATTAAGTTTTAGTATTTTAAAGTCTTATTTATGTAATGAGTGAGTTAAGAGTTTAAAACTTTTAAAATTAGTGTGTAATTATTTTAATTGAAGAGTTTGATTAAATTAGTTTGTGTTAAACTTTTATTATTATTTAATTAGTTAATTTAGCTATAATTTCTCCTAATTAAAAACACACACACATGTTTCACACACTCACACACACTTACACGTTTTTACACACACTAAAACACACAACACACCCTACATACCTTATTTTCAGATTTTAAAAGAGAGAAAAACCTAGGGTTCCTATTTTCAGCAGCCGTCCCCTTCCCCTTTAATTTCCAGCGAGTTTTCGGCAACTTTATAGCAAGATAATCGAGTCACCATCGTTCCGGATCAATCCTCGCGCCATCTCCGCTTCGGTATCGTCGTTACGGTATTTTTAAATATCAAAAGGCACGTATATTCTGTTCTTGATGCGTCGATCATGTCATATTATGCGTGCGTTGTTATTTTTGCGTAAAACCCTTTGTATGATGCGTAAGAGTTTGAGCAATTACGTGGGGATCACTTTTGAAACACTTTTCAGATCTATAATTTTTGTTTTTACTGTTCCGGTGAAAACTGAGATTTTTCGGTTCATATTTGGAGAAAACTTTCAACTAGAAAATTGTATAAATTTTCGATGCCTTCGATTTGATATAAAATTCGAGATTTTTGGACGAAAATGAGCGAGTTATGATGTTTTCCGCGAGACTGCTCAAACTGAAACTTTCAGAAAATTTTGGATTGATTCGTTTTTTGAAGTTTTATGTTGCAGGCTTCGTTGGGGGTTCGACGGGTGATCGTTGCTGCATATAGGTACTTTGTCATGTTGTTTGGGATGGTCACTAATGGTTCGTTTCGTGTCAAAAGGCACTAAGTTGAACCAAGAGTCATAGGAAGAAACCTTGTGCCGAATTTTGAGTCATGTCGTTGTCATTGATGATTAATTGCTCTTGGGGAAATTTTAATGTTTACTCGGGTTTGGTATAATACCTTAGTGTTCTAAGAAGTGTCTCGTGGTGACGTTCATAGTCCGAGGAATCGAGTCTAGAAGATGAAGCAAAACATGTTCAGAATTTCCTAAGTTTCGACCGACAGTAGCTGCACGGACCCTTCCACGGACACTGATACGGGGTCCGTGCCTTTGTTTCTTTTCGGAGCCTTTCTCCAGAGTCTGCACGGACCTCCACCAAGACCCTGACACGGAGTCCGTGCCTTCGTTCTTCCGGAGTGTTATTTTCTCAAGAGTCTACACGGACCTTGACCCGGACCCTGGCACGGGGTCCGTGTCCACCCTTCTTTCCGGACCCTTTTACCCGAGTCTACACGGACCCCTACACGGATGTAGGCACGGGGTCCGTGTCCTTCATATTTTGGGGAAAATCTTATAGTATGCTTTGAGGTTCGACGTCATGGTTTAGTACAACGATTTACGAGGTCGAGTCATGGGAAATTTTATAATGTCCTAAGTAATGAATGAACTTGAGAGTAAGTATGATTGGTACGTCTAAGTATGCAAGTTAAGTATGTGAATTCAAGTTAGTATGTGCAGCAGCGACGGCCCCGATCGAAGTCCAACGAATCCCTCAACACCAAGTAAGTATGTATGGCGTGCAAGAAAATATTTTAAGTTTTTGAGGTATGCTAAATGTCTTGTGACCAAATTATGAATGGGTTTGGAAGTCGGTGAACGTGGCCGAGGACCTCTCCACCCCGTTAAATTATGAACGGCGACCAACCAGCCCGTTAAATTATGAGCGGGGATCTCATGTATGTGGCAGTGGATATGTCCCTGTCAGCCCAGTACTGTGGTTTGTCTGATCAGGCGTTTATTATGTATGGGTCACTTGCTTTGAAACATCCTCTACGCAAAATGATGAAGTATGTATGTTCAAGTATGCAGTATGTTTATGAAAAGTTTATGTTGATGGCACGTCTAGGCATGTACGTATGTACGTTCAAGTTCATTATGCAAGTTCAAGTTTCAAGTTATGTATGTCCTATTTTAAAGTTGCATGCGATTTTATTATGTAGTATTCGCTATTTCCCAGTTTATACGTGTTGAGTCTTTAGACTCACTATACTTGATCGATGCAGGTGAGTATGTTGATGAGGAGTCAGGAGGTGGCGACCAAGGGGCAGGTTGGACTGAGCGGCAGGCTAAACCCGAGGACCGCCCATGTTATTTTAAGATTTTTATGCAAGTTTAAAATACTCTGATTCTATGACTTGACGAGAGTGGTTTGAGCAAATATTTTGTTGGCAAATTTTATTTGTGAAGTTTGATTTCAAATATTTTTATGAACGATGAGTTGACGACCGTATGGATTTTATATTTAAGAAAATTTTTAATTTTTCCGCAAATTTTAAGTAGTAAAGAATACGGTACGCGACAAGTTAAGGTGCTCTAATGCGCAAGAGAAGTTTTAAAATTGTTTTTCAAGAAGAAAAATCGAGCACCTCTACTAAGATGTGTAGCAAATACAAAACACAATATATGTCATACATAGAGTGTTTAGAAATGTACCTATCAATCACAAGGATTGATTATGGCTCCAACTAAGTTGTAAACAACTTAGCTCTTGATGGTAGACAATCTACAAGCTTCACCGTGCTTTTGGAATCCTTTCTTCAAAATTAGATTCACCGCTAACAAGGTAGATCCACTCTAATTTTGCACTAAAAAAATTAGAGCATTTTTCTTTGAGAAGTATGTGCTTTCATCAACAATTGAAGAAGCAAGAAAATGGTGGAGAATGAAATGAAAATTTTGTTCATGGTGAGGGGAGGAGAGAAGGAGGAGTGATTTTCTTGGTTGTGGAAAAAGTTGAAGCAAAAAGTTGCATGTCATGCCTTGGATATTGAAAAATATGCCTCCAACCCTTCACCTCCCTTGCATGCCTTCTACTTGGGCTTGTAACAATTACAAGGCCCATGGACTTTAATTTAAATGTCTCAAACACATTTGAGTCAATTTAAACTTTACTTGATTTTACTCAAGCCCAATAGTTTAATAATTATTTCTAATTGGGCTCTACAAGGCCCATGAGTGTTTAATTAATCCAACACTTGAATTAATTTTATTATTTGGACTCTACTAGGTCCACTAGTATTTAATTAATTCAACACTTGAATTAATTTAATTTAGTCCATAATAATGTATATGAAAATCACAATTTTCAAATACATTACTCGTTTGGCCAACTTTTAATTTAGGAACACTTCCTCAAATTAAAAGGTACATTCTCCTTATAGAAGTCATACTTCTATTTTAATTTACGCTTATAAACTCCTTTATAAGCCGTTTAACACATTGAACTATTTTACTTCTCAACGGGATCTAGAAAGTTAGCACTTGTGTGACCCTCAATGGTTCATTGATACAACTAGCCGTGAGTTCACATCTCCATGTGATTCGGACTAAACATGTCCTTATACGAGCATACCCCAATTGCTCCATTCTTACTTATCAACTCCTTGATAACAAGAACGTCAGAACTCAAGTCTGATAATACCCAACCAAGCATGTTAAACGCCTAGCAGCATCGCTTACATGATTCCCTAGGTATCAAATGATAGTGCCTGCAAGAACCATTTAATTATGGTTAGCGTACAGTACGGTCCCTTCAACTCATATATCCTGACCGATTCGACAACCATTGGTATATCGAGAGTTGTCAATGAATCGATACTATGTGTCATGTCGTAGTTGAATTGATGATGTAATCTATGAAACCCCTTTCATAATTACCATCATATTCTGATCAGAGATTTCATACTACATACACATAGGATATCCATACCCGAAG
This sequence comes from Primulina eburnea, assembly GCF_022965805.1. NCBI lineage: Eukaryota > Viridiplantae > Streptophyta > Magnoliopsida > Lamiales > Gesneriaceae > Primulina > Primulina eburnea. The sequence continues at coordinate 20,518,288 of NC_133101.1, read as the reverse complement.
GTAAGCGGTGAATCCCCGACTACAATGCATCGACTCCTATATGTTTCAACAAAGCACCCAACCTTGCCACCTGATGACCCCATATGAGTCCGTAAACAAGTCAAAGTACAATGCTAGCATATAGAGTCTCAATGTTGTCCCGGATCATAAAGACTAATGGTGTACAACCATAAACTAAGACGTTTTCACTCGATAAGTGAGAACCACTTGGAAAGTCCTTTATGGAGGGTTGTTCAGTCCACTCTACAAGGAGCCCTATCTGCATGTTCGGATATCACAATGTCCCTTACCAATGAAACATGGTACTCACATCGCAGATACTAGTCTCGAACTCGAGCGGCTTATATCCTTCTTAGCGGCGGCTGAATCGACTAGGAACTGTTTAGAATATACAGTATTTCAAATATGAGTTTCATGATACTCATTATATGAGCATCTCATATTCTTTCTACTATTTGTATATTCAAGGACTTTATCTATGCAACTAGAATGGGTATACAGATAAAGAAGTGCCAAAACAATAATTTCAAATATTATTAAAATAAAGACTGTTTATACATAGAGTTTCATTGTGAACACTCGGCCAACAATTGGCTCGACGTGTACCTACTCTAACAATTGATGAGAAGGGCAAGACGAAAATGAGGGATCATCCGGAACAACGACGAGAAAAAATGCGAGTGATTGAGGAATGTCACTCCTAAATTTATATATGTAAAGGTAAGCGAATCATGTGAGCTTTGATTTTTCATCATCAAAAGAAACAAATAGTCTTTTTTAATCTAAATAGTTATTTTTTTAAAAAAGGACCGATCCAGAGCTGGAGCTGGATCCAGGCGAGTTTCATGACTCGGACCATAATCGGCTACAATGGGGCCCGTTAAGGGTCGATATTTTTCCGACCAAATCCCAGCCCGTGGCCAGGTCTTTCGACGGGTTTTCCCACTGAAATGCAATAAAGTTGCGATCACAGTTTGTTCTTTCCCCCACTCATGGCCCACAACCCTTTAAAAATATTGTAATTTTATGTCTTCGAAAGCATTTTCTTGAATATCAGATAAGAGATGGCCCCAACTGCAACTATGCTCATACTACGCCGGCACACCAGACCGATGTCGCAGGCATCATCGACATCTCAGGCTTCATCGTCTGAGCCAATTTTCTGGGTGAAACTTGTTAAGATTTGGACATGTGTTTTTTCGACCAAAAAATTAGGCAAGAAAATTGTGACTATGTTCACATTGTCGTCCAATATGAACATCCACACTATTGTCCAAATGATGGCTAGAAACGTTTGAATTTACATCCGACTTTCACATTTGAAGAGTTTGCTATATATAGAACTCATTTGTTCATTTTCTAGATATCCAATCCTAGCTTTCTAAGCATCCCAAGTTCAAGAGTGCAACTCAAGTGAGAAGAAAAAAATTGAGTATTATTCTTTTGTGAGGTAAAGAAAATATATACTCGCTTATACTCGAGGTTGAGATTGTGAGAGATTGAGTGTTGTATACAATTGTAATATTTTCTCTCTATAATAAAGATTTGAAGTAGTTCCATGGATGTAGCTATTCTGGATTACCGAATGATGGGCTGATGTTGTTAGCACTGAAGCATATCTGATCAATGACTAAGCTATCAGAACAAAGCTTGATCCGAAATCAAAGAAGTGTTTCTTTATTGGTTATGGTTATAATGAGTTTGGTTATTGTAGAAGTCATTAATAGCTAGGAAAAAACAAACAATTAATATAAGGAAACAAAACAAACAAAGTGACATGTATTAATGAATATCATTTATTGAGATGAGTATATAGATGTAATTAATGAATATTATTTATTGAAGATAAGAACATATATGTAAATTTATAATTCAAACTCGTATATTTATAATATTAATAATTAATATAATAATAATAATAATAATAATAATAATAATAATAATAGTAATAAATAGATAGAAAGATAGATAGATAGATTATAATCTCTCATGATATAAAGATGCAAAAGTTCATGATAAAGCCAATGACATAAGCATGACTGTTGGGACTAAATTTGTAGGAAGATTAAATAGTCACGCCAAAGAGTGTTCATTTTGCATACCGAAAAATGCTTTTCAACGTCATCAACATCATTAACAAGTGAAGCTCTAGGATAATCCAATGAAATTGCAACAAATTTCCAGTCAAGTTCCCCCTCATTAATCATAGCCAAGCAGACAGGGGCTTCACTTTCAACGCTTGCCCGATTTTTGCCTGGCTTTGTCCTATCTCAACATCAACTACAAGAAAATTGCCAACGACTGTTTTAGCTAGGTCGCTTGCTTTATTTCTGATTTTCCATCTTCTCAGGATATATTAAAATAGGTTTAACTGAAGAAGGATAACTATGAAGTTGAAAAGGATGATATGATACCAGGTTTAATTGAAGAAGGATAACTATAAATTAAAAGCTCGAGCTCCACGTAAAGAAAGCCCTTTCATTTCTTTGAAGGAGCAATACATAAAATACATTAAGAAAAAGCACATGAAAATATAAAGTGACGAAAAGCATATATAGAGAACACTCTCACGGGTAATATCGAAGTTCCCCCTTCTTAGTATCTTGCTTAATGTGAGTAACAACCTCCATCTTTGTGCTCTTGGTTCGCCGGAACGGCCGTTATGCGGCCGGAACGGGCGGAACGGAACGAGAACGGTGGCCACCGTTCCAAAGTTCCAGGCCAAATCGTTTATTGTTTTGTAGCGGCGTTCTGCGACGTTTTAGCGGCCGCATAACGGGAAAGCGGAACGGAATCGGCGGAACGGAACGGAACGCAAGCTGCGACGGTTTTGTTTTGAACCGTCGCTAATAGCGACGTTTTTATGAATTTAGCGACGGTTTTGTAAACCGTCACCAATTTCATCAGCGAAGGTTTTATTAAAATCGTCGCTAATATAGCGACGGTTTGAATAAAAAAATAAAAAAAGGTTCACGGATTCAAGATTCCGTGATGTGAGATGGTGAATCTTGAGTCTTCTTCCCGCTGCATTACTAGTTGTAGGCTTGTAGTAATTATGGTCATGGTTCGCCGGAACGGAACGGGAACGGTGACCACCGTTCCAAAGTTCCAGGGCAATCGATAAATTCAAATGACAGATAATTATGGATCGATGAGTTACAATTGGAACTCTCAGCATGTTGGGTATGATTCGACTGGATATCAATAAGGTGGATATGGATATCAGGGTAATTATAATTCTACACACGATTCTTTTGATAGATCATTTGATTTTTCAATATCAGGTACACATAGAATTAGACATCGTGGATTTGATTATGGGTCGTCTCAGTATATTGGTGATAGATACAATGAATCTTCATCATCTATATGGCGTGGTGTTGGACGTCATGGTCCCGAGTATAGATCTTCAAGTACAGCTGATAGTTCTACTGTGTATCGTGGATTCGGATACTATAATCGTCGTGACGAAACACTATTACAAAATCAGTCATCCCATTCTAATGATCTTTCGTCATCTCAATCTAATCAATATCCCTATGACCAATCACGTCAATATCCAAATGTTCGAAATCAATCTAACCTACGAGATAGTGATGAAGGATATAACAATGATCTCGCTCCTCTGCGTCACTGTTCATGGTATTAGCTTTGGTATGCTATAATTTTTAGTGTGTATTTCTTATTGTGCTATTATTGTAAAATAGTTTTGTATTGATATATTAATTTGCAATAACTTCATATATTTTATTTTTTAGTATGATGTAATTTATATTTAAATTTTTTTTACCAATTTTTTGAATTTATTAATTTTTTTATACAACCGTTCCGCAACCGTTCCGCAAAATAACATTGGAACTGGAACGGTCGTTGCCGTTCCAAGCACCGCAACCGTTCCGGCGAACCATGGGTGCAGAATGCAAATTGTTGAGATCAGAAATCAAGAATCTGTTTATATGCACTCTTTGATTTGTTACAACAATTTAGACCTCAGCTCGATGCAATATTCGTATACACGAGACACAGACAGATGGCATCTCTTATCTCACGAAACCGTCCAAACTCTCCTATATTTGCATTTACAAATGAAAAAGTAGGGCCTAACTCTGATTCTTGTCGATCGATCTTTCTCGGATGATATGGAAGCTAATATCCAAAGATCCATCGAACTTTTGAAGACTAAAGGGCTTATGAAGGAAGACGATATTGTGTTAGTGGTCTCGAATTGAATATCATCCCGACTTCGCCTGCAGAAACTGTGTTTCAATTTATTCAAGTGAAAACTATACATGAATCATGATTATTATTGGAATTAAAACGTTCCTTGAAGCATATTTCGACCATACGTCATTTCCAACAATATATATACTTATTTTCACGAATGCATGTATCAATATAAATCAGCTATATATGATTATAATTGCCCCCTAGCTATGCTCCGGCCCAGGTTCTTTAATCCTAGGAATCCGAACCAAACAGCACGTACACGATTCCAGTTCCGGTTTCTGGGAACGATGGTCGGGTTTATACAATATTTTGGAAATCATATGTCTACCCTAAGCATATTTCATTCCAATTAAGTATCCATAAGTTTCTCTCATGGCGAAATAAAACAAATAACGAAAGAATTAATATGTTATAATCATGTGATATTACGGGAGCTTGATGATTATAACTATTGAGTTAATCAAATTAATAATAATTTCTTATTAACCAAGATTGTAAAATAAATATAAATAAAATAATCCAAATGGATGCATGGATGAGCCGATTTGGATTGAATTATATATGGACGAGGAATATCATATGAATTTTTGACAATTATACAAGGACAATAACAAATAATCATGTTCTTAATACACACAAGACTAAAGAAAAAAAAAACATACAATCCGCGCAAACATCATCAAAAGGTCGAGGTCGGGATTGATGTGATGAAACACCCGTAGAGTTGGCGAAACTAAGATAGCCGCTGCTGCTCTGTCAAGCCAACAGTTAAGGATAGACCTTAATTATCGTAACCTTATGACACAAGCTATCTTCACACGGTCGAAGCCATCTCCAAGGCAGACCCTGGCTAATGAAACTCCCAACCAAACTCTCAGAGGATAGCGTTCATGTGACACAATTCCCTAGACCTTAATGCCCCCTCTTAGGTTACAGACCCTCGCAACCGAGTCCGGCGAACAAGATCGATGGAAACTGATTTATAAAGAACAAATTATTTTTCAAATTCTCGATGTGGGAACACAAGCAAAAGGTTATTTGGAGAGAGTTTTTTTTTTTTTTTTTTTTCACATTTATTGCACTTAACCATGTTTTAAAAAATTATTGTTATCCATAATCATCTTATAAATTATTTTAACAGCTTAATTATAAACTAAATCAAACACTTTTAAATCTCGGGTTCATGTATAGTCATGGACTTTAAACATGGCGTGTACCTAAAATACCCTTCTTTATTCTTTTTACCCATATCAAATAATTATTATAACATAATGAAAGAATATTCATTTTTCAAAATGATTTTTTTAATAAATAATCGATAATAGTAATAAATTTATATGAATACGAACAATAATAAATAAATGTATAATATTAATAATGTTAGGTTAAGCGCACATGAGTGATAATAGTAATGAGATGAGTTATCTTCTGAGAAGTTATTGTGCGTCAAACTGCTGACATTGCGTCAATTGATATGGTTGGCTATGTGAATCATAAAAGAGTGACGTCATATCTTAACGAGTAACATCGTCTTTACCGGGGATATGTCGGCGGTAGAGAAATGGTAAGACTGATCTCTAATATATATGATACAACACCAGCAGATAGACACGTATTTTCTCGGACGCACGAGCCTAACAGCCCGACCCATTAGCACCCAAGTAGGTGCACTTTGCGCTGCCACATGTATAAGAAAATAAAGTCGTGGTTTGGCTAACAGCTATAATTTTTTGCCTAGTGGTAAGTGCTTTGTAGGGCCCCGGGTCCGATATCTAATACTAAAAATTTTAAATGTATCAAACCAAACGATTTAATAAAATACATAATTTCTTGTTCACAAACTGACATAAATATCGTAAGAATAATTTAAATGTCTCAAATGTTTGTAATAAAATTTTCAACATGCCAAAATAAAGTAGTGAACCAAAGAAATCCAAACATCATCACATAGCTCCTAAGACCCGAGAATCCACTCTAACTCGTATCTCCTCGCCTGGAGCTGGACTCTAGCATCCCAAGCCTCGCCTCACCTACCGTCAAGCACATGAAAACAAGAGGTAGCCGACATGCCGGTGAGTATAAACCCAGTATGATACAATCAATAACATATGAGAATTAAAATTTCAAATATCTCATATACAATTCATAAAGATGCAATATAATGAAATGCATGATCAGAAGCTGTGGGCTATCAATAAATCTCAAGATCAAGTGAATCATCTGGTCATAGGGTACCCAAGAGAATAGAATCACCCAGCAACATCCACCGACTCATCCGCTCGGGGTGGGGTGCTGTGTTCTACAATCCCAAGACTATGGTGCGCCTATAGAGAGTGTTCAGGCCATAGCAGCGACCTCCGCATACACTATGCCAACTCAACTATAGCCCCATACGTCTAACAAATCAATAAATCAAGGCGACCTCTGCCATATCAATTCTGAATAGACAAGTGGCTCAATATGCAATGTAATGATGCAAATCAATATCATCATTTCGATATAATAATAAACTCATCTCAAGGCCACAATAATCATCAAATCACAAGTAATTCATCGAGCCATAGAATTTTCAATTTAAAAATAAAAATGATACTTTTTACCTCGTATGTTATCAACCGTAACATACCTTTCGAATATTACCAACAAAAGATCAAAATATATTGTTGAGAAGTCTTGAACCCTTGCAGTCTACTCGATTCGCTATCAACCAACTTAGAGTAAATAATCTTGAGCCAACTCAAGTCAATACTTCAACCAAATCTTCAATACATAAATCAAGAACTCAGATTACTTATCAATACATAGCACTTTTCGTACAAAATTCATAATTAATTTAATACGGCTTCAAATCAAGATCCGTAGATTTCTTAATCATAATATGCCATCAAAACATTCATTGGATCATTTTGTCAAACACTTGGCGTGCATGCTAAAGAGTTAGTTCCTCTTCAATTCCATTTCTTATCAAAAATATCAATACATACAATGCCATCAACATCTCAATAATCATCAACCCATATCAATTAATCCATAAACCAACACCATCAACAAACTCATAATATCTCCAACACCAAAAACTAAGAACAAACTAGATCAAAAGCTTACCTTAGCTTCCTTGAACCCAAAACTATCTTGATCTCACTTCAATAATCCAACAAAATGCTTGAATCAAAGGAAGGAAATGAAAAGAAAAGGAACCCTAGTTCCCTTGCTCTGAAGAAACCGAGAGAATGGGAAAGAAATGAGAGAAAAGTGAAGTCTCCACCTATTTTATACCTTAAGACACCAAAAACACGACTTTACTGTTCACAGACCGCGGGTGCACTAGCCCATGCACCGCGGGTGCGGTGTTCTTTCGCAAACTCAACAAAAATTTTTAAAATCAAGACCGCGGGTGCGGTAAACTTAGGAGCGCGGGTGCGCTCTATACTCTGCGCACAGCTTCTCCAAAGATCGTCTTTGAAACGCCTCTTCCCGACATATATTGGAAAAATGGTAAACTACAGAGTTGTAGCTCTATGTCTTGGCTTTCATCTCCCAAAAATTCAGCTCATTTGGAGGTCAAAGTAAAAAGTTATGCTCAATCTCCCAACATGTGTCATTGTAGGAACGACGATACGCACGACACACTTCGGGGCGCTTTTGGCTCGTCTTCCCTAATGATTTGAACAAAACTCAAAACTAGAAAGTTATAGCCTTATGTCTTATATTTCTAATGAAAAAAGCCTCACATCAATTGGATCAATATACAAAATATTATGCTAAAAACCACAACTTGTGCCATATTTTTCATACCGTTTCTGCACGTCCATTACCTATTTAGCTCAAATTCAACCTTTGATTCTACCCACCCATAATCTATTCCATTCTATAACATCATTATCATTCATACCATAACGTAAAGCCAAGAACCATCCCAACTACTGTCATATTATATCAAAATTCGGGCATTACAATTCCTCCCCTCTAAAAATAGATTTCGTCCTCGAAAATAATGATCTCTTTCATGTCTAACATATAATAATCAATACTGAAATTAAAACCGAGAATAGAAGCGTACTTCATTTGAATAACTCTGGATATTTATGTCTCATTTTATCTTCTAATTCCCAAGTTGCCTCCTCGACACCATGTCTGTTCCACTGTACTTTAACCAACGGTATCAATTAATTTCTGAGTTGTTTATCTTTTCTGTCTAGAATCTGAATCGGTCTCTCAATGTAGCTCAAAGTCTGATCTAACTCAACCTCATCGGGTGGAAGTACATGAGAAGGATCTAGATGATATTTCCTCAACATAGACACATGAAAAACATCATGAACACCTGACAATGCAGGAGGAAGAGCTAATCTATAAGCCAAATCACCAACACGTTCCAAAATCTCATACGGACCTCTGAATCTCGGTGATAATTTACCCTTCTTTCCAAATCTAATTGTACCACGGAAAGGACATATTTTCAGAAAAACTCTGTCACCTTTCTCAAAAATCAACGGCCGTCTCCTGATGTTCGCATACTTAGCCTGCCTATCCTGAGCAGCTCTCATACGACTCTGAATCAATTTCACTTTCTCTGTCATATCTTTTATCATATCAGGTCCTACAATTGGTGCTTCAGATAAATCGTCCCAATACAGAGGAGATCGACACTTCTTGCCATATGATGCTTCAAATGGTGACATTCCAATGCTCACTTGATAACTATTGTTATAAGAAAACTCGACAAGTGGTAATGAATCCTACCAACCAATACCAAAATCCATCACTACAGCTCTCAGCATATCCTCTAATGTCTGAATAGCACGTTCTGACTGTCCGTCTGTCTGAGGATGATATGTTGTACTCAAATGCAAACGAGTACCAAGGGCCTCTTGTAAACTCTGCCAAAAATGAGAAGAAAATCTGGGATCACGATCTGATACAATTGACTTAGGCACACCATGCAATCTCAAAACTTCTCTGATGTACAATCGGGCCATCTGATCATGCCTATATGTCATCTGATAAGGAATAAAACATGAAGACTTGGTTAATCTATCAACAATAACCCAAATTTAATCGCAACCCCTCGACGACCTCGGCAATTTCGTGACAAAGTCCATGGTGATATGGTCCCACTTCCATTCTGGAACCTTAAGGCTATGCAAAAGATCTCCTGGTCGCTTCCTTTCTGCTTTCACTTGTTCACAATTCAAACAACGAGATACAAATTCTGCTATGTCAGATTTCATTATTTTCCACCAAAATTGTTTCTTCAAATCATTGTACATCTTTTTACTTCCAGGGTGTACACTGAACTTACTGCAATGAGCATCACGCAAAATCTGCATCCTCAACTCTGAAATATCAGGAACTACAATACGATCATTCACAAACAAAATACCCTCATTACTGACCTGAAATTCTGATTGATGTCCTGATCTGACGAGTTCAACTGATTTCTGAAAGCTTTGATCTAACCTTTGGGCCTCTTTAATTTTTACAAACAACTCCGGCTCTGCCTGAATCATAAATACTCTTACAGGTTGAGTATCTACCACAAAATCCAAACCAGAAAGACAACATTCTTCTACTAGATCAGATACACTGCTAAAGATAAAAGACATATTGCATACTTTTCTGCTCAAAGCATCGGCTGCTGCATTAGACTTTCCTGGATAATATTTTATTTCGCAATCATAGTCTTTCAACAAATCTAACCAACGCCTCTGTCTCATGTTCAACTCTGCTTGTGAAAAGAGGTATTTCAAACTCTTATGATCAGTGAATATCTCAAATTTCTCACCATACAAGTAGTGTCGCCAAATCTTTAGCGCAAAAACCACTGCTGCTAGTTCCAAATCATGCACTGGGTATCTAGACTCATGTGGCTTCAACTGTCGTGAAGCATAGGCAACCACACGACCATGTTGCATTATACACAACCCAATCCTTGAAGTGAAGCATCAATGTGCACTGTAAATCCTCCTACACCTGATGGAATAGTGAGAACTGGAGCACTGGTCAATCTCTTCTTAAGTTCAACAAAACTATTCTCACATGCCGATGACCAAATAAATGGTGCATTCTTTTGTGTCAACTGGGTAATTGGCCTCGCAATCTGTGAGAATCCTTCAATAAATCTTCGATAATATCCTGCCAAACCCATAAAACTACGTACCTCAGGAACTGATGTCGGTCTAGACCAATTGATGACTGCCTCAACTTTACTCGGATCAACTGATATACCTGCACTTGAAATCACATGTCCAAGGAATACCACTATATCCAACCAAAACTCGCATTTGGATAATTTAGCATACAACTTTTCAATTCTCAAAATTTGCAAAACAGCTCTCAAGTGCTCGGCATGCTCAGATTCAGATTTTGAATAAATAAGAATATCATCAATGAAGATCACAACAAATTGATCTATATACCGTTGAAACACACGGTTCATCAAATCCATAAATACCGCAGGTGCATTGGTCAACCCAAAAGGCATAACTAAAAATTCAAAATGCCCATACCTGGTACGAAAAGCAGTCTTAGGAACATCTGCCTCTCTAACTCTTAACTGATGAAATCCGGATCTTAAATCAATCTTTGAATATACTGAAGAACCCTGCAACTGGTCAAAGAGATCATCAATCCTTGGCAAAGGATACTTATTCTTTACTGTGGCTTTATTCAACTGTCTATAATCGACACAAAGCCTCATAGACCCATATTTCTTCTTCACAAATAAAACCGGAGCACCCCAAGGTGAAACACTTGGTCTTATATATCCTTTAGCCAATAAATCCTCAAGTTGTTCCTTTAGTTCCTTCAGTTCAATTGGCGCCATCCTATAAGGAGCTCTAGAATTAGGGTGTGTACCTGACATCAACTCAATGTTGAACTCAAACTCTCGGGCTGGAGGAAATCCTGGAATTTCATCTGGAAATACATCTGAAAATTCACTAACAATTGGAATATCTGCCAATTTAGGTACTGACCTTGAAATATCAATCGCATAAACCAAGAAACATTCGGCTCCTTTCTGCAACAGACGAGTCATGGACAAAACAGATATCAAAGGAATCTTAGCTCGAGAACCCTTACCATAGAATGTCCAGTGATCTGTCATATCAGGTTTAAACTTAACAATTTTCTGAAAACAGTCTACAGTAGCCTTGTATCTTGTCAACATGTCAATACCAACTATGCAGTCAAAATCAGACATTTACAATACATACAATCAAGCTCAATAACATTATCTCCATAACAAAATTCACAACTATTTATCATTTCAGCTGACCTCATCACTTTGCCCAGTGGAGTAGAAATAGATAATGTAGATGATAATGGCATAGAATGCAACGAATTCAATGTGACAAAGTGCTCAGCTATGAAAGTATGTGATGCACCAGTATCCATCAAAACATAAGCAGGATAACCTAAGAGAAAACAATTACCTGCAATGACATTATCTGGAGCATTATGTGCCTCATCCTCAGTGAGTGCAAAAACTCGAGCCTGCTGTCTAGGTGGTTGTCCTACCGTATGGCTACCACTCTGTTTGTTCTGATCTGTCCGGTTTGATTGCAGATAAGAATGAACTGTAGGGTTCTGACGATTCTGGTGAGGTGTCTGTCTCGATGATCCCCCACTCTGAGACATATCACTGCCACGGTTAGGACACACTCGAGCATAGTGTCCCACCTGGTTACACAAGTGGCAAGCTCCTGAGATTCCTCTACACTGATCGGTATAATGTATACCACCACACTGACCACAAGTCGGACTTGAATAACCAGTACTCTGAACTGAACCAAACTGTCTCGATCCACTAGAACTCGAAAAATTACTGCCATGTCTCTTAAATTTCTTGCCTCTAGCCTTGAACTGCTCTCTAATGTTACCACTGTTACCGCCATTATTACCCTGTCTGAACTGGTGCCTATACTGTGGTTGTTGGGGTCGTTGCATCTGAGAACCTCTCTGCCTAATGATTCCAGTTTCAGCTCCCTTGGCTCGATCAAGAGCCTCAGCAAAAGTGTTAGGCCTTCCAGTATTAACCAGAGTAAATATATCTGGATTAAGACCATTTATGAAATGATCGGCCTTAGCTTCTTCATCGGATGCTACATGAGGAGCAAATCTCAGTAAATTCGAGAACTTAGCAACATAGTCCTCAATATTCAGATTTCCCTGCTTTAAATTTGCAAACTCGGCTCCCCTATCTTTCCTGTAAGAGGTAGGAAAGAAACGCTGATAAAATTCAGATTTAAAAATATCCCAGGTAACAATCGTACCTCGACCCTCTAAAGCTTTCTTTGTCATGATCCACCAACTCTTAGCAACATCTAATAACTGATGAACAACTAACTTGATTCTACGATCATCTGGATACTCAAGAGATTCAAATAATTGATCCATATTCTCCAACAAGTTCTCACACTCTAATGCATTCTCGGTACCCTTCAACATCGGTGGGTGCAAAGACTGAAATCTGGCTAACAGTATCTCCATCGGAGTCGGAGTTATATCCATCTGAGTATGAGTAGCACTACCCTGATCTTGTGCCACTGGTATGTCTTGTCTAGGTCTACAACGACCTCTACCTCGAGTAGCCATGTCTGATATAAAATAGATCAAACACATATAAAATCACAATATCATAATTATCTCAATCTTGTATCAATCATCTTTGGCTCTTGAAACTCAACAATCTCAAAAATCTCGAATATAGCTCAACAATATAATATCTCAATTATGATCATGTATTTCACATCATAGCACAATGAAAATTCTAGCAAATATATCACATGATCAAGAAATTAAAACTGACTCGATCTACCCTGTTCCCAAATATCTTACGCTCTGATACCACCTAATGTGGGGCCCCGGGTCCGATATCTAATACTAAAAATTTTAAATGTATCAAACCAAACGATTTAATAAAATACATAATTTCTTGTTCACAAACTGACATAAATATCGTAAGAATAATTTAAATGTCTCAAATGTTTGTAATAAAATTTTCAACATGCCAAAATAAAGTAGTGAACCAAAGAAATCCAAACATCATCACATAGCTCCTAAGACCCGAGAATCCCACTCTAACTCGTATCTCCTCGCCTGGAGCTGGACTCTGGCATCCCAAGCCTCGCCTCACCTACCGTCAAGCACATGAAAACAAGAGGTAGCCGACATGCCGGTGAGTATAAACCCAGTATGATACAATCAATAACATATGAGAATTAAAATTTCAAATATCTCATATACAATTCATAAAGATGCAATATAATGAAATGCATGATCAGAAGCTGTGGGCTATTAATAAATCTCAAGATCAAGTGAATCATCTGGTCATAGGGTAAACAAGGGAATAGAATCACCCAGCAAAATCCACCGACTCATCCGCTCGGGGTGGGGTGCTGTGTTCTACAATCCCAAGGCTATGGTGCGCCTATAGAGAGTGTTCAGGCTATAGCAGCGACCTCCGCATACACTATGCCAACTCAACTGTGGGGACCCGGACGCTAATCATGTTCTTAATCATCATTGGGACTAATTAATCAATTATAAAACAGGGTCTAAAAATTTTTCTTTTAAATGCAAAGCGGAAACGTAATGTAATTCAATTCAAATTACATCATAAACATACACATCCTGTATGATCTACAAGTATTCAACTAGGTTCAACTACTACAATCAAGTAATAAAACCTATCTATGTCCAAGTCCGAAATCACCACGCTAATCTCGATCTTTCTTCACCTCTGTGACCCTGAACCTGCCCCACCTGTTGTCATGCACACATACAAAACAAGACAACAGCCGGATAACTCCGGTGAGAATAAATCCCAGTATAAACAATGTAAACATGCAATCATATAAAAACATATATAAAAGTATATAAGCAATAATCATAACATGTATCAAATCAGAAACATCAGTTAATATCAAGAATAATTCCTATTCTAAACATGCACCAAACTTAGGAACATAAAGCAATATCAAGCAATGAATCACACTCAGACTCAGACTCGACTCAAACAACGCGTCGTCTCAGACTCGACTCAACTCTAACCTAGGGATCCCGATGTCTGGATATTGATATAATTCTTATATCCAGTGTCTGGGCGAAACAGCCTCAGAATTGACGACTCAGTCAAAGATTAAGCGAATCAGCGATGTCTGGGCAACTCAGCCTCAGAATTGACGACTCAGTCAAAGATTATGCGAATCAGCATTGTCTGGGCAACTCAGCCTCAGAATTGATGATTCAGTCAAAGATTATGCGAATCAGCAATAATTAGACGACTCAGTCAATAGCCAGGCGACTCAGCCAATGACTAGCAAATCAACAAGCAATACATGCAATGGCTATGACTCAATAGCCTACAGACATCAATCTCACACATACAATGACTATAAATCAATAGCCTACAAATATCAATCTTATTAATCGCAAATATCAATGCAATAAAATAAAGTATGTGATTTAGGGAAACTCGAGTCAAACCTTACTCGAGTTGTGCAATCCCAACTCAACATTAATTTATACCTTTCTTTCTGATATTCTGGCTCTGTCGAAGTCTCGAACCCCAAGCCTGTCAATAACTCAATGTCCAGTTGTAGCCTACGTCGATAGGAACTCAATACCGAAGTCGGATTCAAAATCGGACGGACGGATTTCTCAGAAAAGGCGTAAGGATTTTCAATCCTTTTTCAGAAACCCTTTTCTCGGAACCTTTATCCTCGTTTCTGATTCTGAATCAATTTGCATGTTTATATATATATATATATATACCACGTACATGCAAGCAAGCAAGTGGCTCACCCCACGCTTTCCACGTCTCGCGCTCGAGCGGTAAGAAACTACCGCTCGGGCGCGAGCTCGGCGCTCGAGCGGTGCCACTCTGCCGCCGGGGCGCGAGGCCCTCTGTCCGTATGCTTGGCTTATCATATTCTGGCGCTCGAGCGGTAATATTCTACCGCTCGGGCGCCACCTCTTCTGCCCGAGACACATATTTGTTGAACATTGGCGCTCGGGCGGTCTCTTTCTACCGCTCGGGCGCCACTGATTCTGCCCGAAAATTACATAACTCATATGTTTTAACCAATTTGGTCGCTCGGGCGGTCTCTTTCTACCACTCGGGCGCCACTGATTCTGCCCGAAAATTACATAACTCATATGTTTTAACCAATTTGGTCTCGGAGTGATCCCACTATACTCACATCCGTTCATCATCAATAAATCATCTCAGATTACGTTAATCATTTCAGATTACGTTAATCAAATTCTTGGGCATTACATTTCTCCCCCCCTAAGATACGATTTCGTCCTCGAAATCACAGGTGAATCAATCATATCAGTAAGAAGGTATATAACAGAAACTGAATAGAAAGCTCACATCAGTTAAATAACTCGGGAAATCTCTGTCTCATGTCTGACTCTGTTTCCCAAGTATCTTCTTCTATGCCCTGACGACTCCCCTGAATCCTCATATGAAGCATCATAAAGACATTTATCATCTCAATAAAAAGGGAATCACCATTTCTTTCCGTACAACGTTTTGGAAGAAGCCATTTCAATACTCGTCTGATAGCTGTTGTTGTACGAAAACTCAAAAAGTGGCAGTGTATCTTGCCAGCTAGAGCTAAAATCAAGCACTACTGTTATCAGCATATCCTCCACTGTCTGGATCGTCTATTCAGACTATCCATCGGTCTATGGATGATATGTGGTACTAAGATATCACTTCGTACCTAGAGCCTGCTGCAAACTCTGCCAGAAGTATGATGTAAACCGAAAATCATGGTTTAAAACAATCGACCTTGGCACTCTATACAGTCTGATCATTCATCTGACATAAATCTCAGTCATCTAATCATAACTGTACGTCATCTAGTACGGAATAAAGCATGCGGATTTGGTCAATCTGTCAGTTACAACCCAAATCGCATCACGACTCCGGGAGGATCTCAGTAATTTCATTACAAATCTATGGAAATGTGATCTCATTTCCCTTCAGGAATATACAAACTCAGTAATAGTCCTCCTGGTTTCTTTCTTTCAACCTGCACCGGTTGGCAATTCAGACATTTGGCTACAAATTCAGCAATATCAGCTTTCATTTGTTTTCACCAACACTGTCTTTTCAAATCCTTATTCATTTTCTTGCTGTCAACTATCTGATTCAAACACGAATTCAGAATAACAGCAATATTCAATCAGATTCAAAACATCATTCATCGGTACTGATCAACTAAACTCATCCAACCGTAAATATCTGACATTGATATTCACCTTGGCCAACTGATTACGGTTTAATTTTGCTAAAATCAACAGATATATCCTCTTCAGATATAACACACCCTGAATGCAATCTGTCTCAATCAGGATTCACCATTTCAACAGTTTCTAATATCAAATCAAGGCTACAATCAATCTCTCCTACTGAAATCAGATTTGAAATCTTATCGGGGAAAAACATTAATATCTCTCATATCATTGGTAATTCAATCAATGATCGACTCAACTTCAGTAATCAATTGATTACCTAAGGAGTCTCTCTACTTCTTTCTGTAATAATCGAGTCATAGATAGTACGAATTATCAAAGGAATTCTCAATCTAGAATCCTTATCGTACTATATTCATCTCTTGGCCATCTCAGGTCCGATTCTCACCATCTCCTGGAACTAATTTAGGGTAGCTCTGTACTTGGTCAACATCTCAATATCAGTAATGCAGTCCCAAATCAGAAGCCACCAGTACAATTACCAGCTACCACATACTCTAACTCAATCTCATTCTCATTCTACTGTAGTATACATCGTCTTACAGAATTCACTGCTATACAAACTCTCCCCAACGGAGCAAAGCCATACACTACAGTAAATAAAGACTCAACAGGCAATGCATAACTCAATGCAAATCATTCAAAATAAATATAGGTGAAGCACCCGTATCTATCAATACAAAAGCAGGATAACTATATCAAGAATCGTTACCTGCAACATCAATCATCTGGTGCTTCCTGAGCCTGCTCCTCGGTCAAAGCAAATAATCTGGCCTGCTGTCTAGGAGGTTGGCCAACTATCTGGCTTCCTCCTGGCCTCTGCTGTGACTGAAATGGTGCTGGCTGAAATGAAGGAACAGCAGCTGATTGTCTACTCCACTGTGCTACTGATCCAGATGATTCGGTTCCCTGAAATCTTTGAGAACCTTTCTGTGGACACACTCTGGAAAAATGTCCCTGTTGTTTGCAGAAGTGGCAGCTACCAAGTACTCCTTGGCATTGCTCAGTGGAATGTCTCCCTCCACAATTTCCACAGTAAGCCCCGGTATAACTCTGCTGGGGACCACTGGAACTAGAAGAACTGCCGCCAGACTTCTTAAACTGCTTCCCTCTAACCTTCAGAAAATCTTTCTTTCCACCACTGCTACTGCCACTCTCGAATCTGAGAGGTGGTTGCGGTGGTCTCCATTCTGGAGGAACAAATGCAGCTCCTCTCTGCCTTATCAGGCCCGCTTCGGCGCCCTTTGCTCTATTCATGGCATCTGCAAAGTTATTCGGTCGCCCTGTGTTCACCAATGTAAAAATATCGGGGTTCAGGCCATTGATGAACTGGTCGGCAGTAGCGTCCTCGCTACCAGACACATGTGGAGCAAATTTCAGCAAGGAGGAGAACTTAGACACGTACTCCTCTATGTTCATTTGTCCCTGCTTTAGATTGGCAAACTCCGCCCCCTTGTCCTTTCTGTACGACACTGGAAAGAATCGTTGATAAAATTCAATTCTAAACATATTCCAGGTAATCGTCGTACCTCTATGCTCGAAGGCTCTCTTTCTCGTAATCCACCAGTCCTTGGCAACATCGCGCAACTGGTGCCCAATTAACTTCACTCTCTTCTCATCTGTATACTCCAATGAGTCAAACAACATTTCTATATCACCAAGCCAACTCTCGCATTCCACAGCGTTCTCTGTTCCTTTTAAAGTTGGCGGTTGAAATGACTGAAATCTTTTCAGTAAGGTTTCCATTGGAGTCGGTGTAACATCCATTGGAGGATTTGATGTACTACCCTGTTCTTGTATTCTTCTCAAAGGCATATCTGAATATCACAAGGATTAGTAACCTCAATCCAACAAACCTGTTTCAATTCAGTTCCCTCCTCCGATCATCTTACTGCTGATCTAGAATCGGTGCTGATCCAGTCTCAATAAAACATATTACTATATCAAATCAGATAAACAAGTAACATGTATTAAAGCAGTAAGACATGCTAGCATCCAAAAGCAGGAAAGAAAACCTCAATCTACCCCGCTCACTAGCCTCCTCTATCTCAATCTAAAGGATCTATCGCTCTGATACCACCTGTTGTGGGGACCCGGACGCTAATCATGTTCTTAATCATCATTGGGACTAATTAATCAATTATAAAACAGGGTCTAAAAATTTTTCTTTTAAATGCAAAGCGGAAACGTAATGTAATTCAATTCAAATTACATCATAAACATACACATCCTGTATGATCTACAAGTATTCAACTAGGTTCAACTACTACAATCAAGTAATAAAACCTATCTATGTCCAAGTCCGAAATCACCACGCTAATCTCGATCTTTCTTCACCTCTGTGACCCTGAACCTGCCCCACCTGTTGTCATGCACACATACAAAACAAGACAACAGCCGGATAACTCCGGTGAGAATAAATCCCAGTATAAACAATGTAAACATGCAATCATATAAAAACATATATAAAAGCATATAAGCAATAATCATAACATGTATCAAATCAGAAACATCAGTTAATATCAAGAATAATTCCTATTCTAAACATGCACCAAACTCAGGAACATAAAGCAATATCAAGCAATGAATCACACTCAGACTCAGACTCGACTCAAACAACGCGTCGTCTCAGACTCGACTCAACTCTAACCTAGGGATCCCGATGTCTGGATATTGATATAATTCTTATATCCAGTGTCTGGGCGAAACAGCCTCAGAATTGACGACTCAGTCAAAGATTAAGCGAATCAGCGATGTCTGGGCAACTCAGCCTCAGAATTGACGACTCAGTCAAAGATTATGCGAATCAGCATTGTCTGGGCAACTCAGCCTCAGAATTGATGATTCAGTCAAAGATTATGCGAATCAGCAATAATTAGACGACTCAGTCAATAGCCAGGCGACTCAGCCAATGACTAGCAAATCAACAAGCAATACATGCAATGGCTATGACTCAATAGCCTACAGACATCAATCTCACACATACAATGACTATAAATCAATAGCCTACAAATATCAATCTTATTAATCGCAAATATCAATGCAATAAAATAAAGTATGTGATTTAGGGAAACTCGAGTCAAACCTTACTCGAGTTGTGCAATCCCAACTCAACATTAATTTATACCTTTCTTTCTGATATTCTGGCTATGTCGAAGTCTCGAACCCCAAGCCTGTCAATAACTCAATGTCCAGTTGTAGCCTACGTCGATAGGAACTCAATACCGAAGTCGGATTCAAAATCGGACGGACGGATTTCTCAGAAAAGGCGTAAGGATTTTCAATCCTTTTTCAGAAACCCTTTTCTCGGAACCTTTATCCTCGTTTCTGATTCTGAATCAATTTGCATGTTTATATATATATATATATATACCACGTACATGCAAGCAAGCAAGTGGCTCACCCCACGCTTTCCACGTCTCGCGCTCGAGCGGTAAGAAACTACCGCTCGGGCGCGAGCTCGGCGCTCGAGCGGTGCCACTCTGCCGCCGGGGCGCGAGGCCCTCTGTCCGTATGCTTGGCTTATCATATTCTGGCGCTCGAGCGGTAATATTCTACCGCTCGGGCGCCACCTCTTCTGCCCGAGACACATATTTGTTGAACATTGGCGCTCGGGCGGTCTCTTTCTACCGCTCGGGCGCCACTGATTCTGCCCGAAAATTACATAACTCATATGTTTTAACCAATTTGGTCGCTCGGGCGGTCTCTTTCTACCACTCGGGCGCCACTGATTCTGCCCGAAAATTACATAACTCATATGTTTTAACCAATTTGGTCTCGGAGTGATCCCACTATACTCACATCCGTTCATCATCAATAAATCATCTCAGATTACGTTAATCATTTCAGATTACGTTAATCAAATTCTTGGGCATTACATTTCTCCCCCCCTAAGATACGATTTCGTCCTCGAAATCACAGGTGAATCAATCATATCAGTAAGAAGGTATATAACAGAAACTGAATAGAAAGCTCACATCAGTTAAATAACTCGGGAAATCTCTGTCTCATGTCTGACTCTGTTTCCCAAGTATCTTCTTCTATGCCCTGACGACTCCCCTGAATCCTCATATGAAGCATCATAAAGACATTTATCATCTCAATAAAAAGGGAATCACCATTTCTTTCCGTACAACGTTTTGGAAGAAGCCATTTCAATACTCGTCTGATAGCTGTTGTTGTACGAAAACTCAAAAAGTGGCAGTGTATCTTGCCAGCTAGAGCTAAAATCAAGCACTACTGTTATCAGCATATCCTCCACTGTCTGGATCGTCTATTCAGACTATCCATCGGTCTATGGATGATATGTGGTACTAAGATATCACTTCGTACCTAGAGCCTGCTGCAAACTCTGCCAGAAGTATGATGTAAACCGAAAATCATGGTTTAAAACAATCGACCTTGGCACTCTATACAGTCTGATCATTCATCTGACATAAATCTCAGTCATCTAATCATAACTGTACGTCATCTAGTACGGAATAAAGCATGCGGATTTGGTCAATCTGTCAGTTACAACCCAAATCGCATCACGACTCCGGGAGGATCTCAGTAATTTCATTACAAATCTATGGAAATGTGATCTCATTTCCCTTCAGGAATATACAAACTCAGTAATAGTCCTCCTGGTTTCTTTCTTTCAACCTGCACCGGTTGGCAATTCAGACATTTGGCTACAAATTCAGCAATATCAGCTTTCATTTGTTTTCACCAACACTGTCTTTTCAAATCCTTATTCATTTTCTTGCTGTCAACTATCTGATTCAAACACGAATTCAGAATAACAGCAATATTCAATCAGATTCAAAACATCATTCATCGGTACTGATCAACTAAACTCATCCAACCGTAAATATCTGACATTGATATTCACCTTGGCCAACTGATTACGGTTTAATTTTGCTAAAATCAACAGATATATCCTCTTCAGATATAACACACCCTGAATGCAATCTGTCTCAATCAGGATTCACCATTTCAACAGTTTCTAATATCAAATCAAGGCTACAATCAATCTCTCCTACTGAAATCAGATTTGAAATCTTATCGGGGAAAAACATTAATATCTCTCATATCATTGGTAATTCAATCAATGATCGACTCAACTTCAGTAATCAATTGATTACCTAAGGAGTCTCTCTACTTCTTTCTGTAATAATCGAGTCATAGATAGTACGAATTATCAAAGGAATTCTCAATCTAGAATCCTTATCGTACTATATTCATCTCTTGGCCATCTCAGGTCCGATTCTCACCATCTCCTGGAACTAATTTAGGGTAGCTCTGTACTTGGTCAACATCTCAATATCAGTAATGCAGTCCCAAATCAGAAGCCACCAGTACAATTACCAGCTACCACATACTCTAACTCAATCTCATTCTCATTCTACTGTAGTATACATCGTCTTACAGAATTCACTGCTATACAAACTCTCCCCAACGGAGCAAAGCCATACACTACAGTAAATAAAGACTCAACAGGCAATGCATAACTCAATGCAAATCATTCAAAATAAATATAGGTGAAGCACCCGTATCTATCAATACAAAAGCAGGATAACTATATCAAGAATCGTTACCTGCAACATCAATCATCTGGTGCTTCCTGAGCCTGCTCCTCGGTCAAAGCAAATAATCTGGCCTGCTGTCTAGGAGGTTGGCCAACTATCTGGCTTCCTCCTGGCCTCTGCTGTGACTGAAATGGTGCTGGCTGAAATGAAGGAACAGCAGCTGATTGTCTACTCCACTGTGCTACTGATCCAGATGATTCGGTTCCCTGAAATCTTTGAGAACCTTTCTGTGGACACACTCTGGAAAAATGTCCCTGTTGTTTGCAGAAGTGGCAGCTACCAAGTACTCCTTGGCATTGCTCAGTGGAATGTCTCCCTCCACAATTTCCACAGTAAGCCCCGGTATAACTCTGCTGGGGACCACTGGAACTAGAAGAACTGCCGCCAGACTTCTTAAACTGCTTCCCTCTAACCTTCAGAAAATCTTTCTTTCCACCACTGCTACTGCCACTCTCGAATCTGAGAGGTGGTTGCGGTGGTCTCCATTCTGGAGGAACAAATGCAGCTCCTCTCTGCCTTATCAGGCCCGCTTCGGCGCCCTTTGCTCTATTCATGGCATCTGCAAAGTTATTCGGTCGCCCTGTGTTCACCAATGTAAAAATATCGGGGTTCAGGCCATTGATGAACTGGTCGGCAGTAGCGTCCTCGCTATCAGACACATGTGGAGCAAATTTCAGCAAGGAGGAGAACTTAGACACGTACTCCTCTATGTTCATTTGTCCCTGCTTTAGATTGGCAAACTCCGCCCCCTTGTCCTTTCTGTACGACACTGGAAAGAATCGTTGATAAAATTCAATTCTAAACATATTCCAGGTAATCGTCGTACCTCTATGCTCGAAGGCTCTCTTTCTCGTAATCCACCAGTCCTTGGCAACATCGCGCAACTGGTGCCCAATTAACTTCACTCTCTTCTCATCTGTATACTCCAATGAGTCAAACAACATTTCTATATCACCAAGCCAACTCTCGCATTCCACAGCGTTCTCTGTTCCTTTTAAAGTTGGCGGTTGAAATGACTGAAATCTTTTCAGTAAGGTTTCCATTGGAGTCGGTGTAACATCCATTGGAGGATTTGATGTACTACCCTGTTCTTGTATTCTTCTCAAAGGCATATCTGAATATCACAAGGATTAGTAACCTCAATCCAACAAACCTGTTTCAATTCAGTTCCCTCCTCCGATCATCTTACTGCTGATCTAGAATCGGTGCTGATCCAGTCTCAATAAAACATATTACTATATCAAATCAGATAAACAAGTAACATGTATTAAAGCAGTAAGACATGCTAGCATCCAAAAGCAGGAAAGAAAACCTCAATCTACCCCGCTCACTAGCCTCCTCTATCTCAATCTAAAGGATCTATCGCTCTGATACCACCTGTTGTGGGGACCCGGACGCTAATCATGTTCTTAATCATCATTGGGACTAATTAATCAATTATAAAACAGGGTCTAAAAATTTTTCTTTTAAATGCAAAGCGGAAACGTAATGTAATTCAATTCAAATTACATCATAAACATACACATCCTGTATGATCTACAAGTATTCAACTAGGTTCAACTACTACAATCAAGTAATAAAACCTATCTATGTCCAAGTCCGAAATCACCACGCTAATCTCGATCTTTCTTCACCTCTGTGACCCTGAACCTGCCCCACCTGTTGTCATGCACACATACAAAACAAGACAACAGCCGGATAACTCCGGTGAGAATAAATCCCAGTATAAACAATGTAAACATGCAATCATATAAAAACATATATAAAAGCATATAAGCAATAATCATAACATGTATCAAATCAGAAACATCAGTTAATATCAAGAATAATTCCTATTCTAAACATGCACCAAACTCAGGAACATAAAGCAATATCAAGCAATGAATCACACTCAGACTCAGACTCGACTCAAACAACGCGTCGTCTCAGACTCGACTCAACTCTAACCTAGGGATCCCGATGTCTGGATATTGATATAATTCTTATATCCAGTGTCTGGGCGAAACAGCCTCAGAATTGACGACTCAGTCAAAGATTAAGCGAATCAGCGATGTCTGGGCAACTCAGCCTCAGAATTGACGACTCAGTCAAAGATTATGCGAATCAGCATTGTCTGGGCAACTCAGCCTCAGAATTGATGATTCAGTCAAAGATTATGCGAATCAGCAATAATTAGACGACTCAGTCAATAGCCAGGCGACTCAGCCAATGACTAGCAAATCAACAAGCAATACATGCAATGGCTATGACTCAATAGCCTACAGACATCAATCTCACACATACAATGACTATAAATCAATAGCCTACAAATATCAATCTTATTAATCGCAAATATCAATGCAATAAAATAAAGTATGTGATTTAGGGAAACTCGAGTCAAACCTTACTCGAGTTGTGCAATCCCAACTCAACATTAATTTATACCTTTCTTTCTGATATTCTGGCTCTGTCGAAGTCTCGAACCCCAAGCCTGTCAATAACTCAATGTCCAGTTGTAGCCTACGTCGATAGGAACTCAATACCGAAGTCGGATTCAAAATCGGACGGACGGATTTCTCAGAAAAGGCGTAAGGATTTTCAATCCTTTTTCAGAAACCCTTTTCTCGGAACCTTTATCCTCGTTTCTGATTCTGAATCAATTTGCATGTTTATATATATATATATATATACCACGTACATGCAAGCAAGCAAGTGGCTCACCCCACGCTTTCCACGTCTCGCGCTCGAGCGGTAAGAAACTACCGCTCGGGCGCGAGCTCGGCGCTCGAGCGGTGCCACTCTGCCGCCGGGGCGCGAGGCCCTCTGTCCGTATGCTTGGCTTATCATATTCTGGCGCTCGAGCGGTAATATTCTACCGCTCGGGCGCCACCTCTTCTGCCCGAGACACATATTTGTTGAACATTGGCGCTCGGGCGGTCTCTTTCTACCGCTCGGGCGCCACTGATTCTGCCCGAAAATTACATAACTCATATGTTTTAACCAATTTGGTCGCTCGGGCGGTCTCTTTCTACCACTCGGGCGCCACTGATTCTGCCCGAAAATTACATAACTCATATGTTTTAACCAATTTGGTCTCGGAGTGATCCCACTATACTCACATCCGTTCATCATCAATAAATCATCTCAGATTACGTTAATCATTTCAGATTACGTTAATCAAATTCTTGGGCATTACATCAACTATAGCCCCATACGTCTAACAAATCAATAAATCAAGGCGACCTCCGCCATATCAATTCTGAATAGACAAGTGGCTCAATATGCAATGTAATGATGCAAATCAATATCATCATTTCGATATAATAATAAACTCATCTCAAGGCCACAATAATCATCAAATCACAAGTAATTCATCGAGCCATAGAATTTTCAATTTAAAAATGAAAATGATACTTTTTACCTCGTATGTTATCAACCGTAACATACCTTTCGAATATTACCAACAAAAGATCAAAATATATTGTTGAGAAGTCTTGAACCCTTGCAGTCTACTCGATTCTCTATCAACCAACTTAGAGTAAATAATCTTGAGCCAACCCAAGTCAATACTTCAACCAAATCTTCAATACATAAATCAAGAACTCAGATTACTTATCAATACATAGCACTTTTCGTACAAAATTCATAATTAATTTAATACGGCTTCAAATCAAGATCCGTAGATTTCTTAATCATAATATGCCATCAAAACATTCATTGGATCATTTTGTCAAACACTTGGCGTGCATGCTAAAGAGTTAGCTCCTCTTCAATTCCATTTCTTATCAAAAATATCAATACATACAATGCCATCAACATCTCAATAATCATCAACCCATATCAATTAATCCATAAACCAACACCATCAACAAACCCATAACATCTCCAACACCAAAAACTAAGAACAAACTAGATCAAAAGCTTACCTTAGCTTCCTTGAACCCAAAACTATCTTGATCTCACTTCAATAATCCAACAAAATGCTTGAATCAAAGGAAGGAAATGAAAGGAAAAGGAACCCTAGTTCCCTTGCTCTGAAGAAACCGAGAGAATGGGAAAGAAATGAGAGAAAAGTGAAGTCTCCACCTATTTTATACCTTAAAACACCAAAAACACGACTTTACTGTTCACAGACCGCGGGTGCGCTAGCCCATGCACCGCGGGTGCGGTGTTCTTTCGCAAACTCAACAAAAATTTTTAAAATCAAGACCGAGGGTGCGGTAAACTTAGGAGCGCGGGTGCGCTCTATACTCTGCGCACAGCTTCTCCAAAGATCGTCTTTGAAACACCTCTTCCCGACATATATTGGAAAAATGGTAAACTACAAAGTTGTAGCTCTATGTCTTGGCTTTCATCTCTTAAAATTTCAGCTCATTTGGAGGTCTGAGTAAAATGTTATGCTCAATATCCCAACATGTGTCATTGTAGGAACGACGATACGCACGACACACTTCGGGGCACTTTTGGCTCGTCTTCCCTAATGATTTGAACAAAACTCAAAACTGGAAAGTTATAGCCTTATGTCTTATATTTCTAATGAAAAAGGCCTCACATCAATTGGATCAATATACAAAACATTATGCTAAAAACCACAACTTGTGCCATATTTTTCATACCGTTTCTGCACGTCCATTACCTATTTAGCTCAAACTCAACCTTTGATTCTACCCACCCATAATCTATTCCATTCTATAACATCATTATCATTCATACCATAATGTAAATACAAGAACCATCCCAACTACTGTCATATTATATCAGAATTCGGGCATTACATGCTTGATGCTAACAATTGGTATCAGAGAGAGGTCATGTGTTCAAATCTCCCAAGAAGAATATTTATATGTTTCTTGGGGGCGATGTTGGATTAAATGTACATGAGTGAGTAGTACTGGGATGAATGACATACTATGAAGTTATCTTACGTCAAGCTGCTGATGTCGCGCCTCTTAATCTGGTTAGCTAGGTGGGTCGTAAAAGAGTTACGCCAGATATTAACGGGTAATACTGTCTCTACTGAGGATATGACCGATGATAGAGAAAGAGTTAGACTGATTTGTAAGGAATATGCGACAACACCATCATATAGACACCCATCACCCCAAACTCATAAGCCTAGCAGACTGATCTATTAGCACCCAAGTTAATGCACTTTGTACTGCCACAAGTATTAAGGAAATAAAGTTGCATATTTACTAACAGCTATAAATTTTGGCATAATGATAACCGCTTGATCTTTACAAATAATTAATAGAATTTCAGATAAAATAATAATATTTGTCATCATCACCATCATTATTGATAATTAACATTTTTTTACGGTTTGTGATGATTTTCATTTTAATAAATTATTTATTATTATTATTATTATTATTATTTATTTTTCGTTTTATTATTTTCTTATTTTCACAAATGCATGTATCAATATAAATCAGCTATATATAATTTTAATCGCCCCCTATGCTCCGGCCCAGGTTCTAGTTCCTCATGTTCTAGTTCTTTAATCTTAGGAATCGGAACCAAACCGTACGTACACGATTCCGATTCCGATTTCTGGGAAAGATGGTCAAGTTCATACAATATTTTGGAAATCGTATGTCTACCCTAAGCATATTTCGTTCCAATTACGTATGGATAAGTTATTATCTCATGGAGAAATGAAACGAACAACTAAAGAATTAATATGTTACAATCATGTGATATTACTGGAGCTTGATGATTATTGAGAGAAATATTTTATTCCTTTATTATTTTGTTAAATTGATAATTTAAATTTAAGATTTTGTCTTTCTAGATTAAAAGATTTTATTTGATTTATTTATAGATTACAATATTTTGCTTGATTTTTTTTAGATGATAAGATCTTGATTGATTTATATCTAGATAAGACCGATCTATTAGCACCCAAGTTAAAGCACTTTGTACTGCCACAAGTATTAAGGAAATAAAGTTGCGTATTTACTAACAGCTATAAATTTTGACATAGTGATAACCGCTTGATATTTACAAATAATTAATAGAATTTCAGATAAAATAATAATATTTGCCATCATCACCATCATTATTGATAATTAACATTTTTTTACGGTTTGTGATGATTTTCATTTTAATAAATTATTATTTATTATTATTATTATTTATTTTCCGTTTTATTATTTTCTTATTTTCACAAATGCATGTATCAATATAAATCAGCTATATATAATTTTAATCGCCCCCTATTCTCCGGCCCAGGTTCTAGTTCCTCATGTTCTAGTTCTTTAATCTTAGGAATCGGAACCAAAACGTACGTACACGATTCCGATTTCGATTCCGATTTCTGGGAAAGATGGTCAAGTTCATACAATATTTTGGAAATCGTATGTCTACCCTAAGCATATTTCGTTCCAATTACGTATGGATAAGTTATTATCTCATGGAGAAATAAAACGAACAACTAAAGAATTAATATGTTACAATCATGTGATATTACTGGAGCTTGATGATTATTGAAAGGAATATTTTATTCCTTTATTATTTTGTTAAATTGATAATTTCAATTTAAGATTTTGCCTTTCTAGATTAAAAGATTTTATTTGATTTAATTATAGATTATAATATTTTGCTTGATTTTTTTCTAGATGATAAGATCTTGATTGATTTATATCTAGATATTATATGATTTGTTTTCAATATGATTTTTATCTCCAATATATTTTATCCTTGTTAAAAAGAGTTATATATCTAATGAAAATCTTGTTTCTATATTTTGTAGGACTCTTTTGTTAGGTCAAGCAAATGTTATATATAAGAAGAACTTCACGGCCGCAGGAGGGGGTTGGAGAGAATAGAGTCTTTTTCGTTTGAAGCTTTTCGTGTGAGTCTTTTGGTGTGACTCTTTCGTGAGGTCGGCAGAAGAGCGCATACATAGAGGAAAAATACAAAATCCGAACCTATATTTTTATGAGAAGTTTTCGTGTGATCGGTTGATCACTTTACAGCGTAGGAGAGCTGCTGGATTTTTCTGAACACACACAGAGTTCAGATATTGAAGATTTTTGTGTTGAAGATTTTGTGTGATTGATTCACATATACCGTGTTGCTGATTGGTGTTGACAACACTCAAGAACAATACTGACGCAGAGTGTTGATCGAAGAGTGTCGTCGTTTGGTTTTATGCAACACACTTTTTATTTTATGCATCTAGTTTTTATGTGGTTTGTTTTGATGCATTTTTAATTCCTTGGAGTGTCAAGGAATTTTATTTTTTTTTCTCACTAGTATTGTTTTGGTGTAAACGATTTACATAATTTTTCTAGTGAATTTTTTGCCATGAGGCATTGCACAAGTATTCGTACTTGTGCATAATTTAAATCTGGTGTTAATTTATTAAAGTTATATTTGTGTGTTAAATACTTAATTTCCGCTGCTGTGTTGTGTACAGTGTTGACAACACCGGACACAACACTAACTTCTGATACACACATTTTAATGTTTTCAATTTATTTCCTGTACAACAATTCCTTACAAGTGGTATCAGAGCCAACGCTTGATACACTAAGTGATTGATTCTGGTTTATTGTTGTTTTTGTTTGCAGGAAATTTTACAGAATCCGAATGGACTTACTGTCTACAAACACTGCTGTTTTGAAGGAAAAATGCTGATTGCAAGTCAACCCGCACGGTGTTGCCTCTGGTGTTGCAACACCGGGCCGCAACACCACTTCAAAATCCTTGTGTTTCAATGCTAAATCTCACAATGACTCAGGTAATCATGAAATTCAGGATACTGATTCTGATGAACTCACTTTTGAAAGTGTGCAGGCTATGTATGAAGAGCTATACGAAGATTGAATCAAAAGAAATAAAATAAATTATATGCTCTCAAAGGAAAATACTGAGTTAAAGAGTAGCATGTCTCGACTGGAAGTCTTTTTGAGTAAGAAGGACCTCGAACTGTGTAAAGTCAAGGATGATCTTGAGAAGGCCTCAAAGACTATTGCTAAATTTAGCTCAAGTTCATCAAAACTTGACTCATTGCTAACTATGAGAAAGGACAATAGAACTGGTCTTGGATATGTTGAAAGCACATATGAACATGGTGAAACTTTCAAATCTAAATCAAAATCAACCGTGCTTGTAAAGGCAAGTGAAGACTGCTCTATCCCCTTAATAGTGAAACCTCCCATGAAGACTCTGCCAATCTCAAAGCAAGCCTCGGAACGATTGCTGAAACAAAATAGAGCTTCCTCTTCTCATTTGAAAGTTGACCCGGCAGTGAAGATGCCACAAACCAAGAAGCCAGTGTCAACTTCTAAATCAAAGCAAAGAAAGCGATATTTTATTTGCCATTACTGTCATAAGTCAGGTCACATCAAACCTTTCTGTTTTAAACTGAGAAATGACTATATGAACTGGCATGCAAATCTGGTGTTGCCCAACACCAGGCGCAACACAGCAGTCAAGAAACCTCCTATGAAGAAAGTTTGGGTACCGAAAGTTGTTATTCATTGCAATGTCATTTATACTTTTTTAAAAACTAACATTGCAGGTGCATGGTACTTTGACAGTGGGTGCTCACACCACATGACCGGATCTAAAGAACATCTCACGGATTATGTTGAAGTAAAAAGTGGGTGTGTAACCTATGGTGGTGGTGCCAAAGGAAGAATTGTAGGCAAAAGAATCCTGAATGTTGACGGACTTCCTGAACTTCATAATGTTCTACACGTTGAAGGACCTAACTCAAACGTAATAAGCATAAGTCAACTTTGTGACAATGATTTACATGTTAAGTTCAATAAAAATAATTGTGAAGTTTTTAATGATGCCAATGTTTGTGTAATGTCAGGTACTCGTTCAGCTGACAATTGTTATCAATTGGGAAAAGATGATGGTTGCCGATGTGCCAAGGTGAGTGATTTAGACGTATGGCATCAAAAACTAGGACATGTGAGCTTCAAAACTTTGAAGAATCTGAGTAAGTTTGATGCTGTGAGAGGTATGCCAAATTTGAGTTCAAGTAATGATTATGTCTGTGGCCCGTGTCAGAAAGGTAAACAAACCCGTGTTGCGCACCCGATGTTGCAACACTTTGGGACAACACGGTGCCTTGAACTCTTGCATATGGATCTAATGCGTCCGATGGAAGTTGAGAGCTTGGGTGGTAAGAAATATTCGTTTGTTTGTGTTGATGATTTTTTGCATTTTACTTGGGTAAGTTTTTTTAGAGAAAAATCTGATACATTTGATGCTTTTAAGAAGTTGCATGCTAGGATAACAAATCTGTATGATATGAGGGTGGTTAAGATAAGAACCGATCATGGTGAGGAGTTCGAAAATTCTCATTTTATCTCTTTGTGCCATAAGAAAGGTATCACTCATGAATATTCATCTCCGAAGACCCCTCAAAAAATCGGCATAGCTGAAAGGAAAAATCAAACCCTCCTAGAAATGGCTCGGGTCATGCTTAGTTCTAAGAATATGTCAAAATGTTTTTGGGCCGAAGCTTTAAATACGGCATGTCACATTTCCAACCACGTTTATTTAAGGAGTGGTTCTACAATGACTTCATATGAGATTATCATGGGAAGAAGACCAAACCTTAAATATTTTCATATTTTTGGATGTGTATGTTATGTACTGAATGATAGAGATCATCTAGCTAAATTTGATTCAAAAAGTGTTAAATGTCTTTTTCTTGGATACTCTACTAATGGTCGTGCTTATTGTGTATTTAATCTGAGAACTATGACTACAATGGAATCAATTAACGTTGTGTTTGATGATCTTGCAGATCTGACAGTTAAAACACCGGCTTGAGGGCAAGCAAAAGGTTAGTATGAGGGGGTTGATATGTGTCGTTTTTACGTATTTTAGCGCATTAGTCTGTGTGTGTTTTGCATTGTGCATCGTTTATTTCGGTCACATTCTGTTCATTTTAGAGTAAATATTTGCATTTTATCATATCTCACTCGGGCGTGATGAATTTGCATGGAAAAAGGGCCGGAAGAACCAAAATCGGAGCCAAGTGCCAAGTCAAGACAAAAGGGCAGAGGAGTTGGCGCTCGGGCGGTGAAATTGTACCGCCCGAGCGCGAAAAGAGAAATGCCGAAGCGTTTGTATAGAAGGTTTGGCGCTCGGGCGGTGAAATTATACCGCCCGAGCGCGAGATGAAAGCCCCAAAGGATTAAAGACAGAAAGGTCGGCGCTCGAGCGGTAGTTTTCTACCGCCCGAGCGCGAAGGCCGCTCTTCCCCGGGAGATGTACAGAAGGTGTGGCGCTCGAGCGGTATTTTTCTACCGCCCGAGCGCCACCTATTTTTGGCAAGATTTCATGCTCGATTTCTTACCTTAGTTTAGGAGGGTGGCTGATATAGAAGGATTTTTAGACGACTTTGGGGGATATTCAGAGATATTGCAGCAGCCACAAGGAGCTTGGGAGAGAACTTTGCGCTTGGATTGAAGATTTGAAGCTTTCCGAGCACCGTTCTTCGCAGATTTCGTCTCGCTTAGTATTTCTAATCTAGTTTCTTTCATGTTAAACATTGTTGCATTTATTTTTAATTATGAATTCTAGTAGCTAACTTTATTATTTGTTGGGATTAAAGGGGATCCTACCCCGAACTGAGTTGAATTAATTTATATTTCGATTGTGCGTTATTCTTGATTTTAGTACTGTTTTATCGTGTCATTAAAGAGTAGCTAACTTTAACGAAGTTTTCATATCACGAGTAAGTTCGAGAGAATAACGAGTGATAGGATCGAGTAGTATAATTCACGGATCTACAATTTACATAGATATATGAAATTGGGTACGTGCCGATAGTCATAGTCCTAAGGGTCGAAAACTAGGGGATTTTATAGAACGAAATGCGATTCGCTCGTGATAAATAATTAAAGATATTTAATTACTTCAGTGAGTGAAATTAGTTTGGCATAGCTCGAGAGAGTGTGTTCAATAGATTAGGAAATCCTGTCGGAAGCGTAGATCACGATCGAACGAATTAATTGATTAACGAGGGGTAGGTGAACCGAGATTCCCAACAAATCCATTTCTCATTGAATTTTAACTCAACATTTTAGATAACATTCTCATTCATTACTTGTTGAATCATTTTAATTGCATATTTATTTGAGCATAGTAGGAATAATCACATAACTCAATTTTCGTTGCTAAATGTTAAATAACTGAAAATAATAATTGTTAAACACAGTCTTCAGCGGAATGATACTCGTACTCCCGTACACTATATTATTACTTGACATCGTGCACTTGCGATCAATTTTTGAGCATACAAAATAATATTTTATTGGGGATTTCACTGTGCAAGTTTTGCTCGATCAAAAACCTTGATTACCTAGATTTTGAATTTATGTGTATACTTGTGTCTGTGAGTTATAATCGACGTGGGTTTTACTGGATATTGTTTTGAAATCGTCGTAACACGAGTTTGAATCAATTTTACTGTTTGTTTTTGGGATAGAACCGTAATTAGCGTTTTGGGTAAATTTCGGAAATATTACCTTTACTTTGCGGATTTTTTTTTGGAGCTGAAGAATTGAATCTGTGTATTTTTTTGTTAGATCCAGAGCATATATGTTTTGTTATAATCTGCTTTTGGAAGTTGGCTTACATTCTGGCCAAAAAGAGGGAGTAGGAGGACCAAAAATGCAAAAGAATGATGCTGAAGTATCTGAAGTTGCTGAGATCGAATGAATACTGTTTTTGAAGTTGCTGAGATTGAATGAATACTGTTTTTGGGTTGCTTTGCGTGATTAATGAATTTCTCATTCGTATGTCTTTTTATGTTTTCAGGTGTTCTAATGATGGTGTTGACAACACTGTCAACGACACCAGTGCTCTAACATATTTAATTCAGGGGGAGATGAACTTTGACTTAGGGGGAGACACACTCTAATGCAGGGGGAGCTTAACTGACTGCGATACTTACCAATATTATCATTTTTGGATATTTTGTCCAGAAAGGCAAAAAAGGGGGAGATTGAAAGGAATATTTTATTCCTTTATTATTTTGTTAAATTGATAATTTCAATTTAAGATTTTGCCTTTCTAGATTAAAAAATTTTATTTGATTTATTTCTAGATTATAATATTTTGCTTGATTTTTTTCTAGATGATAAGATCTTGATTGATTTATATCTAGATATTATATGATTTGTTTTCAATATGATTTTTATCTCCAATATATTTTATCCTTGTTAAAAAGAGTTTTATATCTAATGAAAATCTTGTTTCTATGTTTTGTAGGACTCTTTTGTTAGGTCAAGCAAATGTTATATATAAGAAGAACTTCACGGCCGCAGGAGGGGGTTGGAGAGAATAGAGTCTTTTTCATTTGAAGCTTTTCGTGTGAGTCTTTTGGTGTGACTCTTTCGTGAGGTCGGCAGAAGAGCGCATACATAGAGGAAAAATACAAAAGCCGAACCTATATTTTTATGAGAAGTTTTCGTGTGATCGATTGATCACTTTACAGCGTAGGAGAGCTGCTGGATTTTTCTGAACACACACAGAGTTCAGATATTGAAGATTTTTGTGTTGAAGATTTTGTGTGATTGATTCACATATACCGTGTTGCTGATTAGTGTTGACAACACTCAAGAACAACACTGACGCAGAGTGTTGATCAAAGAGTGTCGTCGTTTGGTTTTAAGAAACACGCTTTTTATTTTATGTATCTAGTTTTTATGTGGTTTGTTTTGATGCATTTTTAATTTCTTGGAGTGTCAAGGAATTTGGTTTTGTTTTCTCACTAGTATTGTTTTGGTGTAAACGATTTACATAATTTTTCTAGTGAATTTTTTGTCATGAGGCATAACACAAGTATTCGTACTTGTGCATAATTTAAATCTGGTGTTAATTTATTAAAGTTATATTTGTGTGTTAAATACTTAATTTTCGCTGCCGTGTTGTGTACAGTGTTGACAACACCGGACACAACACTAACTTCTGATAAACACATTATAATGTTTTTAATTTATTTCCTGTACAACAATTCCTTACAATTATAACTATTGAGTTAATCAAATTAATAATAATTTCTTATCAACCAAGATTGTAAAATAAATATTGGTGATACCCCCGCCCCATAAGAGCTCGAATCATGGATAACCCGGGAAACTAAATGGATAGCCCAAATCAAAGTCAATATACAGAGTGTTTTTTTCAGCAACCGGGAAAAAGAGATGCCCGAGATATTTTCTCCCCGGGCAATCAGGAGTCCGGGCGCTCATGCAAGTTCCCAGGAACTTTCTACCCGGGTTACCTCGAGAAGTGCACCACACTCGAGTATATTAGTATGGGCTACTTTATGCTTGACAATCATTACAGTCAGAACTACATGGATTTGGCATGTCAGAGATGTCATCAGAAGCAGGGTATGGGTAACCATCTTACCATAATTAGCAGGTGGCCACTGAAAACAAGGTAATCATGGGATTTTCTCCTATAAATAGCATGTATACTTCTCATTTACAGATTCTGGAATTTTGAACTCACAAGCACTCACGTATATCACCGCATATACAGCCATTTTACTCTTCTTCACCTGCTGACTTAAGCATCGGAGTGGCTACGCCGGACACTCCTCCTACGCCCATTCACGAGTTCATTTCATTGTCTGCATGTTACAGTTGAAGCGATATTAGAGAGAAATAACTTCATCACAAGTTGTATTTCCTTGCCCACTTTCCTAAACACAACACTTAAATCATCATCCGATGAATTGCCCCGACCCAGCTCAAACGATTTGCCCGAATCAACATCATTGGTGCCGTCTGTAGGAAATTGAGCTCAAGACATTGATATGGCTCCTACTAGAAGAACCAACCAAGATACTTCCCGGGCTCCAGGAGATGATGCACTTGTCTCTGGACAAGGTGGTCTTCTACCCACATTACCTCCAACTGTCATTACTTTATTCCCGGAGGAGTTGGCTCATATTATATCCGAGACGGTGAAGAAAGCTGTTGTAGTGCCCAAATTCAATACACGTAAAACCTGTAGAACCCGATAAATCAGATTACTTATAAGCCATGCATAATTGCTATTATTTAAATTAAAAATAATTTTTATGGAGTGTTTAATTCATTTTAAAATTTGTTAAGTCTTGATCATTTATTTTAAATCGCAGAAGTTTAGTTTTATCTTTTCAGTTAAATACGCGAGGCCAGACTGGAGTTGGAGTATTGAGATAAAATTTAATCATAAGAAAATATTCCTAAATTTAATTTAAGACAATGAATAATTTATTTTAATGATAGAGGATGTTTTAAGATTTTATTTAATTAATTAGACTTAAGTTATTAATTAATTCTCTCATGTCCAATATTTAGTTAATAGCCTAAATTAAAATGTGTAGCCAATTTGAATAAATTTATCTAGGTCTAATTTATTCTAGAAATTATAACCTAACATTTTAATAATTTATTCTATAGACTAAGCCATGACATGCAAGATTTTATCCTAATTTAATTTATTAATTCACTAAAATACTTAATGGGTGTATAAAACTGTAAGGATTTAAAATACATGATTTAAGCAATATCCTTGCCTTGTGTTTGTTAGAGATCTCGGCCATCACCTCTCCCTAAACCTCTCTCAATCCAATAATATCACACCTCATTCCATATCTCACAAGCAACTAGGATAGAAAGATTTTATTTGCCATTCAAACTCCTCATTTAATTGGCAACCTTCACCTCAATTGCTTAGCCATTCTCCCTCACCCTACCTTCGAAAATTCAGAGAATAACAACAACAAAGAATTGTGAACCAACAACAGAAAAACAAGAGAGAAAGGAACTCCCTCTCCGCTGCGCCGTGTTCGTCGTAGTGTTTGTTACTTCAAAACAAAAAAATTTCAGGCATGCTTATATTATTCATTTCTCTTCAATCAAGTCCTATAAATATTTTAAAACATTATATGTTCTTGATTCATGGAGCAAATTCAAAATTTGACAGCAACTTTGTAAGAAAATCTGTGCAGCCCTCGGCCGTCCCTCCATGCTTCACGTCCTGAGTTGTTTTTGTGATTTCAGGGATTAGCTCGGTTCCAGGTGTGGGGCCCCGGGTCCGATATCTAATACTAATAATTTTAAATGTATCAAACCAAACGATTTAATAAAATACATAATTTTTTGTTCACAAACTGACATAAACATCGTCAGAAAAATTTAAATGTCTCAAATGTTTGAAATAAAATTTTCAACATGCCAAAATAAAGTAGTGAACCAAAGAAATCCAAACATCATCACATAGCTCCTAAGACCCGAGAATCCCACTCTAACTGGTATCTCCTCGCCTGGAGCTGGACTCTGGCATCCCAAGCCTCGCCTCATCTACCGTCAAGCACATGAAAACAAGAGGTAGCCGACATACCGGTGAGTATAAACCCAGTATGATACAATCCATAACATATTAGAATTAAAATTTCAAATATCTCATATAAAATTCATCAAATGCAATATAATGCAATGCATGATCAGAAACTGTGGGCTGTCAATAAATCTCAAGATCAAGTGAATCATCTGGTCATAGGGTACCCAAGGGAATAGAATCACCCAGCAACATCCACCGACTCATCCGCTCGGGGTGGGGTGTTGTGTTCTACAATTCCACGACTATGGTGCGCCTATAGAGAGTGTTCAGGCCATAGCAGCGACCTCCGCATACACTATGCCAACTCAACTATAGCCCCATACGTCTAACAAATCAATAAATCAAGGCGACCTCCGCCATATCAAATCTGAATCAAAAAGTGGCTCAATATGCAATGTAATGATGCAAATCAATAATCATCATTTCAATATAATAATAAACTCATCTCAAGGCCACAATCATCATCAAATCACAAGTAATTCATCGAGCCATAGAATTTTCTATTTAAAAATAAAAATGATACTTTTACCTCGTATGTTATCGACCGTAACATACCTTTCAAATATTACCAAAAGAAGATCGAAATGCGTAGGTGAGAAGTCTTGAACCTTTGAATTGTACTATAACTCAAGGACTTTGATCATCTATCAAAACAAAGTAATTTCTGTTCAAAATTCATAATTAGTTCAATAATTCTTCGAATCAAGATCCGTAAATTTTTTTAACCTTAATATGCCATAAAAACATTCATTGAATCATTTCATCAACCACATGGCATGCGTGCTAAAGAAATTAGCTCCTATACTTTGCCATTGGATTCAATTCCATCTTAAATTCAAACCAACACAATTTCAACATCTCCCACATCTCAAATATCAACACAAACATCAATTCTAAACTTCATCCCATTTCCAAACTTGAATAAAAATATAACATACTTACACCATCTTGAAGATCTTGGAGAGAGGATCACAAATCTAACTTCATTACATAATTTCCTTGAACAAATCTCCCATAGATTGAAGAATAATTTTGAAAATGGAAGGAAGGAGAGAACCCTAGCTTCCCATGGAGTGAAGAATCGACAAGTGAGGAGAGAATGAGAGAAAAATGAACCAACTCCTCTATTATATCACTCAAATCTCGAAAACACGCTTTTTAAAAATCGCTGGCCGCCCAGGCGGACCTCTTTTCTTGCCCGGGTGCGGAACTCTCGGCCAAAAACAAAAAATTTCGAACAAGGCCCGCCCGGGTGCACATGAATTCCCGCCCGGGCGCGCACTCTGCGCACAGGAACTACAAAGATTGCTTCCAAAACGCCTCTTACCTTCAGAATTAGGAAAAGTAGTAAACTACAAAGTTGTAGCTCTATGTCTTGGCTTTCATCTCCCAAAATTTCAGGTTATTTGGAGGTCTGAGTAAAAGGGTATGCTCAATCTCCCAACATGTGTCATTGTAGGAACGAAGATACGCACGACACACTTCGGGGCGCTTTTGGCTCGTCTTCCCTAATGATTTGAACAAAACTCAAAACTAAAAAGTTATAGCCTTATGTCTTATCTTTCTAACGAAAAAGGCCTCACATCGATTGGATCAATATACAAAATATTATGCTAAAATTCACAACTACTGCCACATTTTTCATACCGTTTCTGCACGTCCATTACCTATTTAGCTCAAATTCAACCTTTGATTCTATCCATCCTTTATCTATTCCATTCTACAACATCATTATCATTCATACCATAACGTAAAGCCAAGAATCATCACAAGTACTGCCATATTATATCAAAATTCGGGTATTACAATTCCTCCCCTCTAAAAATAGATTTCGTCCTCGAAATCAATCATCTCTTTAAAGTCTAATATGTAATAATCAATATTTAAATTAAACCGAGAATAGAAGCGTACTTCATTTGAATAACTCTGGATATTTTTGTCTCATTTTATCTTCTAATTCCCAAGTTGCCTCCTCGACACCATGTCTGTTCCACTGTACTTTAACCAATGGTATCAATTTATTTCTGAGTTGTTTATCTTTTCTGTCTAGAATCTGAATCGGTCTCTCAATGTAGCTCAAAGTCTGATCTAACTCAACCTCATCGGGTGAAAGTACATGAGAAGGATCTGGATGATATTTTCTCAACATAGACACATGAAAAACATCATGAACACCTGATAATGCAGGAGGAAGAGCTAATCTATAAGCCAAATCACCAACACGTTCCAAAATCTCATACGGACCTATGAATCTCGGTGATAATTTACCCTTCTTTCCAAATCTAATTGTACCACGGAAAGGAGATATTTTCAGAAAAACTTTGTCACCTTTCTCAAAAATCAACGGCCGTCTCCTGATGTTCGAATACTTAGCCTGTCTATCTTGAGCAGCTCTCATACGACTCTGAATCAATTTCACTTTCTCTGTCATATCTTTTATCATATCAGGTCCTACAATTGGTGCTTCAGATAAATCATCCCAATACAGAGGAGATCGACACTTCCTGCCATATAATGCTTCAAATGGTGACATTCCAATGCACACTTGATAACTGTTGTTATAAGAAAACTCGACAAGTGGTAACGAATCCTGCCAACCAATACCAAAATCCATCACTACAGCTCTCAGCATATCTTCTAATGTCTGAATAGTACGTTCTGACTGTCCGTCTGTCTGAGGATGATATGCTGTACTCAAATGCAAACGAGTACCAAGAGCCTCTTGTAAACTCTGCCAAAAATGAGAAGAAAATCTGGGATCACGATCTGATACAATTGACTTAGGAACACCATGCAATCTCAAAACTTCTCTGATGTACAATCTGGCCATCTGATCATGCCTATATGTCATCTGATAAGGAATGAAACACAAAAACTTAGTTAATCTGTCAACGATAACCCAAATTGCATCGCAACCTCTCGACGACCTCGGCAACTTCGTGACAAAGTCCATGGTGATATGGTCCCACTTCCATTCTGGAACCTTAAGGCTATGCAAAAGACCTCCTGGTCGCTTTCGTTCTGCTTTTACTTGTTGACAATTCAAACAACGAGATACAAATTCTGCTATGTCAGATTTCATTCTTTTCCACCAAAATTGTTTCTTCAAATCATTGTACATCTTTTTACTTCCAGGGTGTACACTGAACTTACTGCAATGAGTATCACGTAAAATCTGCATCCTCAACTCTGAAATATTAGGAACTACAATATGATCATTCACAAACAAAATACCCTCATTATTGACCTGAAATTCTGATCGATGTCCAGATTTGACGAGTTCAATTGATTTCTGAATACTTTGATCTAATCTTTGGGCCTCTTCAATTTTAACAAACAACTCGGGTTCTGCCTGAATAATAAATACTCTTACAGGTTGAGTATTTTCCACAAAATCCAAACCAGAAAGACAACATTCTTCTACTAGATCAGAAACACTTCTAGTGATCAAAGACATATTACATACTTTTCTGCTCAAAGCATCGGCTGCTGCATTCGACTTACCCGGATAATATTTTATCTCGCAATCATAGTCTTTCAACAAATCTAACCAACGTCTCTGTCTCATGTTCAGCTCCGCTTGTGAAAAGAGGTATTTCAAACTCTTATGATAAGTGAATATCTCAAATTTCTCACCATACAAGTAGTGTCGCCAAATCTTTAGCGCAAAAACCACTGCTGCTAGTTCCAAATCATGCACTAGGTATCTAGACTCATGTGGCTTCAACTGTCGTGAAGCATAGGCAACCACACGACCATGTTGCATTAATACACAACCAAATCCTTGAAGTGAAGCATCAATGTGCACTGTAAATCCTCCTACACCTGATGGAATAGTTAGAACTGGAGCACTGGTCAATCTCTTCTTAAGTTCAACAAAACTATTCTCACATGCCGATGACCAAATAAATGGTGCATTCTTTTGTGTCAGTTGGGTAATTGGCCTTGCAATCTGTGAGAATCCTTCAATAAATCTACGATAATATCCTGCCAAACCCATAAAACTACGCACCTCAGGAACTGAT
Organism: Primulina eburnea; assembly: GCF_022965805.1. NCBI lineage: Eukaryota > Viridiplantae > Streptophyta > Magnoliopsida > Lamiales > Gesneriaceae > Primulina > Primulina eburnea. The sequence continues at coordinate 20,476,836 of NC_133101.1, read as the reverse complement.
GTCGGTCTAGACCAATTGATGACTGCCTCAACTTTACTCGGATCAACTGATATACCTGCACTTGAAATCACATGTCCAAGGAAAACCACTCTATCCAGCCAAAACTCGCATTTTGTTAATTTAGCATACAACTTTTCAGTTCTCAAAATTTGCAAAACAGCTCTCAAGTGCTCGGCATGCTCAATTTCAGATTTTGAATAAATAAGAATGTCATCAATGAAGATCACAACAAATTGATCTATATATCGTTGAAACACACGGTTCATCAAATCCATAAATACCGCAGGTGCATTGGTCAACCCAAAAGGCATAACCGAAAATTCAAAATGCCCATACCTGGTACAAAAAGCAGTCTTAGGCACATTTGCCTCTCTAACTCTTAACTGATGATATCCGGATCTTAAATCAATCTTAGAATATACTTAAGAACCTTGCAACTGGTCAAAGAGATCATCAATCCTTGGCAAAGGATACTTATTCTTTACTGTGGCTTTATTCAACTGTCTATAATCGACACAAAGCCTCATAGACCCATCTTTCTTCTTCACGAATAAAACCGGAGCACCCCAAGGTGAAACACTTGGTCTTATATATCCTTTAGCCAATAGATCCTCAAGTTGTTCCTTTAGTTCCTTCAGTTCAATTGGCGCCATCCTATAAGGAGCTCTAGAAATAGGTTGTGTACCTGGCATCAACTCAATGTTGAACTCAGCCTCTCGGACTGGAGGAAATCCTGGAATTTCATCTAGAAATACATCTGAAAATTCATTAACAATTGGAATATCTGCCAATTTAGGTACTGACCTTGAAATATCAATCGCATAAACCAAGAAACATTCGGCTCCTTTCTGCAACAAACGAGTCATGGACAAAACAGATATCAAAGGAATCTTAGCTCGAGATCCCTTACCATAGAACGTCCAGTGATCTGTCATATCAGGTCTAAACTTAACAACATTCTGAAAACAATCTACAGTAGCTTTGTATCTTGTCAAAATGTCAATACCAACTATGCAGACAAAATCAGACATCTCCAATACAATACAATCAAACTCAATAACATTATCCTCATAACGAAATTCACAACCATTTATCATTTCAGCTGACCTCATCACTTTGCCCAGTGGAGTAGAAATAGATAATGTAGATGATAATGGCATAGAATGCAACAAATGCAATGTGACAAAGTGCTCAGCTATGAAAGTATGTGATGCACCAGTATCTATCAAAACATAAGCAGGATAACCTGAGAGAAAACAATTACCTGCAATGACATTATCTGGAGAATTATTTGCCTCATCCTCAATGAGTGCAAAAACTCGAGCCTGCTGTCTAGGTGGTTGTCCTACCCTGTGGCTACCACTCTGTTTGTTCTGATCTGTCTGGTTTGATTGCTGATAAGAATGAACTGTAGGGGTCTGACGATTCTGGTGAGGTGTCTGTCTCGATGATCCCCCATTCTGAGATATTTCACCGCCACGATTAGGACACACTCGAGCATAGTGTCCCACCTGGTTACACAAGTGGCAAGCTCCTGAGATTCCTCTACACTGATCGGTATAATGTCTACCACCACACTGACTACAAGTCGGGGCTGAATAACCAGTACTCTGAACTGAACCAGACTGTCTCGATCCACTAGAACTCGAAAAATTACTGCCATGTCTCTTAAATTGCTTCCCTCTAGCCCTGAACTGCTCTCTAATGTTTCCACTGTTACCGCCACTATTACCCTGTCTGAATTGCTGTCGGAACTGTGGTTGTTGGGGTCGTTGCAAATACTGAAAACCTCTCAGCCTAATGATTCCAGTTTCAGCTCCCTTGGCTCGATCAAGAGCCTCAGCAAAAGTGTTAGGCCTTCCAGTATTAACCAGGGTAAAGATATCAGGATTAAGACCATTTATGAAGTGATCGGCCTTAGCTTCTTCATCGAATGCTACATGAGGAGCAAATCTCAGTAAATTCGAGAACTTAGCAACATAGTCCTCAATATTCAGATTTCCCTGCTTTAAATTTGCAAACTCGGCTCCCCTATCTTTCCTGTAAGAGGTAGGAAAGAAACGCTGATAAAATTCAGATTTAAAAATATCCCAGGTAACAATCGTACCTCGACCCTCTAAAGCTTTCCTTGTCATTATCCACCAACTCTTAGCAGCATCCAATAACTGATGAACAACTAATTTGATTCTACGATCATCTGGATACTCAAGAGATTCAAATAATTGATCCATATTCTCCAACCAGTTCTCACACTCTAATGCATTCTCTGTACCCTTCATCATCGGTGGGTACAAAGACTGAAAAATGGCTAACAGTATCTCCATCGGAGTCGGAGTTATATCCATCTGAGTATGAGTAGCACTACCCTGATCTTGTGCCACTGGTATGTCCTGTCTAGGTCTACCACGACCTCTACCTCGAGTAGCCATGTCTGATATAAAATAGATCAAACACATATAAAATCACAATATCATAATCATCTCAATCTTGTATCAATCATCTCTGGCTCTTGAGACTCAACAATCTCAAAAATCTTGAATAAAACTCAACAATATAATATCTCAATTTAAATCATGTATTTCACATCATAGCACAATGAAAATTCTAACAAATATATCACATGATGAAGCAATTCAAACTGACTCGATCTACCCTGTTCCCAAATATCTTACGCTCTGATACCACCTAATGTGAGGCCTCGGGTCCGATATCTAATACTAATAATTTTAAATGTATCACACCAAACGATTTAATAAAATACATAATTTTTTGTTCACAAACTGACATAAACATCGTCAGAATAATTTAAATGTCTCAAATGTTTGAAATAAAATTTTCAACATGCCAAAATAAAGTAGTGAACCAAAGAAATCCAAACATCATCACATAGCTCCTAAGACCCGAGAATCCCACTCTAACTCGTATCTCCTCGCCTGGAGCTGGACTCTGGCATCCCAAGCCTCGCCTCATCTACCGTCAAGCACATGAAAACAAGAGGTAGCCGACATGACGGTGAGTATAAACCCAGTATGATACAATCCATAACATATTAGAATTAAAATTTCAAATATCTCATATAAAATTCATCAAGATGCAATATAATGCAATGAATGATCAGAAACTGTGGGCTATCAATAAACCTCAAGATCAAGTGAATCATCTGGTCATAGGGTACCCAAGGGAATATAATCACCCAGCAACATCCATCGACTCATCCGCTCGGGGTGGGGTGCTGTGTTCTACAATCCCACGACTATGGTGCGCCTATAGAGAGTGTTCAGGCCATAGCAGCGATCTCCGTATACACTATGCCAACTCAACTATAGCCCCATACGTCTAACAAATCAATAAATCAAGGCGACCTCCGCCATATCAAATCTGAATAAAAAAGTGGCTCAATATGCAATGTAATGATGCAAATCAATAATCATCATTTCAATATAATAATAAACTCATCTCAAGGCCACAATCATCATCAAATCACAAGTAATTCATCGAGCCATAGAATTTTCTATTTAAAAATAAAAATGATACTTTTACCTCGTATGTTATCGACCGTAACATACCTTTCAAATATTACCAAAAGAAGATCGAAATGCGTAGGTGAGAAGTCTTGAACCTTTGAATTCTACTATAACTCAAGGACTTTGATCATCTATCAAAACAAAGTAATTTCTGTTCAAAATTCATAATTAGTTCAATACTGCTTCAAATCAAGATCCGTAAATTTTTTTAACCTTAATATGCCATAAAAACATTCATTGAATTATTTCATCAACCACATGGCATGCGTGCTAAAGAAATTAGCTCCTATACTTTGCCATTGGATTCAATTCCATCTTAAATTCAAACCAACACAATTTCAACATCTCCCACATCTCAAATATCAACACAAACATCAATTCTAAACTTCATCCCATTTCCAAACTTGAATAAAAATATAACATACTTACACCATCTTGAAGATCTTGGAGAGAGGATCACAAATCTAACTTCATTACATAATTTCCTTGAACAAATCTCCCATAGATTAAAGAATAATTTTGAAAATAGAAGGAAGGAGAGAACCCTAGCTTCCCATGGAGTGAAGAATCGACAAGTGAGGAGAGAATGAGAGGAAAATGAACCAACTCCTCTATTATATCACTCAAATCTCGAAAACACGCTTTTTAAAAATCGCTGGCCGCCCGAGAGAACCTCTTTTCTCGCCCGGGCGCGGAACTCTCGGCCAAAAACCAAAAATTTCGAACAAGGTCCGCCCGGGCGCACATGAATTCCCGCCCGGGCGCGCACTCTGCGCACAGGCACTACAAAGATTGCTTCCGAAACGCCTCTTCCCTTCAGAATTAGGAAAAGTGGTAAACTACAAAGTTGTAGCTCTATGTCTTGGCTTTCATCTCCCAAAATTTCAGGTCATTTTCAGGTCTGAGTAAAAAGTTATGCTCAATTCCCAACATGTGTCATTGTAGGAACGACGATACGCACGACACACTTCGGGGCGCTTTTGGCTCGTCTTCCCTAATGATTTGAACAAAACTCAAAACTACAAAGTTATAGCCTTATGTCTTATTTTTCTAACGAAAAAGGTCTCACATAAATCGGATCAATATACAAAACATTATGCTAAAATTCACAACTACTGTCATATTTTTCATACTGTTTCTGCACGTCCATTACCTATTTAGCTCAAATTCAACCTTTGATTCTACCCATCCTTTATCTATTCCATTCTACAACATCATTATCATTCATATCATAACGTAAAGCCAAGAACCATCACAAGTACTGCCATATTATATCAAAATTCGGGTATTACACCAGGCATTCAAGGCTGCATCTAGGCATGATATAGAGTGTGTGAGGAAGGTGTTGGTCCCTTGGTTTAAGTCCATTCACCCCAGTAAAAATGGTTTGACAGCAACTTCCCCATAGTTGCGAGTTTGAGTCTCGATTTTTGATTCTTGTTTGTCTAAGGCGAGAGTTCGAATCTTGGTTGGCCCAGGGCCTGTAACCATGGTTAGAACCTTCCCTTAGCATGTCTAGGACGTGACCAAGATGGCATTTCAAGGCTTGGTTCACGGATACATCAAAATTTCAAAACAACAACACAAGTGCCCCTTCGATATTTTTATTTCCTGCGTGAGTGAAGCTTTGGCTTTTGGGGTTTTGGGTGGATCATGGTTGTCTTCTAGCCCATAGCCATGGTTCATGCAACACTTCATCAAGTCTAGATCAAGCCATGGTTGAGGATATGGCCACTGGAACGACACAATACAGTAAAACGAATCAACACATCACACTATGCAGAAAGTGATGTTCTCGGGTGAAACTTTGGGTTGTCATAGGTGTTGGCTTGGATTGTGGATGATTTTTAGCCCTTAGCCATTGTTCAAGCCACACCTTAGAACGTTGGTAAGAGACTCTGGTTGGTGGTTCAAGCCCCAATGGCCATTGGTTTCACAAACCACGCAAGGGAAAGCACAGCTGCTGTCACGGCTTTTGACAGTAGCTTTGCAGCGGTTCAGAGGTGGTGTGCGAGTTCTTGGTTGGCTTTTAGCCTATGACCTTGGACTGGACAGTACCGAAATGAGTTAGAAAGGTCATGTTTTTGGCCGTTTGTGATTTGGTTAAGTTTATAGGTCGTACGAGAATTTACGGTGCAATGTGCCAAAGTGACTCTCGAAAGAGCGTTCTACAATTTTGGCCTCCATTCATTAGTTTCGTGTATTACAGGCCTTATGAACAATATTTCATCATGTTAGGTGTATTGTAATCATGACTAAAAGATGGTTTGATGTTGTTTCGGAGTCATGGTTGGAAAACTAGTTTGTTGGTCGCGTTTGTCTCGTTTTTGGTTCGGATGTTAAGTTTCGGCCAAGTTGAGATTATTTGCATGTTTCTCAAGTTAGAATTAGGTCGCAGCGAGCCTGGGAACGATCCAAATCACTCGATAAGAACATGATTATAATTATATTACGTGCATAAAATATAAAATATTTTATTTTTGAGATATATGCGATATGTCTTGTAGCCACCTCACGCTTATGGGATCTCCACCTGGTGACTTACGACCGGTTTATGTTTATGTATGGGTACGGACATCCAGTCCAAGGGCTGTAGTGATCTATACCGCCCAGTATACTGTGGTTTAGTCTGATCAGACGTTCATGTTATGTTACGGGCCACTTGCGTTGAAACATTATCTCTACCAGAAAAATCTCAATATGATATTTTATGACAGGGCTCTATCGAGCAAATCTTTCACGTACGATTTTCAGATATGCACGTATTTATAATTACTCATGACACGAATTTCACCTTACTCTTTACGATCCGATATTTTTACGATTAACGAAATTTTATGATATATTTACTTGTTATTCCCGATATATGCATGCTGAGTCTTTAGGCTCACTAGACTTGATTGTTGTAGGTGCTGATGATGTCGCGAATCAGGGCGGGGACCAGTGAGCTAGTTTGGGTCAGCAGTAGTAGGAACCCGAGGACCTCATGTTTCAGTTTATTCACTATTTTATGTTCAAACTCAGTTTTAATACGTTGAATGATTTTTAAGTTGTTGTTTTGAAACATAATATTTACTTCCGCTGTTGTTTTAGAGTTAAATCCATTTACCAGTATATTTAATGAATGATGCATGTTATTTATTATTATTATTTTTAAAATAATTCCTCAAAAATTATGAATACGAAATACGAGCCTTTACAAAACCTATGAAATTATTTAATTATTAAAGCATTTATTTAATTTTAAAATGAGCCTTACTGATGCATGATTTAATTAAATGTATTATTGAAAAATATTTATGTTTATGTCACGAGTTTCATATTTCAGGCGATTAGTCGAGGCGGGATCGAGGAAAAGACCGGCGACGACTTTTGGCAAAAATTTTAATGAGGTATTTTATTTTAAGTTAAGGATGTGACATTTTAATTAATTTATGAAGTGTTAGTCTTCTAAAGCCTTTATTAGGTGATTTTAAGATTTTAAAACCTGTAAAGATTTAGTGCTAGTGCTCTTTATTTTTAATTAGGGGATTATACTTAAAGATTAATAGGGATATTATTTTAATTAATTTGTTAATTGAGTAAACATAATTAGTATCTTGTTTAGCATGGTTAATGGTGTAATTAAGCAAAACTTTTCCTTAATTACCTAGCAAACTCACGCACACACCCATTTTCACACACACACATTCACGTAACACACACACATAATCACTTTCAGATTTTTAATATTTTTGAGAGGAGAAAAACCTAGGGTTCTTTTCCAAAGAGAGCAGCCGCCCCTCCCCTCCTTTTTCCAGCACATTTTCGTTGGTTTTCTTCAAGGATTTTAGCGCCACGTTCATCCCGGATCAAGTCTCGCTCCGTTCCCGTTTCGATATCGCCGTATCGTGAGTTTTTCATATCAAAAGGCACGTATATACTATTTTTCCTGCGTCGATCATGTCATAGTATGTGTTGCGTTGTTTTATGCGTAAAAATATGTGTGTGAAGTGTAATGTTTGAGCAGAAATTGTTTAGATCGCATTTGAAATGGTTTTTAAATCACCAATCTCAATTTGCTGTCATATTTAAAACTGAGATTTTTCGGTCTTGATTTTGAGAAAACTATTTCCATATAAAACGTAGAAATTTTTGATACCTTCGATTTGACAGTAAAATCGAATTATTTGGATAAAAATTGAGTGAGTTATGGTGTTTTTCGTGAGACTGCTCAAACTGTATTTTTTCAGAAAATTTTGTATTGATGTGTTCTTTAAGTTTTATTGTTGCAGGCTTCATTCGGGATCAACGAGTGATCGTTGCTGCATTTAGGTATGTTTAGTATGATGTTGGGTTGGTTGTTGGTATGCCGGTTAGTGTCGATAGGAACTTGAATTCTGATAAACATAAAAATTGTACATTAATTAAATGTTTTATAATATAAATTTATAGTTTTTGTTTTATTAAATGTTTAAATATTATATGTTTTATAATAAATTGTATAAAATATAAGTTGTTGTGTGATTACAAGTTTTTACTATTTTTTACAGGTTTGATAAAACAAGAATAAACTTGGCGTTGCAAATGAGATTAAGATGATTCTTGGACCTGTAGAAAGTTTATGTTAATATCTACAATATTGGTGGCAAGCATGAGATAAAAATCCTCTCACAATTGGGATCAAATTAAGCAACAAATAAAGTTACCAAAGGAGTGGCAGTTTTATCATGCTCTTGTATTTTGACCATATCTCTCAAATTACTTGGTCAAATGGTCTGTAAAAAATACCACAACTAGACAACTCAATTATCCACATGTTTCGTTTTATGTGAAGAAGCAAATTCGGAGAAGAAAATTTTCAAAAGTGATGTGTAATATAATATAATATCTTGAAACACCAATGAAGACTTATGTGTAAAAAAATAATATTTTATTTGTGGTTGTCTCCCCAAATTTGGCTATAAATAGGGGTGCATTGTAATGTATTGAGATATCCCTCATTCTATGAACAAACCTTTGAGTTCATAATATTTCTCTCTATATTTTTCCTATATTTCTTCATTTAAATATAATTAGCATGTTAATTTCATATTCAAAGTTTTACACTTTGAATAATGAATAGCTAACTTCCTAAAGTTGAGATGAAAAGGTGAAACTCTTGGCATGATAATAAGGTTACTAAAAGGTAAGAATCTATGTTTTATATTATTTAATCATTATTTATTGTTTATGTTATATTTATTTCTTTAGGCATTTTTATACCCTACTTATAAGTGGGAGTTTTGAATTATTGTTGCTATATGTTACACTAAATTCTTGGAACCATTTAAATGTTAGTTTGGTATTACCAACCATTTAAAGTGGATGCCTTGATTTATTAAATATAAATATATTATAATATTAAATTCTTGGAACCATTTAAATGTTTGTTTGGTTTTTACCAACCATTTAAATTGGATTCCTTGATTTATTATATATGAATTTATCATAGTATTAATTTATTGGTACCATTTAAATGTTTGTTTGGTTTTATCAACCATTTAAAGTGAGAACCTTGATTTAGTGTTTACAAATATATATAGCACAATAAATACTTTACCACATTTATAAGTTTTGGTATATTTATTTACTTATAAGATAATAATATATAACATAATATAAATATGATAATTTAATATATTGGAACTATTTTATTAAGTAGATTTCAATATTGTTCGTTAATGTTAACTTTATTAAAATACCAAGAGTGGATCCTTTAATCTCAACTACTTAAATTAAAATTTGAACAATTAAAAATTACCAATTAAAGATTCAAACAACTAAAAGAAAAAATAAATAAAAAGACATTGTAGTGGACTTGTAATTACCTTAGCTTCTCGTGGATACGATATTCGAACTCATCGAATTATACTACTTATGGACAACCTGCTCTTGGGAGTGCAACAATCAAAGTCGCAACAAGTTTTTTGGCGCCGTTGCCGGGGAAGTATAATTTAATTTCAAGTCTATTTAATTTTTTTTATAGATTATTTTTCTTTATTTGAATTTTTATTGCTTTTGTGTGTTTTTACTCTTTTGCATTTGCATTTGCATGAGCATTTGGTCACGTACACTTAGTGGTCGACTCATTCGAAATAACCCTTTATTTTTACAAAACATGGCGGAAAAACTCATCTAAGAAAATGAAGATGAAATTCAATCTCAACATGATCATGATAGACGAAGAACATTTAGAGATCACATGAATCCTACACGTTTTAGTGCACCTTCATGTCTAGTTTTTCCCCCTGATGCATCTAATTTCAATTTTAAGCCTGGTATTATCCAAATTTTACCCAATTTTCATGGATTAGATGCTGAAAATCCATACATGCATTTACGAGAGTTTGAAGAAGTGTGCAACACATATAATGATCTAAATTGTAGCATGAACACCATTCGACTTAAGCTTTTTCGTTTTTCTTTAAAAGATAAAGCTAAAACTTGGCTACGAAATCTTAGATCGGGATCCATTCGAACTTGGGATGAATTGCAAAAACAATTTTTGAAAAAGTTTTTTCCATCTCATAGAACAAATTCTTTCAAAAGGCAAATTATCACTTTAACTCAAAAACAAGGAGAACTTTTTATCAGTGTTGGGATAGATACAAAGAATTGCTTAATCTTTGTCCACATCATGGTTTTGAAATTTGGGGAGTTGTTTCTCAATTTTATGAAGGCTTAACACCTAAAGATAGGCAAATGGTTGAATTTATGGGTAATGGAACATTTGAAGATAAAGATCCAAACGAGGCAATTGAGTATCTCGATTCATTAGCTGAAAATACTCAAAATTGGGACACTATAGGTACAATCGAACCATCAAACAAGATTCAATCTCCTACATCTGGTGGAGGTATGTACACTCTCAAAGATGAACATGATTTTCAAGCTAGATTTAGCTCTTTGGCAAGAAAAGTTGAGGCACTTGAATTGAAAAAAAAAGGTCAATTAAAAGTTATTCAAGAAATTGTGTGTCACATCTGTGATACAAGTGATCATTCTACAAAAGATTGTCCCACTTTGCTCTCTTTTAAAGAATGCCTCCATGAACAAGTCAATGTTTTGAACAATTTCAAAAGACCAAATTTTGAACCATTTTCTCAAAATTACAATCCAGGTTGGCGAAATCATCCAAATTTTAGTTGGAGGAATGATAATGCTGCACAATTTTCACAACCAAATTTCCAAAATCAACAAAATTTTCAAAATTATGCACCTTATGTTCCTCCACCTAAAAGAAATTTGGAAGATACATTGAATTCTTTCATGGCAAAGCAAGAGTCTATCAATACTCAAACTGCTCAAACCATGACAGATTTGAAAGATACTCTTGCTAAATTTGCATCTGCACTTAATGTTCATGAAAAAGGTAAATTTCCTTCACCACCTCTGCCTAATCCCAAGGATCATCATTCACAAACTGGAACTTCTGGAACTCAACCGATGGATCAGGTAAAATCTGTTATTACCCTTCGAAGTGGTAAGGGTGTGGAAAAATCCATTCTTGAACCTTGTGAAGATGATGATAAATCAACTCCAAAGGGTAAGGAAGTGGAACCCATAACTTGCGAAGCGGAGGTTCAACAGACAGTGTCACCACCATTCCCTCATGCATTGAAAAATACAAAAAAATCAAATTTGAATTCTGATATATATGATCTTTTTAAACAAGTAAAAGTTAATATTCCTTTATAGATGCAATAAAACAGGTATCATCGTATGCCAAATTTTTGAAAGACTTGTGCACTTTGAAAAGAAAATTGAATGTGAAAAAGAAAGCATTTTTAGCCGAACAAGTAAGTGCAATCATTCAAAATAATAATACTTTGAAATACAAAGATCCTGGTTGTCCTACTATTTCATGTATTATTGGAGAACGAAAGATTAAAAAAGCCTCGCTTGATCTTGGAGCTAGTGTGAATTTACTTCCATATTCAGTTGATCAAGAACTCAATCTAGGCGAGTTAAAATCTACTTCGGTAAAACTTTTACCTGCCGATAGATCTGTTAAAGTGCCAAGAGGTATGGTAGAAGACGTATTGGTCCAAGTTGATAACTTTGTATATCCTGTCGATTTCATAGTTTTAGATACACAACCTATCGAAGCTTGTAATGCAATTCCTGTAATTCTGGGTCGTCCATTTTTAGCAACTTCTATTGCTCTTATAAATTGCAGGAATGGAATAATGAAGTTGTCATTTGGTAACATGATCTTGGAGCTCAATGTTTTTAATCTTTGTAAGCAACCACATGACAAAGGAGATGAAAGTGAAGATGAAAATCTTATTGAAACTCTTGTGGAAGAAAACATTCAAGAAGGGAGTACTCGTGATCAATTAGATATTTGTTCAATTGAAACTGTTAAAGAAAATATTGAAATTGATCTTGATGATTTTATCAGGTATCACTCGTTACCAGGATCAGAGAAAGAATTTGATGCAAAATATGAGAACAAAGACGAACCACCCATATTGGAGTTAAAACCCTTGCAAGAAGAATTGAAGTATGCATTTCTTGGAGAAGATGAAACATATCTGGTGGTAATTTCTTCCAAACTAGAAAGTGATCAAGAAGGTAAATTAGTTTATATGCTTAAAAGAATTAAAAATACAATTGGTTGGACACTAAAAGATCTCAAGGGCACTAATCCACTAATTTGGACACACAAAATTTATTTAGAAGAAAATGCTAAAACATCTCAACAACCACAAAGGAGATTAAATCTACACATGAAAGATGTTGTGAAAACTGAAGTTCTCAAACTACTTGATGTTGGGATTATCTACCCTATTTCTGATAGTAAGTGGGTAAGCCCAACACAAGTAGTTCCAAAAAAATCTGGCATCACAATGACAAAAAATGAAAAAGGTGAATTGTTAACAAGTCGAGTCCCATCTAGTTGGCGGATGTGTATTGATTATAGAAAATTAAATGACGCCACTAGAAAAGATCATTTTCATTACCATTTTTGGATCAAATTTTAGAAAGAGTAGCAGGTCATCCATACCACTGTTTTCTCGATGGATATTCAGGTTATTATCAAATTCCCATTGCACTCGAAGATCAAGATAAAACTAAATTCACATGTCCTTTTGGAACATTTGCATTTAGAAGGATGCCATTTGGATTATGCAATGCCCCAGCAACATTTCAAAGATGTATGCTAAGTATTTTTTGCGACATGGTTGAAAATTGTTTGGAAATTTTCATGAATGATTTAACTGTCTTTGGGAATACATTTGATAATGTCTTGAAAATTTGGAAAAAGTTTTAAAAAGATGCGAGAAAAAATGTCTTATTTTAAATTGGGAAAAATATCTTTACATGATTACTTCTGGAATTGTTTTGGAACATGTTGTGTCATCTCATGGAATTGAAGTTGATAAAGCAAAAGTTGATGTCATTGCCAATTTACCCCCTCCAAAAACCATTAAAGAAATTCGCTCATTTTTGGGACATGCTGGATTTTATAGGAGGTTTATAAAGGACTTTAGTTTAATCGCTAAACCCATTTGTAACCTCTTAACAAAAGACACTGCATTTGAGTGGACTCAAGAATGTCAAAATGATTTTGATAAAATCATTCGACATTTAACATCAGCTCCTATCATGCAACCTCCTGATTGGTCTTTACCATTTGAAATCATGTGCGATGCGAGTGATTATGCAGTCGGTGCAGTACTGGGTCAAAGAAAAAACGGTAAGCCTTACGTGATATATTATGCAAGTAGAACTTTAAACAATGCTCAAATGAATTACCCCACAACTGAAAAAAAAACTACTTGCTGTAATATTTGCATTAGATAAATTTCGTTCTTATTTGATTGGATCAACGACTATTGTGTTTACTGATCATTCTGCTATTAGATATTTGTTGACCAAACAGGATGCAAAGCCAAGACTGATACGATGGATTTTGTTGCTCCAAGAATTTGACATTGTGATCAAAGTTAAAAAAGGAACCGAGAATGTCGTAGCCGATCATTTATCGAGACTAGTAACAGGATCCTCTTGTGAAATGACACCAATTAACGATAATTTTCCTTATGAACATCTATTTTCAGTTACTACTACACCTTGGTTTGCTAACATAGTAAATTTTCTTGTGACAGGAAAAATGTCACCGCAATGGAGTTCTCAAAATAAAAGAAAATTTTTGAATGAGGTAAAAAACTTTTATTGGGATGATCCGTATCTGTTCAAGTATTGTCCGGATCAAATTTTTCGACGTTGCATACCCGGCAATGAGGTAAGTAGTGTCATTAAATTTTGTCATTCAGAAACATGCGGAGGACATTTTTTTTCGAAGAAAATAGCTGCAAAAATCTTGCAGTGTGGATTTTATTGGCCCACTTTTTTAAAGACACCCACGAAATCTGCAAGATCTGTGAAAATTGTCAAAAATTGGGTGCAATTTCAAAAAGAAACATGATGCCTTTGAATCCTATCATTGAAATTGAAATCTTTGACTATTGGGGAATTGATTTTATGGGACCTTTTTTATCGTCGTTTGGATACTTGTATATTTTAGTTGCAGTTGATTATGTTTCCAAATAGATAGAGGCAATTCCATGTTGAACAAATGATCATAAAATCGTCATCAAATTTTTGAAAAAAAATATTTTAGTAGATTTGGAATTCCTCGAGCCATGATAAGTGATGGGGGAACTCACTTTGCTAATAAACCATTTGCTTCATTAATGAAAAAATTTGGTATTACTCATAATGTAACTACTCCTTATCATCCTCAAACAAATGGACAAGTTGAATTAGCTAATAGGGAGATAAAGCAAATTTTGGAAAAAACTATTAATTCAAATAGAAAAGATTGTTCTCTGCGACTTAATGATGCACTTTGCGCATATCGAACAGCTTTTAAAACATCATTGAATATGTCTCCCTATAGGTCGGTTTATGGAAAACATTATCATTTGCCTGTGGAATTGGAACATTAAGCTTATTGGGCGATCAAAACTTTAAATTCAAGCATGGATGATGCCAACAAATTGCGTAAATTGCAACTTAATGAACTTGATGAACTCAGAAATGACGCGTATGAGAATTCAAGGATTTATAAAGCAAAAATCAAATCATTTCATGATAAAACAATTCTTAGAAAATCTTTTGAGATTGGTAAAAAAGTTTTGCTTTATAATTCTCGACTTCACATATTCCCAGGAAAATTACGATCAAGATGGACAGGCTCATATGTTGTAAAGCATGTGTATACTTATGGAGCTGTGGATATTTAAAATCCTAAAAATGGTGATATTTTTAAAGTAAATGGACACAGGATTAAACAATTTTTAGAAAATGAAATCTTTCAAGAAGAGTTTATTTCCCTTTCCGATCCTTGAAATCTTTGTAAACCATTTTTTAGAAAATGAAATCTTTCAAGATGGACTTGTGACAAATGATGCAGATCTTTGGGATGTGTTTCCAATAACAGAGAAGATAAAATTGGTTTCATTAAGAATGGGCTGAGTAAGGAGTCTTTAGATAACATTTTATTGACTTTTGAGACGCATTCTAGTGGACATGTGCATATTGAACTTCTCCGTTTATGGAAACAATTCCAAGATGAGCGTCATAGTTTTGGGAATCTGACTAGAAAAGAACATGTTTGCCAATTTATAAGAAAATTGGATGGGAAGCATATCCTCGACTCATAGAAGGCGTTGAAGACGTTTCTGGACGTAAAACCAGAGGAAAATTGTGAGCCACAATCATACTACTGTTTATATACATGTGTGTCATTATTGTTTTCACTATTTATTCTGTTTACAACTGTGACCCATAGTTTTGTCATGATAACATATTACCCTTATAAAATCTCTCATCTTTCTCTCTATTTTTGCAGACAAAAAAAAAGTAAAAACATGGCTAGATCCTCTGCACAAACATTGAAAAATATTTGTGTATTTTGTGGGTCGAGTCCTGGAAAAAATGAAGTGTTTGTAGAAGCAGCGAATAATCTTGGAAAGATATTGGCTGAGAGAAAAATTCACTTGGTATATGGGGGAGGTAATATTGGGTTAATGAGATCTGTTTCAACATCTGCTCATCTTGGAGGTAGTCAGGTTTTGGGTATTATTAAACCTTTGGAGGTAGACAACTCAATTATCCACGTGTTTTTTTTATGTGAAGAAGCAAATTCGGAGAAGAAGATTTTCAAAAGTGATGTGTAATATAATATAATATCGTGGAACACCAATGAAGACTTATGTGTAAAAAATAATATTTTATTTGTGGTTGTCTCCCCAAATTTGGCTATAAATAGAGGTGCATTGTAATGTATTGATATATCCCTCATTCTATGAACAAACCTTTGAGTTCATAATATTTCTCTCAATATTTTTTCTTTATTTCTTTATTTAAATATAATTAGCATGTTAATTTCATATTCAAAGTTTTACACTTTGAATAATGAATAGCTAACTTCCTAAAGTTGAGATGAAAAGGTGAAACTATTGGCATGATAATAAGGTTACTAAAAGGTAAGAATCTATATTTTATATTATTTAATCATTATTTATTGTTTATGTTATATTTATTTCTTTAAGCATTTTTATACCCTACTTATAAGTGGGAGTTTTGATTTATTGTTGCTATATGTTACACTAAATTCTTGGAACCATTTAAATGTTAGTTTGATATTACCAACCATTTAAAGTGGATGTCTTGATTTATTATATATAAATATATTATAATATTAAATTCTTGGAACCATTTAAATGTTAGTTTGGTTTTACCAACTATTTAAATTGGATTCCTTGATTTATTATATATGAATATATCATAGTATTAATTTATTGGTACCATTTAAATGTTTGTTTGGTTTTACCAACCATTTAAAGTGGGAACCTTGATTTAGTGTTTACAAATATATATAGCACAATAAATACTTTACCACATTTATAAGTTTTGGTATATTTATTTACTTATAAGATAATAATATATAACTTAATATAAATATGATTATTTAATATATTGGAATTATTTTATTAAGTGGATTTCAATATTGTTCGTTAATGTTAACTTTATTAAAATACCAAGAGTGGATCCTTTAATCTCAACTACTTAAATTAAAATTTGAACAATTAAAAATTACCAATTAAAGATTCAAACAACTAAAAGAAAAAATAAATAAAAAGACATTGTAGTGGACTTGTAATTACCTTAGCTTCCTCGTGGATACGATATTCGAACTCATCGAATTATACTACTTGTGGACAACCTGCTCTTGGGAGTGCAACAATCAAAATCGCAACAACTTTTTGAGAACAAACTTATAAAAAATAAAAAATAAAAAAATATTTAAAAAATAAAAAATATATATATTATTTTAAAATAAAATCATGTTTATTGTTTGTATCTTAGTAATTTTTGCAAAAATATCATACAGTACATGTAGAACCCGTAAATTGGACTGCGTATAAGCCATGCATAATTCTAGTATTAAAAATTAAAATGATTTTTATTGTATGAGTATTTAAATTCTTTTCTTTAAATTTATTTATTTTACGCAGTAGTTTAATTGTTATCTTTTCAGTTAAATAAGTGAGGCCGGACTGGAGATGGAGTATTGAGATAAGTTAATAAAGGCTTATTTAAGAAGTGATAATTTAACATGTTAGTAAATATAATTTAAAAAGTTGACATGCATGCAAGTTATTAAATTTCTTCAGTATTTTATTAAATTCTTTTGAAGCATTAAATGCATGGTTATTTCATTATTTTATGTTTAATTATTTTTGTGTATTTTATGCATAATTCATGCATGGTAGAATTTAATTCATGAAATTTTAAAAGTTCACGCATTAGGATTTCTAGGTGCATTTCACGTTCGAACGAGGATCGGAGACCGGAGAATTTTCAGGAAAATTATTTTATTACTCGATTTATTTTTTTTAATTAAGTGGGAACGTTTTTAAGTGTATTTTTCAGAAATGGGAATTTTTGGGTATTTTTAACCGCAGGATTTTTATTTTTATCGGTACGCTAATTTTATCGAATCGGAGGACTTTTTAAGAGTTCGGCTAATATTTTCAAAATCTTTTCGACACGAAATATTTTTCGGGAGCATGTTTAGATTTAATGGGCCTACTTTTAAGCTTATTGGGCTTAAATCTTTTTTTAAACATTTAATTGATAATTTAAGGCCCATTACCTATTATTTAACTATATAATATATCACCTAAACTACAATTAACCTAAACCTAATTACTTTTACACCGCCGACACCTCCCTCAGCTCCCCATCCTCTCGGTTTTCTCAAATTAAACAACACTTAAGGAAACCTTCGGCTGCACCATTCTTTGCAAAGGAATAATCCTCTCGGGTATCCCTCCTCTTGTTTTGGTCATCGATCAACATCAGGCATGTCTTGTAACATCAGTTGTGCATCATCACGTTAATATTACTATTATAGATGTAGCCTTGCATGAAAACTCTTGATCCAAACGTAAACACGATTGATTTTCGATTTGGACTTGTATTTTGCACTCCAAGCATTGCTGCTCACGTTTCTTCTGAATTTCGTGCAAAGGGTTGCTATTAGTTCGATGTTAAGGGACTGTCCATAGCAGGTTTGTGGAGTCTTGGAGCTGATGTAAGGTCTGGACAGATTTGGGAAGGAACCGAGAGTGTGGTAGTGCAGGGTTTTCTCGTTTTGGGGTAGATGAATTGTGCAAGGGGCCGCTGATCTGGCGAGGTAAAGGGGCTATGTTCGAAGGCAGAGGATTGCTGTATTTCTAAGGTCAAGGGTAGGGATGCCATGTTGAGGCCGAAGGGTGTAGGGTGGCACGATAGGCTTCGGGCGTGGTGATGGTGTTTAGGTGGTATGTGTGTTGGGACACTCATGATGTGGAGCGGTGATATCATTATGTCCAGTAGAATTTGGATGTGATCCTGGGTGGGTTGGAGTTGTGGTCAAGTTACATAGGTGTGAGTTGGAGGGATGGGATTGGTCTTTAAGTGTTCAAAAAGGAAGAAATAATAATATCTTATAATGCAGCAGCCTGTCTACGATGGTTCGAAGATTTTAGGACTCGGTTCTTGAGGTTCTAGGGTCTTTAGGATGATTTTAAAGTGTGATAAAAAGTTGAGAAAAATTTGGGTGAGTTTCGGTTCGATTCGGGTTAAAACCGGGACTCCGGTCTAAGTTTTAAATCGAATTAGATAAGCTGCGATTTTGGCTTGAGATTACGTCTAGAAATATTTTTAAAAATGTTTTGGGATATTTTAAGGAGTTTGGTAAGCTTCGGGTCAATTTTAGAGGTCCAGGGTTGAAACGATAATTTTTGGGTTTCCAGGGGCAAAATGGTCATTTTGCACCCGGGGTGAAAGTTTGGTCCCAGCAGTGCCCTGAGCACAAATCATGATATTTTTTAAATGTTCATGCATCACGTTTACGGTTTTTACGCTATTATAATAATTATGGTGCATGCTTAATTTAAAGGAACTAAGTGAGAAAGTGAAGAGCACTCCGTCTCCGCCGCGCCGCGTCGTTATTTCGTTTGTTTTCTGTCAAAACAAACCAAGGCATGTTTATATCTCCTTTGACTCTTCAATCAAGTCATATAGATATTTTTAAAATTATCGCAAGTAAATGATTTTAATACAGGAGATTGAAATTTTTCAGATTTGATGATGCCATTTAATTATATTACGTGCATAGAAATTTAAAATGTTCATTTTTGAGATTTATGCGATATTGCTTGTGGCCGTAGCACTATCATGGGAGACTTTGTAAATCCGGTCGCCAGTTACCGGTCAGTTTCAGTTTGTACCACCCAGTATACTGTGGCATTTTGTCTGATCAGACGAGCATATTTAAATCCGATCGCCAGTTATCGGTCCGGTCGCCAGTCACCGGTCATTTTGCAGTTTATATTAGTGCAGTGGCCACTTGCGGATACCATAGTCTCACCAGAAAATTGTTACTTGATATTTATGACAGGGCTCGATGGAGCAACCATTTTTACTACGATGTTCAGTTTAGTTATGCACGTATTATAATTGTTTATGGCGAAGTATTTTCACTTTATGACTCCTGATACGACATCTTACCCCATGCAAAATTTTACTATTTATTTATGTACTCGTTATATACGATTTATGCATGCTGAGTCTTTAGACTCACTAGACTTGATTGATGCAGGTACTGCTGATGTCGTGGCTGAGGGCGGGGACCAGTGAGCTAGCTTGGTCGGCAGTAGTGGGACCCGAGGACCTCATTTTCAGCACTTACGATTCTTATGCTCAAACATTTTACCTCTTGTTGAATTATTTTAAATTGTTACTTTGTAAACATTAAATTCTTCCGCTGCTATTTTTAAACATTAAACATTATTTAACAGTTTATTTTATGAGGTTGATACTTCATTTAGTTTAAAAGAAAATTTTAAATTTTTTTCGCAAAAATTTTCAAGCACGAATTTTCGGGCCTTTACAGTTGGTATCAGAGCCTATGTTCTTGTAAAGGGTTACACTACTACTGACCACGAGAAGCTCACGAAGCCACGTCTTTGGTCTGTAAGTTTTACATTTCATCATTTTATTTAAAGCATGAATTATTTTGACAGCATGCTTCCATGAAATGTTTTACATTCAGATTCTTTAATTATTTCAGTGTTTATTTAAAGTAAATTATGGAATTATGCATGTTGGTTACGTTTGAGTTATGTATGGAACAGTATGCATCCTAGACGCATCCTTGATCGCACGAGAGATGATGAGCGCCGTCATGAGGACGGTGAGCATCAGAGGCAGGAGGGAAATGCACCTCCACACCCACCGGACATAAATAAGAATTTCGCTATTGGGCATTAGGAGAGGTCGTAAATTATTTGACTATATTAATTTTTGGGTTAGTAGTACTGATGTTCTACTTATGGGCCATAAGTTAAACTTAAAAATTATGAATGTTTTTGAGACTTGTAGAATTTCTAAGAAATTATTAATGGTTCTTGGTTGCTAGTCGAGTAAATTTTTGAGGATTTCATATAAGCAATAGCGATTCGAAGACTACGACAATCTGTAGGATTATAAATGTACAATTTGAGGATTTTAAGTACATATGGAAATGTAAGATTAATTATGAGAATTTATTTAGGATGCATGCTCTACATAGTTGGGTTTAAGGATTTAATTGCAGGAATTGAGAATTTTAAGGACCTAATTGTAATAACCAATTATTTGAGGACTTAGGTTCAAAAATAAAATTCTAAGGGACTATTTTCGAATTTACCAAATTTTGGGATTGAATTTATAGTTCGAGAATCTAAAAGTTTAATGAGGTAAAGATGAAAAATTTTATGGGGACAATGTTGCAGATTTCGAAGGGTTGTAGGGTCAAAATGTAAATTTGGAGAACTGTAAGGGTCATATTGTAATTTTCAAAATTTTAAGGATTTAATGCGAACTTTTGAGAAACACTTGGGATTTTAAGTATTTATAGAAATGTAAGACGTGTTATGGGAATTAATTTTGGGTTTAATAAACTTAAGACTATTGAACCTTATGATATGGGAAATCTATAAAATGAAATTGGGAATACTGAGGACTCATGAGTAATTGTGGAATTTTCGAGATTTAAAAAAAAAGGATGATATTCGAGGAATGTAAGAATTAATTCTACAATTTTAAGAAACTTGAGAACTTATTTAGTAGTAAGTGAGAATTGAACGGTTTAAATGATAGGAATTTTCGGTTATTTATGCGCGAAGAAAATGTAGAATATTTAGATATTTGGGTTATAATGTTATAATGAATAGTAACTAAGGACATCGTAGGATGAATCAATCTTAGGCGTGAAAAATTTAAGCGTTAGTAAGATAATGTTGTGGCAAATTAAGAATTTAAAGTGACGACGATTTAAGGTAAATTTGATCGGTTAGTTAAGTTATAAGGATAAACATTGAGTTGGTAAATTTTTGGGAACATAAGTTTGGTGTGTCACAAGTTTTAGTCATGATCTTAACAGTTAAGATTATACCTTGTGAGAATTTAAAATTTTTAAAAAAATTGGGTACGATGATGGTTAGTTTAATTGGTAGACGCACTAAGAGGTGAGGTAGACACCTTGTCTTGAGAAATTTTGGAAGTCATTAACAAACTTGGGACTAAACGGATATGTGTGTTGGGATTATTTTATTCAAAGCTATTTGGATTAGGTAATTTTGAATTTCAAATTTATGGGATATTTGTTCATACGAAAATTTTGAGTGAAATGAAAACAAAAGAGAATTAGTTGTGTTCAATATAAGTTATCAGTTGATGAATATTAAGATTTTTTTTTCAAGTAAGAAATCTAAAAGCTTGATATGGGGATTCTAGAAATCTATGGGTTATAAGTGAAGTTGATTTATTAAAGTTAGCCCATCATTATAATAGGAGAACTTATTAAGTTTATACGCTAGTATTAAGTGAGCATTAAGGATACGTAAGAATGCGACATTCGTTTCAATGAGGAAAGTCCAAGGGTCTTAGGTCTCAACTTGATTCTAATTGAAAAGGAAATAGTTTAAGCAGGTAATTGGTGCTAGAATAATTTTATTATTTAGGTGGAAGATCGGTATCGTATATTTTGGGTTTTATGGATTAAGACTACTCGAACTTAAGATTTGCAACAAACGTTATATTGGGACGTACTTCTAAATAGTTAGGTTATGTAAGTTGGTGCGGTAAGATAAAGATTAGATTCAAAGATCTTAATCTAATATTATTATAGGATGAGATAAGGTTTAAACTTTTAAGTGCTTTACTAAGATCTCCTAAGTCGAACTGCATGAATGCTAATACTTGGACTTGAAGCTTTAACATATCTTAAGTTCAATAAAGTTAAGAAGGGATGCTGTTAAGAATTCAATATTGGGATATAATAGGTCAACGAACATCTTGGGTATATTATAAGGAAAGTAAGGCACGTTAAATTTGAACATCCATGCCTAGTATGAGGAATTGCGGGATAAGTCAAAATTCGGAGTTATAGTTGAATAGAACTAAGGCACCATAAGTTGTTTTAAGTTGCGATTCACAACGAGGACTTTGGTAGACAAATTTATTTAGGATTGAGGAGACGTAAGGACAGCTTAATATTTATCTTATCAGAGTAGCGCATCGGAAGCGTGAATTATTAGGAACCTAGAATTAAGAGTCTAAACTTTTTGTTTATCAAGGATAAGCGAATTTCGAGGACGAAATTTCTTTTAAGGGGGGAAGGATTGTAGAACCCGTAAATTGGACTGCGTATAAGCCATGCATAATTCTAGTATTAAAAATTAAAATGATTTTTATTGTATGAGTATTTAAATTCTTTTCTTTAAATTTATTTATTTTACGCAGTAGTTTAATTGTTATCTTTTCAGTTAAATAAGTGAGGCCGGACTGGAGATGGAGTATTGAGATAAGTTAATAAAGGCTTATTTAAGAAGTGATAATTTAGCATGTTAGTAAATATAATTTAAAAAGTTGACATGCATGCAAGTTATTAAATTTCTTCAGTATTTTATTAAATTCTTTTGAAGCATTAAATGCATGGTTATTTCATTAATTTATGTTTAATTATTTTTGTGCATTTTATGCATAATTCATGCATGGTAGAATTTAATTCATGAAATTTTAAAAGTTCACGCATTAGGATTTCTAGGTGCATTTCACGTTCGAACGAGGATCGGAGACCGGAGAATTTTCAGGAAAATTATTTTATTACTCGATTTATTTTTTTAATTAAGTGGGAACGTTTTTAAGTGTATTTTTCAGAAATGGGAATTTTTGGGTATTTTTAACCGCAGGATTTTTATTTTTATCGGTACGCTAATTTTATCGAATCGGAGGACTTTTTAAGAGTTCGGCTAATATTTTCAAAATCTTTTCGACACGAAATATTTTTTGGGAGCATGTTTAGATTTAATGGGCCTACTTTTAAGCTTATTGGGCTTAAATCTTTTTTTAAACATTTAATTGATAATTTAAGGCCCATTACCTATTATTTAACTATATAATATATCACCTAAACTACAATTAACCTAAACCTAATTACTTTTACACCGCCGACACCTCCCTCAGTTCCCCATCCTCTCGGTTTTCTCAAATTAAACAACACTTAAGGAAACCTTCGGCTGCACCATTCTTTGCAAAGGAATAATCCTCTCGGGTATCCCTCCTCTTATTTTGGTCGTCGATCAACATCAGGCATGTCTTGTAACATCAGTTGTGCATCATCACGTTAATATTACTATTATAGATGTAGTCTTGCATGAAAACTCTTGATCCAAACGTAAACACGATTGATTTTCGATTTGGACATGTATTTTGCACTCCAAGCATTGCTGCTCACGTTTCTTCTGAATTTCGTGCAAAGGGTTGCTATTAGTTCGATGTTAAGGGACTGTCCATAGCAGGTTTGTGGAGTCTTGGAGCTGATGTAAGGTCTGGACAGATTTGGGAAGGAACCGAGAGTGTGGTAGTGCAGGGTTTTCTCGTTTTGGGGTAGATGAATTGTGCAAGGGGCCGCTGATCTGGCGAGGTAAAGGGGCTATGTTCGAAGGCAGAGGATTGCTGTATTTCTAAGGTCAAGGGTAGGGATGCCATGTTGAGGCCGAAGGGTGTAGGGTGGCACGATAGGCTTCGGGCGTGGTGATGGTGTTTAGGTGGTATGTGTGTTGGGACACTCATGATGTGGAGCGGTGATATCATTATGTCCAGTAGAATTTGGATGTGATCCTGGGTGGGTTGGAGTTGTGGTCAAGTTACATAGGTGTGAGTTGGAGGGATGGGATTGGTCTTTAAGTGTTCAAAAAGGAAGAAATAATAATATCTTATAATGCAGCAGCCTGTCTACGATGGTTCGAAGATTTTAGGACTCGGTTCTTGAGGTTCTAGGGTCTTTAGGATGATTTTAAAGTGTGATAAAAAGTTGAGAAAAATTTGGGTGAGTTTCGGTTCGATTCGGGTTAAAACCGGGACTCCGGTCTAAGTTTTAAATCGAATTAGATAAGCTGCGATTTTGGCTTGAGATTACGTCTAGAAATATTTTTAAAAATGTTTTGGGATGTTTTAAGGAGTTTGGTAAGCTTCGGGTCAATTTTAGAGGTCCAGGGTTGAAACGATAATTTTTGGGTTTCCAGGGGCAAAATGGTCATTTTGCACCCGGGGTGAAAGTTTGGTCCCAGCAGTGCCCTGAGCACAAATCATGATATTTTTTAAATGTTCATGCATCACGTTTACGGTTTTTACGCTATTATAGTAATTATGGTGCATGCTTAATTTAAAGGAACTAAGTGAGAAAGTGAAGAGCACTCCGTCTCCGCCGCGCCGCGTCGTTATTTCGTTTGTTTTCTGTCAAAACAAACCAAGGCATGTTTATATCTCCTTTGACTCTTCAATCAAGTCATATAGATATTTTTAAAATTATCGCAAGTAAATGATTTTAATACAGGAGATTGAAATTTTTCAGATTTGATGATGCCATTTAATTATATTACGTGCATAGAAATTTAAAATGTTCATTTTTGAGATTTATGCGATATTGCTTGTGGCCGTAGCACTATCATGGGAGACTTTGTAAATCCGGTCGCCAGTTACCGGTCAGTTTCAGTTTGTACCACCCAGTATACTGTGGCATTTTGTCTGATCAGACGAGCATATTTAAATCCGATCGCCAGTTATCGGTCCGGTCGCCAGTCACCGGTCATTTTGCAGTTTATATTAGTGCAGTGGCCACTTGCGGATACCATAGTCTCACCAGAAAATTGTTACTTGATATTTATGACAGGGCTCGATGGAGCAACCATTTTTACTACGATGTTCAGTTTAGTTATGCACGTATTATAATTGTTTATGGCGAAGTATTTTCACTTTATGACTCCTGATACGACATCTTACCCCATGCAAAATTTTACTATTTATTTATGTACTCGTTATATACGATTTATGCATGCTGAGTCTTTAGACTCACTAGACTTGATTGATGCAGGTACTGCTGATGTCGTGGCTGAGGGCGGGGACCAGTGAGCTAGCTTGGTCGGCAGTAGTGGGACCCGAGGACCTCATTTTCAGCACTTACGATTCTTATGCTCAAACATTTTACCTCTTGTTGAATTATTATAAATTGTTACTTTGTAAACATTAAATTCTTCCGCTGCTATTTTTAAACATTAAACATTATTTAACAGTTTATTTTATGAGGTTGATACTTCATTTAGTTTAAAAGAAAATTTTAAATTTTTTTCGCAAAAATTTTCAAGCACGAATTTTCGGGCCTTTACAGTACATGTTTGAAAGATTTAAATTAGAACATGTATTAATCTATTTTAGAATGTTTAAATTTTTATTTGAAAAAAAGTCAATTTTAATTTTCTGATCAATATAAAAATATGATTTATGAAATCTTTTTGAGTGATTAACCATTGTGATAAAATCAGGTATTAAAGTATATGGCCCAAGATATACCTTATAAGAGTGCTTAAAATTTTAAACTCACACATATTTTGTGAGTGAGTGGAGAGGACCGAGAAAACAGCTTTCGAGCCTTTATTGATCATGAGAGAGACTATCTATTGTTTAGATCTTGAGTTCTTATTTTGAAAAAAAAATGATATTTCCTGAAAAAAAGGAGAAAAATACAAAAAAAAAAGATATTGAAGATCTATGTAATTTTTAAGTTATATGCTAAGACCCATATATCTCTCATAAAAAAATGAAAGAGAGAAATTTATTGTACAAATTAAATAAATATGTGGTCAAGAAGCATAAACTTAGTCTGATTCCATGATGTTATGAAAATATATGTTATGAAAATATATATATATATATATATATATATATATATATATATATATATATATATATATATATATATATCAGGAAAAAATATATAATAAGAACAACTAGATTTTGAATCAATGGATTTTCTATCTTTTGATTAGTTTGGCTCGTTTGTTTGTCTGCATTCTGTAAACCATTTTTCTGAGCATTTATCTGTATTCCAACTCCATGAGAGAAATCGTTGCCATAAATTGAAACATTTATTATCATGTGAGGATATGGAGTTGAGACTCTTACTAGGAATTTCTGAAGTCCGTGTATATTTAACTACCTGAAATAAACTTTGAATTGATCATCTCAAATTATTTCATAAATTATAATTATGATGATCTTGATATAACTTTGACAGTTTTCAAATTTAATTTAAACACTTAGATAGTTTTGATTACATTTCTATTTAAATTAATCAATATGTTTTGTATTGCTATTAACGCTTAAATTGCTAGGGACTAGCAATAAGCTGGTTGGGAGGTGTGATAAACATAAAAATTATACATTAATTAAATGTTTTATAATATAAATATATAGTTTTTGTTTTATTAAATGTTTAAATATTATATGTTTTATAATAAATTGTATAAAATATAAGTTGTTGTGTAATTACAAGTTTTTACTATTTTTTACAGGTCCGATAAAACAAAAATAAACTTGGCGTTGCAAATGGGATTAAGATGATTCTTGGACCTGTAGAAAGTTGATGTTAATATCTACAATATTGGTAGCAAGCATGAGATAAAAATTCTCTCACAATTGGGATCAAATTAAGCAACAAATAAAGTTACCAAAGGAGTGGCAGTTTTACCATGCTCTAGTATTTTGACCATATCTCTCAAATTACTTGGTCAAATGGTTTGAAAAAATACCTCAACTAGACAACTCAATTATCCACATGTTTGTTTTTATGTGAAGAAGCAAATTCGGAGAAGAAGATTTTCAAAAGTGATGTGCAATATAATATAATATCTTGGAACACCAATGAAGACTTATGTGTAAAAAAAATAATATTTATTTGTAGTTGTCTCCCCAAATTTGGCTATAAATGGGGGTGCATTGTAATGTATTGAGATATCCCTCATTCTATGAACAAACCTTTGAGTTCATAATATTTCTCTCTATATTTTTCCTTTATTTCTTAATTTGAATATGAAATTAACAAATTCATTACAAGTCGTAGGAAACTATTTGGTGTCAATTTCCGTGATTTTGAGATTTGTGTAATGTTTGGATGGGCGTCATGTTTCCGAGTGTTCATACAGGTTGGGTCAATGTGGTAGCATCCTAGGATGGGTCTCGTGGTGTCGGTTCATAGTCCGTCCAATCGGGTCTAGAACGTTAAGCAGCACATGTACTGAAATTTCGTGGGTTTTCTACTACCGCGGGTACACGGACCCCTACACGGACCCTTACATGTCCGTGCCTTTGTTTTCTTCGAAGTGCTTTTTACAGAGTCTACACGGACCCTTAGACGGACCCTTACACGGGGTCCGTGTCCTCCCTTTTCTTCGAGTATACTGATACAGTACCTACACGAACCCGGATCTTGACCCGAGGGGTGCACGGGGTCCGTGTACTCCAGTTTTTGGGAAATACCTTATTGATTGTTTTGGGGTTTTATATCATGGATTAGTATGATGATTAAACGAGGTCAAGTCCAGAGCGAACTGGAATGTCATAAGCTACTTATTCACTTCGGTGGTGAGCTCGAGTACCTACGTCTAAGTTATGCAATTTAAGTATTTTAAACTCATGTTAGTATGTTGCACCAATGGCCTCAAGCTAAATCCAACGACTCCCTCAACGCCAAGTAAGTATGTTTTACGTGCAAAAGAAATGATTTCAAGTTTTTGAGGTATGCTAAATGTCTTGTCACCAATTATGTATGGGATGGGAAAGCGGTAAAGCATGACCGAGGACAAATCCACCCCGTTAAAGCATGAACGAGTTTAGATCAGGATTGGAAAGCGTTAAAGAATGAACGGGGACCAATCCACCCGTTAAATCATGAGCGGGGATCTCATGTATGTGGCAGTGGATTCTTTCCATTCAGCCCAGTACTGTGGTTTAATCTGATTAGGCGATTTATGTTATGGATCACTTGCTTTGAAACATGCCTCTACGCAAAATGATGAAGTTTATGCATGTTCATGTATGTACAAGTACGCAAGTACATTTAAGAAAAGTTTATGTTTATGGCACGTCTACGTATGTACGTATGTAAGTTCAAGTTTAAGTGCAAGTTCAAGTTTCAAGTTATGTATGCTCTATTTTAAAGTTGCATGTGGTTTTATTATATAGTACTTGTTACTCCCAGTTTATACGTGTTGAGTCTTTAGACTCACTAGACTTAATCGATGCAGGTGAGGATGATTTCGAGGAGACTAGGGGTGGGGACCAAGGAGCAGGCTTGAACTGAGCAGGAGGCTAAACCCGAGGACCGCCCAGTTTTAAGTTTTATGAAATGTTTAAAAGTACTCTGATTTCTTGTTATCGGTTATGAGATTTTTAGCAAATATTTTGGTAAACTTTACTTTGAGATCTTTTGTTCCATTGGTTGTGGGATGAACGGTTTACATTATCAAGATTTTGAAGGTTCATTTCTTATTTAAGAAAATTTTTAATTTTTCCGCAAATTTTTAGTAGTAAAAAGTATGGTACGTTACAGTTGGTATCAGAGCCAGGTGTTCTTGTAAAGGGTTATGCCTACTGCCAGTCACATGAAGCTCATGAAGTCACACCTCAAGTCTGTAAGTTTTAAGGTTTTAAATTTATGTTATGTAGTAAGCATTAAGTCATGATTTCAGCATGTCCATGTTTTAAGATCAAATTACGTGCATCTTATGTCATTGATATCATGTTCATGCATGTTGGGTTTACGTGCTAAGTAAATTGTTGGAACAGTATGCCTCCTAGACGTGTGATTGACCGTGAAGCATGGGAAGAGGACCAAGAGCCTCGAGATGAGGAGAGGGCCAATCCCCCACCTCCATCACATGATATGCAGGCACAGATGCTTGCAGGCATGACTTAGTTCTTCGCACAGTTTGCGGGTAACCAGACAGCAGTGGATACATGGACGAGGCCCAGACCGGAAGCAGTGTATGAGAGGTTCAGGAGGATGAATCCAAAGGAGTTTGCGGGGACCACTCACCCGATGATAGCTGAAGGATGGATTAAGTCCATCGAAGTAATCTTCAATTTCATGGAGCTGACAAACGCAGACCGGGTCAGGTGTGCCACTTTCCTTCTGTCAGAGGACGCCAGACTATGGTGGGAGAGTGTGTCGGTATCAGTCAATTTGCAGACGTTGATTTGGAATGGCTTTAATGAGGTATTTTACTCCAAATACTTCACTGAAGTACGGTCTAGACTGTCAAGGGAATTCATGACGTTACGTCAGGGGGATAGCAGCGTTGAGGAGTTTGTGAGGAAGTTCGAAAGGGGGTGTCACTTTGTGTCCCTGATAGCTAATGATGCCTAGGGGAAGCTAAGGCATTTCATGGATGGGTTGCGGCCGATCTTGCGCGGTGATGTCAGGGTTTCTGGTCCAACTACCTATGTCGTGGCTATCTCTAAAGCCTTGGCTACGGAGCAGGACTAGAGAGACATCGAGGTTGATAGGCAGGGCAAGAGGCCCTATCAGGCACCACAGCAGCAGCAGCGACCTCAGTTTAAGAGGTCGTTCGAGGGGCAGCCAGGGAAGAAGCCCTATCAGGGACCACCGAAAGGCAAGGGCCCCGTTCCACAGCAGAAAGCTCCTCAGAGGTCGGGAGAGTACTCGGTATGCCCGAAGTGCAATCGCCAGCACCCGGGACAGTGTTTGTATGGGTCAGGCAAGTGTTTCAAATGCGGAGCCAGTGACCACATGTTAAAGGAGTGTCCACAGTGGAGACAGCCAACTCAGGGCAGAGTGTTCGCCATGCATGCACAGGAGGCGAACCCAAACACTACACTGTTGACGGGTAACTTATTTAATTCCGTACAATATTAAATTTTCGCCTTGCATGTTTATTTGAATTGGGATTATTAGGATGCTAGATGGAAT
Organism: Primulina eburnea; assembly: GCF_022965805.1. Classification (NCBI taxonomy): domain Eukaryota; kingdom Viridiplantae; phylum Streptophyta; class Magnoliopsida; order Lamiales; family Gesneriaceae; genus Primulina; species Primulina eburnea. The sequence continues at coordinate 20,446,416 of NC_133101.1, read as the reverse complement.
TTTTGGTGTCTTTTGTTGCATAAGACTACTATTAGAACTTTGGAATATAAGTTGCGTGGTGCTAACGTCTCTCAGGAAATATTTTCATCAAGAGATTAGACACGAAGGCCCTGATAGACTCAGGAGCCACCCACTCGTTCATTTCAGAGACATTCGCTAGTCACCTGGACTTCAAGTCTATTGGACTCGACGTGAGCTATTCAGTGACAGTCCCATCAGGGGATAAATTATCAGCTACTAGCGTGATCAGAGACATCAATCTCGAGCTGTAGGGCCACCTAGTGTATGCAGATTTGATTGTGTTGCCAATGTCGGAATTCGATATTATCTTGGGTATGGACTGGCTGACGAAGAACAGAGTTTTGATTGATTTTCAGAAAAGGTCAGTATTGGTTAGGCCGTTGGGCATAGAACAATTTCTTTTCGAGCCAGCTAGGTGGAGAAGTTTCCCGCGCATGATCTCTTGCATGCAGGCGTGGAGACTTATGCACAAGGGTTGTCAGGCCTTCTTGGCCAGCATTATTTCCGCACCTGACGTACCCAATCCGTCAGTATCAGATGTGCCAGTAGTCAGAGACTTCCAGACGTCTTTCCTGATGACGTCACATGTCTTCAACCAGAGAGAGAGGTGGAGTTTACTATTGATCTCATGCCAGACACAGTGCCAATATCTAAGGCACCATACCGATTAGCTCCAGCTGAGATGTTAGAGCTCAAGTAGCAGACACAGGAGCTTCTGGACAAGGAATTCATTCGCCCTAGTTTCTCACCATGGGGCGCACCACTGCTTTTTCTGAAAAAGAAAGATGGGAGCATGAGACTGTGTATCGATTAACGAGAATTGAACAAGATAACGATCAAGAATAAATACCAATTACCTAGGATCGAGGACCTGTTCGATTAGTTACAGGGAGATACAGTGTTCTCAAAGATAGATCTTCAATCAGGGTATCATCAGCTGAAAGTGAAAGACGCAGATGTTCACAAGACAGCCTTCAGAACCAGATATGGACATTACGAGTTCTTGATTATGCCGTTTTGACAGAAGAATGCTCCAGAAATTTTCATGGACCTCAAGAACCGAGTATTCTAGCCCTACTTAGACCAGTTCGTCATAGTGTTCATTGACGACATTCTTATATACTCTAAGAGCCACGAAGAGCACAGTCAGCACATGAGGACAGTTCTACAGACCTAGCAGAGTTGTAAGTTATTTGCGAAGTTCAGTAAGTGTGTATTTTGGTTGGAGAAGGTAGCATTTTTGGGTCATATAATTTCTAGCAGTGGCATTGAGGTGGATCCAACGAAGGTAGAAACCGTTAAGGAATGGGTTGAGTCGAAGAATGCATAAGAAATCCGAAGTTTTTTGGGTTTAGCCGGTTACTACCGTCAGTTTATTCAGGGGTTTTCTTAAATAGCAGTGACACTTACTTCACTGACCAAGAAGAATGCTAAATTCGTTTGGAGTGATGAATGTTAGAAGAGCTTCGATACTTTGAAGCAAGCTCTTATTTCAGCGCCGGTGTTAGCCATGCCATCAGGGCAAGGAGATTTTGTGTTATACACCTATGCATCTAAGCTCGGTGTAGGCGCAGTCTTGATGCAGCAGGGTCGGGTAATAGCTTATACTTCCAGGCAGTTGAAGGTGCATGAGAAGAACTACCCGACTCACGATCTGGAATTAGCCGCTGTTGTCTTTGCGTTGAAGATTTGGAGACACTACTTGTATGGCAAGAAATGTCAGATATTTACTTCACAAGAGTCTCAAGTATTTCTTCACGCAGAAAGAACTGAATATGAGACAGAGACGGTGGTTAGAGTTAGTGAAGGACTACGACTGCGAAATTAGCTACCACCCGGGGAAAGCTAATGTTGTTGCAGACGCTTTGAGCAGAAAAGTCACCGTTGTAGCACAGTTGTCAGTGCACAGACCCCTTCACTCTGAGATTCAAAGGTTTGGTTTAGAAGTTTATCGCAAGGGCCAAGCTCCGAGGCTGTCTAATCTGACAGTCCAATCTTCCTTGCTAGACCGTATTCGTGCGGGCCAGCCTTCAGACAAGCAGTTGCAGAAATGGAGGCTGAAGGATGAGGCCAAGAGCAATGTACTCTACACAGTTTCAGATGGTCTGGTGAGATACAGAGGTAGAACGTTGGTGCCTAGTGTTGATTCGATCTGAGAGGATATTCTGACAGAGGCACATGCATCTCCGTATTCAATCCACCTAGGAGGTACTAAGATGTACAAAGACTTGCAGGTTTTGTATTGGTGGCCAGGGATGAAGCGAGACATCCGATGATTTGTGTCTCAATGCCTCACTTTTCAGCAGGTGAAGGCAGAGCATCAGAGGCCTGCAAGAATGCTTAAGCCACTCCTCATCCCAAAGTGGAAATGGGAGAATATCACCATGGACTTTGTAGTTGGTTTAGCGAGGTCAGACAGAGGATTTAATGTTATTTGGGTCATAGTGGACCGACACACCAAGTCAGCGCATTTCCTGCCAGTGAAGACGACTTTCTCTATGACGCAGTATGCGGAGCTTTATATCAGGGAGATCGTTCGATTGCACGGGATCCCAGTTTCTATTGTGTCCGACCGGGGCCCAAGGTTTACATCGTCTTTTTGGAAGAGTTTGCATGCAACCATGGGGACGAAGTTGCTTTTCAGTACAGCTTTTCACCCGTAGACAGATGGCCAGTTTGAGCGAGTGATTCAGATTTTGGAGGATCTATTGCGAGCTTGTATGATCGATTTCCAGGGGACTTGGGAATCGAAGCTACCTCTAGTAGAGTTTACCTACAACAACAGTTTTCAATCATCCATTGGTATGGCTCCCTACGAGGCATTGTATGGGAGGAAGTGCAGATCTTCGATTAATTGGGATGAAGTCGGTGAAAGAGCAGAACTTGGTCCCGAGATAGTCCAGCAGACTGCAGATGTGGTGGTCAAGATTCGAGACAGGATGAAGACTTCCTAGAGTCGCCAAAATAGTTATGCTGACAAGAGGAGAAGGGATCTAGAGTTTGCCGTAGGTGATCAAGTTTTTATAAAGATAGCATCCATGAAGGCTGTTATGAGATTTGGGAAGAGAGGCAAACTTAGTCCGAGGTTTATCGGACCGATTGAGATTCTTGACAGAGTTGGGACACTAGCTTATCGTGTTGCCCTCCCGCCGAATCTGGTCGGGGTACACAATGTGTTCCACGTCTTGATGTTGAGGAAGTACCTAGCTAATCCTTCGCATGTGTTGAGCTATGAACCATTACAGCTTGCTCCAGATCTGTCGTATGAGGTAAGACCTGTTCAAATCCTAGACAGACATGAGTGTAGACTTCGGAACAAAGTGACCAAGTTGGTCAAAGTCCGAACTGTCCGGTGGCTGAACCAATCAGTGGAGGAGGCCACTTGAGAGTCAGAAGCAGATATGAGAATTTGCTATCCGGAGTTGTTTGGTAAGATTTAATTTCGAGGGCGAAATTTATATAAGTGGGGGAGGAACTGTAGTGTCCAAATTCAGTACACGTAAAACCCATGCAATTATTTAATTATTAAAGCATTTATATAATTTTAAAATGAGCCTTAGTGATGCATGATTTAATTAAATGCATTATTTTAAATTATTTATGTTTATGTGATGCACGTTAAAATATTTCACGAGTTTTATATTTCAGGCGATTAGTCGAGGCGGGATCGAGGAAAAGACCGGCGACGACTTTTGGCGAAAATTTTTAATGCGATATTTTATTTTAAGTTAAGGATGAGACATTTTAATTAATTTATGAAGTGTTAGTCTTCTAAAGCCTAATTTATTTATTAGGTGATTTTAAGATTTTATAACCTTTAAAGATTTAGTGCTAGTGCTCTTTATTTTTAATTAGGGGATTATATTTAAAGATTAGTAGGGATTGTATTTTAATTAATTTTTTAATTCAGTTAACATTTTTAATTAGTATCTTGTTTAGCATGGTTAATGGTGTAATTAAGCAAAACTTTTCCCTAATTACCTAGCAAACTCACGCACACACCCATTTTCACACACACACACTCACGTAACACACACACATAATCACTTTCAGATTTTTAATATTTTTGAGAGGAGATAAACCTAGGGTTCTTTTCCAAAGAGAGCAGCCGCCCCTCCCCTCCTTTTTCCAGCACCTTTTTGTTGGTTTTCTTCAAGGATTTTAGCGCCAGGTTCGTCCCGGATCAAGCCTCGTTCCGTTCCCGTTTCGGTATCGCCATATCATGAGTTTTTCATATCAAAAAGCATGTATATACTATTTTTCCTGCGTCGATCATGTCATAGTAAGTGTTGCGTTGCTTTATGCATGAAAATATATGTGTGAAGTGTAAGTTTTGAGCAGAAATTGTTTAGATCGCATTTGAAACGGTTTTGGATCACCAATCTCGATTTTTGATGTCATATTTAAAATTGAGATTTTTTGGTCATGATTTTGAGAAAACTTTATACCAATAAAACGTAGAACTTTTTGATACCTTCGATTTGACAGTAAATTCATATTATTTGAATAAAAATTGAGTGAGTTATGGTGTTTTTCGTGGGACTGCACAAACTGTATTTTTACAGAAAATTTTGTATTGATGTGTTCTCGAAGTTTTATTGTTGCAGGCTTCGTTGGGATCAACGGGTGATCGTTGATGCATTTAGGTATGTTTAGTATGATGTTGGGTTGGTTGTTAGTATGCCGGTTAGTGTCGATAGGCATTTGAATTCATTAGAAGTCGTAGGAAACGATTTGGTGTCAATTTCCGTGATTTTGAGATTTGTGTTGTGTTTGGATGGGCGTCGGGTTTTGGGGTGTTCGTACAGGTTGTGTCAATGTGGTAGCATCCTAGGATATGTCTCGTGGTGTCGGTTCATAGTCCGTCCAATCGGGTCTAGAACGTTAAGCAGCACATGTCCTGAAATTTCGTGGGTTTTCTACTACCGTGGGTACACGGACCCCTACACGGACCCTTACACGGGGTCCGTGCCTTTGTTTTCTTCGAAGTACCTTTTTACAAAGTCTACACGAACCCTTAGACGGGGTCCGTGTCCTCCCTTTTCTTCGAGTATACAGATACAATACCTACACGGACCCGGACCCGGAGGGGTGCACGGGGTCCGTGTACTCCAGTTTTTGGGAAATACTTTAATGATTGTTTTGGGGTTTTATGTCATGGACTAGTACGATGATTAAACGAGGTCAAGTCCAGAGCGAACTGGAATGTCATAAGCTACTTATTCACTTCGGTGGTGAGCTCGAGTACCTACGTCTAAGTTATGCAAGTTAAGTATTTTAAACTCATGTTAGTATGTTGCAGCAATGGCCCCAAGTGAGATCTAACGTGTAGTATCCCGATACCTAATTTGAGTTAATTATTGGATTAATTATATTCCGGTGGGATCGGAAGGACCGATCAGGGTTCGGATCGTCCGATCAGGGTTCGGATCGTCCGAGACAGGTGGCTGGACACGTGGAAGACATGCAGAGTTCGGATCGTCCGATCAGGGTTCGGATCGTCCGAAGTGTACCGGATCGGATCGTCCGAAGTGGATCGGATCTTCCGATCGTTGTCTATAAATAGAGGCGCGAGGCTTCACTTTTTACTCGCCAATTCCGAGTGTTCCAGAGCGTTTTAGTCATTTCTGATGGGTTCCTAGTCTTTTCCCGAGGTTCAGGCACTAGCGGGGAGCTACTGGTTTTGTAGCGGAGCTGTGCTCTAGTTGGGAGCTAGCGGCATCAGTGGGCTGACTACGGACGCAGGCTTGATTCTAGGGCTGATTGCTAGGATCTACTGGTTTGAGGTACGAAAGTACTATCCGAGATAGCAGGATTGAGTATGCTTTACTATGTGTTGCATGTTTATATGTTGCATTATTATCTGTCATATGATGCATGGTTTATTATGCGGCATTTGCATAATCATATTGGGCCTGATTATCTTTGAGATAGCCTGTTGAGAGGGTGCTCAGCCCTCGTTTGTTGTGGATGGTTGGACCCCGTTGGCCGACGGTGGTCAGGTCACCGGTATATCTACAGGTTTATTTTGGTATGGGAGCCACCTCCTGGTGCGACGGCGCAGAGTGCTACATACCTTGACGTCATTTGCCTGAGCAGTATTTCGTTATACCCAGATCCTGGTATCCAGTACATTTTGCATACATGCATGTCATAGTCTTGTATACTCATGCTTTCGGTACTGAGCGTTTTATGCTCACGTCCTCGGTTTATCTCTGTTTTGGACACCCTATTCGATGGGGCAGGTCTCAGGTTGGACGGTCCAGGAGGGAGTGGACAGGGAGCTGGCAGAGGTTGACCTGTAGTTGTTGGTATTTGTTCTTGGAATTTAGTTCGATCTGGTTGTTTAAGTATTTTGTACTTGCAGATTCGATTGGGTTGTATTACTGTTTTTCGCTGTTTACCTGATTCAGTTTTATATGTTAAATTTTGCATGCTTAAGTTCTGTTTAGTAGGTGATTCTGGAACGGGTCACTACATAACGAATCCCTCAACGCCAAGTAAGTATGTTTGACGTGCAAAAGAAAGGATTTCATGTTTTTGAGGTATGCTAAATGTCTTGTGATCAATTATGTATGGGATTGGAAAGCGGTAAAGCATGACCGGGGACCAATCCACCCTGTTAAAGCATGAACGGGTCTAGATCAGGATTGAAAAGTGTTAAAGCATTAACGGGGAACAATCCACCCGTTAAATCATGAGCGAGGATCTCATGTATGTGGCAGTGGATTCTTTCCTGTCAGCCCAGTATTGTTGTTTAGTCTGATTAGGCGATTTATGTTATGGGTCACTTGCTTTGAAACATGCCTATACGCAAAATAATGAAGTTTATGTATGTTCATGTATGTACAAGTACGCAAGCACGTTTAAGAAAAGTTTATGTTTATGGCACGTCTACGAATGTACGTATGTAAGTTCAAGTTTAAGTGCAAGTTTAAGTTTCAAGTTATGTATGCTCTATTTTAAAGTTGCATGTGGTTTTATTATGTAGTACTTGTGTAGAGGCCCGTATTTCGTATTTGAAAATTTGCGGAATTATTTAAATTTTTTCTTTTATAAATAAATAACATGTCTCATTCATAAAATAAACTGATAAAAAGATTTAATGTTTAATGTAACAGCGGAAGAAAATATTTTTTTTCAAACCACAACTTAAAAATAAAACGTCAAAGTAAAAACTGAGTTTGAGCATAAATAGTAAATGATAAAAATGAGGTCCTTGGGTTCCTACTACTGCCGACCCAAGCTAGCTCACTGGTCCCCGCCCTCACTCCCGACCTCATCAGTACCTACAACAATCAATTCTAGTGAGTCTAAAGACTCAGTATGCATATATCGTGAATAACAAGTAAATAAATCATAAAATTTCGCGTAGCATAAAAATATCGAATCGTAAGGCGTAAGGTGAAAATCGTGTCATGGATAATTATAAATACGTGCATGTCAGAAAATCATACATAAAAACTTTGCTCGATATAGCTTTGACATAACATATCATATCGTAATTTTTTTGTACAGATAATGTTCTACGCAAGTGGCCCATAACATAACATAACATGCACGTATTTATAATTATCCACGACACGATTTTCACCTTACGCCTTACGATACGATATTTTTATGCTATGAAAAATTTTATGATTTATTTACTTGTTATTCACGATATATGCATGCTGAGTCTTTAGACTCACTACACTTGATTGTTGTAGGAACTGATGAGGTCGGGACTGAGGGCGGGGACCAGTGAGCTAGCTTGGGTCGGCAGTAGTAGGAACCCGAGGACCTCATTTTTATAATTTACTATTTATGCTCAAACTCAGTTTTTACTTTGACATATTATTTTTAAGTTGTGGTTTGAAAACAATATTTTCTTCCGCTGTTACATTAAACATTAAATCTTTTTATCAGTTTATTTTATGAATGAGGCATGTTATTTATTTTAAAAAGAAATTTTTTAAATAATTCCGCAAATTTTCAAATACGAAATACGGGCCTCTACAGTTTGTATAAGAGCCTATGTTCTTGTAAAGGGTTGTACTACAACTGACCTCGAGAAGTTCATGAAGTCACGTCTTCGATCTGTAAGTTTTTCATTGACGCACTTCATTTAAAGCATGAAATATTTTTACAGCATGTTTCCATGAAATGATTTATGTCAAGATTATGATTATGCAGTATTTATTTAAATTTAAAAAAATAGTTGAATTATGCATGTTGGTTACGTATGGGTTATATTTATGGAACAGTATGCCTCCTAGACGCATTCCTGAACGCATGAGAGATGATGAGCTTCGTCATGAAGACGGTGAGGATCATAGCCAGGAGAGAGATTTACCTCCACCTCCTCCACCGGACATGAACGCCCAGATGCTAGCTGGCATGCGCAGTTCTTCGCACAGTTTGCGGGGAACAATAATGGGGTAGCCAGGCAGACGGGGCCTGAGGCTACCTATGAGTGGTTCATGAAGATGAGACCGAAGGATTTCTCAGGGACGACATATCCCATGATTGCCGAGGACTGGATTAAGTCCCTCGAGGTTTTTTTCGAGTTCATGGGGCTTGGAGACGAGGATAGGGTCCGTTGTGCGACCTATCTGTTTGGAGGAGACGCCCGCTTATGGTGGGAAGGAGCATCCGTAGCCTTGAATTTGGCTACTCTGAGCTGGATGCGCTTCACAGAGGTATTCTACTCTAAATATTTTACTGACGAGGTGCGTTCCACGTTGACCAGGGAGTTCATGACCCTGAGGCAGGGAGATATGACTGTTACGGAATTTATCCGTAAGTTTGAGAGGGGTTACCATTTTGTACCCCTGATTGCAAACGATGTTGGAGCCAAGTTGAGGCAATTTATGGATGCTCTACGGCCGATCTTACGCCGTGATGTTAGGGTGGCTGGCCCTACTACCTATGACGTCGCTGTCTCCAGAGATCTAGCTGCAGAGCAGGATATGATTGATATTGAGAGAGACCGCCAGGGCAAGCGACCAGTCCAAGTGCCGCACCGCCCTCCTCAGCAGCAGCATCGGAGTAAGAGGCCTTTCCATGGCCCACCCAGGAATAGAGGACAGCAGCAGCAGGGACATGTAGTCCCGAGGGCCACGGATTATCTAGTCTGTGCTAAGTGCACACGCCCGTCATGCTGGAGCTTGTATGTATGTCTCAGGGAAGTACTACAAGTGTGGTAGTCCTGACCACTTGCTGAAGTATTGCTCGCAGGGGAATCTGCCTACCCAGGACAGAGTTTTTGCTCTCCATGCAGCGGAGACGAATCCAGAGACTATGCTCTTGACAGGTATCTTAAAGCTTTAAGTTTATATTTGAAAGTTAATGTTTCGAGGGTTTGGGTTGAGATTTTGAACATATAATTGATGATAGGATTGCATGCTCTAATCAGTGTTACTTTTGGGAATTTAGGTTAGAAGAACTTTGACCTTCGCATGTCTATAAGTTAATTCTCGTAACTATTGGGCTCAACTTGATGTTCCAGCCTTTCAGGGAGAATTTTTATAGCTGGTTAAGCTACGAATGCCTTGATAGATTTAGGGGCTACTCATTCATTAATTTCGGAGACCTTTGCGAATTTTCTCCAGATCAAGACCATTGGGCTAGATGTGGCGTATTCAGTAGCATTGCCTTCTGGAGAGGAGCTAGCAGCTAATAATGTGATCCGAGACATAGACCTCAAACTTCATGGTAATCTCATTTATGCGGATCTGATCGTACTGCCGATGCCAGAGTTTGATATCATTCTGGGTATGGATAGGCTATTAAGGAACAAAGTTTTGATTGACTTCCAGAGGAGATCTGTTCTAGTCCGACCGCTTGGGAGAGAGCAGTTCTTATTTGAACCTGACAGGTACTTTCCTTTACCGAGCGTTAAACCTTGTGTCCAGGCTAGGAATCTTATGCGTAGAGGGTGTCGAGCGTTTTTAGCGACTTTTGTATCTATTCCCGAAACACCCAGTCAGTCAGCCTCCGATGTCCCAATTGTTAGGGACTTTCTAGACGTGTTTCCTGATGACGTCTCTGGTATGCCACCTGTGTAGAAAGTGGAGTTTTCTATTGAGCTTATGCCTGGTACGACACCGATATCAAAAGAACCGTACCGATTAGCACCGACAGAGATGGCAGAACTCAAGAAGCAGATTCAGGAACTTCTTGACAAGGAGTTCATTCGCCCGATTTTTTCACCATGGGGCGCGCCAGTCTTGTTTGTGAAGAAGAAAGATGGTTCGATGAGGCTCTGCATTGATTACCGGGAGTTGAACAGGGTTACAGTGAAGAATAAATACTCACTTCCGAGGATTGAAGATTTATTTGACCAGTTACAGGGAGCCTCCGTATTCTCAAAGATTGATCTGCGTTCTGGCTATCACCATTTGAGGGTGAAAGATGCCGATGTTCTCAAAACTGCTTTTAGGATTTGTTATTGACACTTTTTGTTCCTTGTGATGCTGTTCGGTTTGACGAATGCGCCAGTGATCTTCATGGATCTCATGAATCGCGTATTTCAGCCGTATCTTGATCAGTTCTTGATAGTATTGATAGACGACATTCTCGTTTACTCAAAGAATCAAGAGGATCACAATAGACATCTGACCGCAGTTTTGCAGACCTTGCTGAAGGATAAGTTATTCGCAAAGTTCAGTAAGTGCGAATTCTGGTTAGAGAATGTGGCGTTCTTAGGCCACATTGTTTCTAGAAGCGGTATCGAGGTAGACCCAGCGAAAGTTGCAGTAGTCAGAGATTGGGTTGTGTGGGGACCCGGACGCTAATTCATGTCTTAATCATTATTAATATCAAATATAACAATTAAGAAAAATGGACTAAATTTTTTCTTTTTAATTTATAAATGCGGAAACGTAACAGTAATCTATCTAATATACATGTCAAAATCAAAGTACAAATTATGTACTACATGTCTCTATCTCAACTAGGTTCAACGACTATACATCCAGTGCTGAATCCTATTCTGCTTCTGGGCTCGGATCTCCGCGCTAACTATAATATCTCATCCTCTTCCTGATCCTGATCCTGTCCCACCTGTTTTCATGCACATATACAAACAAGACAACAGCCGGATAACTCCGGTGAGAATTACATTCCCAGTATAAATCATGTATACATACAATTCATAAAAACAAGTATAACAACATGAAACAAATATTCATAACATGTATCAAAATCAGAAACATTAATCAATACAAACTCTGAATCACACTCCATGACTCTTAGACTCTGACTCGACTCATCCTAATCTAGGAATCCCGATCGGAATAAGAACATACACCCACCTACACTCCCATCGGGGTGGTGGTACGTTCTTATTCACGGACTTTGGCTCTTTCCATATCGAATATCAGTAATAGAAAAAACTCTAATTCTATCCACTTCGATATAGCCAAACCTCCGGCATCTTGGCGAATCAGCCACAAACTAGGCACATCCGCCCTGGCATATCGGCCAATCATCTAGGCATATCTGCCTTGGCATATCCTGCCAAACCTCTGTGACAATGTGCAATGGCCCAATGACGATTCCATCACTATCTGGTACCTCTGTCACGAGATCAATTGTCTACGACTAGGCGCATCCGCCTATGACTCAAAACATAAATCAATAGGCCAAAGATATCAATTACATCAATTGCAATTATCAATGCAATAAGATGAAATATGTGATTTTGGGAAACTCAAGTCAAATTGGACTTGAGTTGTGCAATCCCGCATCAACATCAATTTATACATTTCTCTTCTCGGTCTGACGAAGTCAAAGTCTCTAATTCAACTCTGTCCATATTCAATCTGGTAATGATAATATCGAATATACGGTGTCAATTTATAACTCAATTGAAGACCAGTTCTGATCAATACTCAAATCCAGACATAATCTGATCAATATCAACTATACAAGGATACAATCTCAATCAATACTGAATCTGATCAAAATCAATCTACTGATGTTTCGACGGCATAACAATACAGTCTTGATAACCCCTTCAATCTCAACATCACAGATATAATATCACAAGTCATAATCGATATCAATACGAATCATAATCTTCAATAATAACAGGTCATGATATCAAATATGGACAATCCCTATCATATTACTTCAGAAAATCATAACAATTATATAAACAATCCGTTCTTCGATCTGACTTCAATTATATATTGATCAGTATACCCAGAACACATAATATCAGTCAAATCACAATTCCCCCAATATCATAATTTCAAATGATATCAGAATTTGATAAAACTTACATCCAGTTGTAGCTATCGTCACTAGGAACTCGGTGTCGAAGTCGGATTGAAGTTCGGACGAATAGAACGTTCGTAATTCAACTTCTAAGTTTACGAAATTCAAGCCTTCCTGGATTTTTGTTTTCTTCTCTCCTGAATTCTGAAGAATTGAGGTGCTTATATGTATATATATCCTGCATGTTTCACAAAACGTGGCTTGTTCTTTGCACTGCACGTCTCGTGCATATGCGCGACCTATCTCGGCGCATATGCGCGAGACAATATGCCTCGGCGCGTAACATCCCCGCAACTCGCGCATATGCGCGCCCTCACTTGGCGCATATGCGCGAGGCCCTTTTTCCATTCTTCACAACTCTTGGGTACCCTTGCGCACATGCGCGAATATAGGTCGCGCATATGCGCGAGGTGTTCTGCCTATGCGCGAGGTCTTTTCCTCGCACATATTTCCAACTTCTTTCCGGCATCCTCGGTCTAATCCCTTCCGTCTATAATCACATCAATTTATCCACAAATCATTTCAGATTATGATAATCAAATTCTCGGGCCTTACATTTCTCCCCCCCTAAGATCTAATTTCGTCCTCGAAATCACAGGCAATTCAATCAGGTATGAAATCCAATATCCACCAGATACAATAAGGAATGGAGAATAGAAGTGAAATGAGAATACTCACATTGATAAAACAATTCTAGGAATCTCTGTCTCATATCGGACCAAGTCTCCCAGATAACTTCTTCAATGCTATAACAACTCCACTGAATTCTCACAAGGGGAATAGTTTTCGTTCTGAGCTGCTTTTCTGTACGAACGAGAATCTGAATCGACTTCTCGAAATAACTAAATGTCTTGTCAAGTTCTGCCTCGTTCGGCTGAATAATATGTGAAGCATCACCCAGGTATTTCTTCAATAACAATACATGAAAATATCAGGTATCCCTGATAAAGAAGGTGATAACATGAATCGATAGGTACGATCCTCTATCTTCTTGAGAATCTCGTACGGCCCAATATATCGTGGAGACAACTTTCCCTTCCTTGCCAAATCTAACAACACCTCTGAAAGGAGAAATCTTCAAGAATTTTCAGTCTCCTGCCTCAAATACCAATAGTCTACATCAAACCTTGTCATATTTGGCATGTCTCTCTTGAGCTGCCTTCATTCTTTCCTGAATCAGCCTCAGTTTCTCAGTCATATCTCTAATCATATCAGGTTCAATGTCCGAAATCTTCGAGATATCATTTCAAATCAAGAGGGGATCCATACTTCTTATCGTACAATTAAATGGTGTCATCTCTATACTCGTCTGATAATTGTGGTTGTACGAAAATTCACCATATGGCAATGAATCCTGCCAATTAGTGCTAAAATCAAGCACTACAGCTCTACGTATATCTTCCAAGATCTGGATAATCTACTCTGACTGTCCGTCAGTCGGTGAAGGATATGCAGTACTAAAATATCCTTCGTGCCTAGAGTTGGCTATAACTCCATCCAACGTGTGAAGTAAGCCAAAAATCACGGTCTAAAACAATCGACTTCGGCACTTTCTGTAATCTAACTACCTCTCTGATATAAATCCCAGTCATCTGATCATATCTGTACGTCATCCTGTACAGAATAAAACATGCGGATTCGGTCAATCTATCAACCACGACCCAAATCGCATCATACACTCGGGAGGATCTCGGTAGCTTCGTCACAAAATTCATGGAAATGTGATCCCATTTCCCTTCAAAAAGAAACAAACTCTGTAATAATTCCCCTGGTTTCTATTTTTCTATATTTACCTGTTGGCAATTCAGACATTTCGATACAAACTCTGCAATATTTGATTTCATCTGTTTTTATCAAAAACTGACTTTTCAGATCAATGTACATTTTCTGCCATTAGGATGAATACTGAATCGATTTCTATGTGCTTCTGACAACATCTGTCATCTCAAATCCGAAATATTCGGCACACAAAACGATTATTTACGTATAACACACGGTTACAAAACTGTTATTCTGATCGATGCTCTGTTCTGACTATCGATATCGAGTTCTGAACATTCTGATCAACTTTCTGAACTGTTTTAACTCTCAAAATCAGCTCTGGTTCGGCTTGAACGATATCGAGTCTCAAATGTATACAATCTGTATCAAATAATTCTCCAGAAATAATCATTCTCAAGCAATTCAAAATAACAATCATGTACAGTAGCCTGCTAAACTCATGCCATTACAAATTTCTGACACTGATATTAATCTAAGCCAACTAATCACGGCTTCACTGTGCTAGGATCAACAGGTATATCATCTTCAGATATGACAAACCCTGAATATAATCTGTCTTAATCAAGATTCACAATTCAACAGTTTCTGTATACAACTTTCCAATTCTCAGAATATTCAATACAATACTCAAATATTCAACAAAATCAGCCATATTCTTCGAATATCCCAGAATATCATAGATCAAATAATCAGAGAATAATCAAAATATTCTGAACACAGAGTTTATCAATTCACAACCATAGCTGATTCATCCCAAAGAGAAACACTCAATCTGATGTAACTCTTGACTAGTAAATCTTCTACCTGGTCTTTCTAATCTTTCAATTCAATCAATACTATCGGTCCAGTATTTCAAAAAATAAGAACTGTACCTGATATGAAATCAATGCTGAAATCTATCTTTCTGACTAGAAGCAATTCTGAAATCCCATCTGAGAAAACATCAGCAATTTCATATATCACGGGCAAATCTGCCAATGATAAACTCGATTTCAGTATGTCAACTGAATACATAAGAAATCTCTCCGTTCTTTTCTGTAATAATCGAGTCCTCAACATCATCCATATCTAAGGAATCTTGACCGTAAAATTTCTGTTCATCAGCCATATCCGGTCTGAATCTCACAATCTTCTGGAAATAATCAGCGGTAGTTCTGTACTTGGTCAACATACCGGTACCGATAATAAAATCGAAATCGGACAACCCAAGTACAATATAATCTAACTTAATCTCATATCTGTCATACTGTAGCATACAAGATCTAATAGATGTCACTGATATAAAACCTCTCCCCAACAGAAAAGATATCAATACTACATCATATAATAACTCAATAGACAAAGCATATATCAATGGAATTCATTTAAAGATAATCATATGTAATGCATTAGTATCTATCAACACATATGCAAAATAACCATACAGGAAACGATTACCTGCCACTACCTCGTCAGGTGTGTCCTGGCCTTGGTTGTGATTGAGGAGTCGTCGGTGGTTGGGAGGAGTGAACAACTGGTGATTGTCTATCAAACGGTGTCACTGATCCAGTTGGTTCTGCTCCCTGAGATTTTCGGGAACCTCTATGTGGACAAACTCTAGCAAAGTGTCCTGGCTGACGACAGACGTTGCAACTACCAAACACACCTTGGCATTTCTCTGTGGAATGTCTTTCTCCACAAGTGCTACAATAAACTCCCGTATAACTCGGGCTAGAACTGCTGGAGCTAGAGGAACCACTCCCTAACTTCTTAAACTGTTTCTTGCGAGCTTTTAGGAAATCGTCTTTTCCCTTACTACTACTGCCATTATCAAATCAAGACGGTGCTGTCAATAATTGAGCTGGAAGTTTTTGTTTCTGTGGGCGAGCTGTAAAGGCCCTAAAACTCCCTAAAACTCCTTGCTTGAAAATTTGCTGAAAATTAAAAATTTTCTGTTTAAAAGAACTTAAATGGCCTCATTCATAAATCAACTGATGAATCAAGTTCAATGTTTAAAAAAAAATAGAAGCGGAAGAAAATAAAGTTTGCCAACAATAACAATTTAACGGTCGAAAACATGACCTTCCCAACTAACGGTCGAAAACATGACCTTCCCAAATAACAAAATAACGGTAAAAAACATGACCTTCCCAACTCAAAGGGGCACTGTCCAGTCCAAGGCCATAGGCTAAAAGCCAACCGAGAACTCAAACGAGCCTCCGAACCGACACAGCAACTTGCTGTAAATTTCCAGCAGCTGCAACCTTGCTTGCATCGCGTCGTTTGCGAGACTTTTGGCCATTGGGGCTTGAACCACCGACCAAAGCCTCTCCAAAACGTCCCAAGGAATGATTCTAACCATGGCTAAGGGCCCTAGGCCATCCACAATCCGCATCACACCATAACTCAACCGAAGGATCCAACCGAGACTTGCGTGCATACGTGTGTAGTGTCTTGCTTAGATCGATGTCTTGCGTCATTCAAGTGGCCATTTGATTGACCATGGCATGATCTAGACATCTAGGAGTATGGTATGAACCGTGGCTAAGGGCCATAGGCCATCCAAGACCCATACCAAGCAACCAAAAACCGAAACCATAAGCTGAACCAATGAAGAAGTCGAATGGGGAAAGGGGCTGTTCTTGTTGTTTTGATTGAAAACCGAGGAGCCATGGACCAAGCCACCAAAAGGACGACTTAGTCACGTATTAGACTTACTAGGGGAGTGATCCAACCATGGCTATAGGCCCCTAGGGCAGCCATGATCAGATCCTTACCCTTGGACAAAAATCTGAATTTTCGAACTCATAAAGGAACACAAATGGTGTTGCTATAATTTCTTGGTCTCGGCTTTCATGGGGCTCAAACCACTGGACAAATGTATTCCTAACATGCCCTAGTACATGCCTAGGATCAGCTTTGGGAGCCTGGAGTCGATCCAATACATGAAACTCACAAACCAAAAGAAACCGTGAAGCTTGCCAAGGAAAGTCGAAAAATCTGCATCATGGTTTCGAAAATATTTTGACATGCATCTCGATTTTTTCTTGATAAAACATGATCATATACTGAAAAATAATTTATAATATGACTTGATTGATGTTTGAAAGAAATCTAGACATGCCTGGTTTCGTTTCGAAAGAAAACGAACGTAACGACGACGACGCGGCGTGGAGGAGACTGAGTTGCTTCTCTACCTTTCCTTGTTCTCGATTTTCTTTCCTTTCTTTGGCTATGAAACTCACGACTTTTTAGACTGAATTGGATCTGAATTCGGTGGAAGGGAGGGGTAGAATAAGTGGTTATGAAGGTGAGGAGAAGGGGTGCAAAATAGGTGGGATGCATGCAAGACCAAGTCTCCCCTTTTTGAAATTTGAATTCTAGTTTGTTATCAAATGAGTTGGTGGATGTATCTAGAAGGGGTGGCCGATTTCTCTCTTGTTTTCTAGACTAGGATATGTCCATTAATTAATTACATGGTGCTCCCAAAAATCCTAGAATTATCCTACTAATTACATGCAAAGAAATGGTCAAAGTTGATGAGTTGGCAATTGAATCCTCTAGTAACCAAGGGGTGGCCGAAATCTACTAATAAAATGAATGGGGAGTGTTGTTTATTTACTAAATTAATAACTCTTAAAAGCCTCACTAATCCTTTAATTAATTTAGCGAGCTAACCCCTTAATTAAGTAACTCAAATGAGCTTATTTTCTACTCACCTCAAGTTGCATAAATAATTCCTCAAACCTCCTTTTTAACTTAAATGAACTTACTTGCTAGCTAAATTATCTTCTGGAAATATTTCTCGAATCTTAAATTCTATCTCAAAACTCCAACTCCAGTCCGGCCTCACTGAAATAACTGAAATGCTAAAAATCAAACTACTGAACTGAAATAATAAATAATTAACTTCAAAGGAAAGCATTAAAATAATCATGCAATGAAGTCAATTTAAATTTAAAAATCTAGAATTATGCATGGCTTATACGTAGACTGATTTACGAGTTCTACAATCCTCCCCCCGTTAAAAGAAATTTTGTCCTCGAAATTCGAACTCACCGAATAACTCGGGGTAACGCTCTCTCATTGTAATGACCCGAATTCTTATTTTGAATTAAGTATTAATTAAGAGATAATTAATGAGTTGTTAATTAAGTATTATTAAGGAATTGATAATTCGGGATTAAGCTGTTGGGATCCACCGGATTTAAAAAGGGATAAACCTATCCACTTCAGATTGCCTTATCTCGAGAAATCTAACTAGACCAATGAGATTCTGACACGTGGCAGATAAGATTGGTTCGGATTTTCTGAAATAGTGCGGATGCAGCCTATAAATGGAAGCCGATTCTTTTGTTTTCTTCACCGCATTCTTCAGAGAGAGCTCTAGTTGCATCTTAGGTTTTCTAGCCAGTTTCTAGGGCACTTTGGTGTCGAGAAGTTTCAGAGCTAGTGTCGACTCGAGAAGGGGTCGGTGAACTGAGATCGAGACGTCATCAGCGGGCTAACGACGGACGCAGGTATAATCCTAAATCCTTAGATAGTGATTTAAGGATCATTAGGGAGAACTTCTAGCATGTTTGTTCTGGTTTGATAGTGATTTCATTATGTTGGTATTGTCTAGGTTCAGAGCTTTCTGTCAGATTGTTTTAGTGAGGTAAGTGATGTACTGACTGAGATATCCAAGCGTAGTATACACACTTATATGCTGCATATTTATCTGTTGCATGATACATGTTTTACTGCTTTGGCATATTATGCATGACACATCATGTTGAGCCTGATATATTTTGAGATATACCTCGTTTGTTGGGGCCGCTCAGCCCTATTATGTATTGTGGACGATGGGGCATCGAGAGCTACAGTGTCCGACGGGACCCGCGGGCTCTGATGACCTGGACATTGCAGGTCCACGTCTTGTTTGATGATGAGTGTGGGAGCCAAAACATGCCTAGGGCAGATCAGAGACTACACACTCAGGCGCCTCTAGACTGAGCATGAGATTCTTGACTTGATCCTTGATATCCGAGCATATTGCATTTTGCATGCATCATATCAGTTTGTATACTCGTACATTCTCGTATTGGGCGATTGTCGCTCACGTCCTTGTTTTCATCTTGGGCACCCCATTCCACGGGGCAGGTCTTAGGTTGGACGGTTCGGACGACCAGGGCAGTGGCTAGAGCAGTTGGGTTTTCAGTGGTGATCCAGTGGAGGTTTTCTGTGGTTTATCGTTTTCTCGTTCAGGGTTATGGTTTCGTTATGGTTGTATTAATGTTTAAGACTGCCGTTATTGTTTTGTTTTAATTTGGGTTGTAAGATGATTAAGTATTTGGTTTCCGCTGTATAATTGTTGTTATTAAGCTTTAATGTTGTATGTTTATTAGTCTGTTGGAGGATGTAATGACCCAAATTCTTATTTTGAATTAAGTATTAATAAAGAGATAATTAATGAGTTGTTAATTAAGTATTATTAAGGAATTGATAATTCGGGATTAAGCTGTTGGGATCCACCGGATTTAAAAAGGGATAAACCTATCCACTTCAGATTGCCTTATCTCGAGAAATCTAACTAGACCAATGAGATTCTGACACGTGGCAGATAAGATTGGTTCGGATTTTCTGAAATAGTGCGGATGCAGCCTATAAATGGAAGCCGATTCTTTTGTTTTCTTCACCGCATTCTTCAGAGAGAGCTCTAGTTGTATCTTAGGTTTTCTAGCCAGTTTCTAGGGCACTTTGGTGTCGGGAAGTTTCAGAGCTAGTGTCGACTCGAGGAGGGGTCGGTGAACTGAGATCGAGACGTCATCAGCGGGCTGACGACGGACGCAGGTATAATCCTAAATCCTTAGATAGTGATTTAAGGATCATTAGGGAGAACTTGTAGCATGTTTGTTCTGGTTTGATAGTGATTTCATTATGTTGGTATTGTCTAGGTTCAGAGCTTTCTGTCAGATTGTTTTAGTGAGGTACGTGATGTACTGACTGAGATATCCAAGCGTGTATACACACTTATATGCTGCATATTTATCTGTTGCATGATACATGTTTTACTGCTTTGGCATATTATGCATGACAAATCATGTTGAGCCTGATATCTTTTGAGATATACCTCGTTTGTTGGGGCCGCTCAGCCCTATTATGTATTGTGGACGATGGGGCATCGAGAGCTACAGTGTCCGACGGGACCCACGGGCTCTGATGACCTGGACATTGCAGGTCCACGTCTTGTTTGATGATGAGTGTGGGAGCCAAAACATGCCTAGGGCAGATCAGAGACTACACACTCAGGCGCCTCTAGACTGAGCATGAGATTCTTGACTTGATCCTTGATATCCGAGCATATTGCATTTTGCATGCATCATATCAGTTTGTACACTCGTACATTCTCGTATTGGGCGATTGTCGCCCACGTCCTTGTTTTCATCTTGGGCACCCCATTCCACGGGGCAGGTCTTAGGTTGGACGGTTCGGACGACCAGGGCAGTGGCTAGAGCAGTTGGGTTTTCAGTGGTGATCCAGTGGAGGTTTTCTGTGGTTTATCGTTTTCTCGTTCAGGGTTATGGTTTCGTTATGGTTGTATTAATGTTTAAGACTGCCGTTATTGTTTTGTTTTAATTTGGGTTGTAAGATGATTAAGTATTTGGTTTCCGCTGTATAATTGTTGTTATTAAGCTTTAATGTTGTATGTTTATTAGTCTGTTTAGTAGTGGCTCGGGTAAGGGCGCTACATTTGGTGGTATCAGAGCATACAAAGATTTTTGGGACATTAGTATTTCTGTTTTGAGGATTTAGAGGTTGATTTTCTTTTCCTTTCAGATGTCAGGAGATGGAAGCAGTCACGGAAGTGTGGGACATGGCCGTTATGGCGACGATGATGCTGGTCGAGAACATCGTCGTAGAGATCGTGACGGAAGGCGTCACCGAGATCATGATGAAAGGAGACGTAGGAACCGTGTCAACATTATGGATTTCATGAAGATTGGACCTCCACCGTTGACCGGAGATGAGAATGCTGATGTTGCAGAAGCTTGGGTCGATATCATGGAGCAGTGTTTTCGAGTGCTGCACTATGACGAGGATGAGAAGATGGAGGTAGCTGATTTCATGATCCAAGGAAAAGCTCGGAAATGGTGGAAACCTGTTTCTGCTATTCTAGTTCAGCAGCATGGGCGGATTCGTTGGGAACATTTCCGTCAGGCCTTCATCAATCATCACTTTCCGCCAGCTCTTCGTCAGGCAAAGGAGATGGAACTGTTGACCATTAAGCAAGGAGATTCGAACATTGAGGATTATCAGAAGCGTTTTACGGATCTGTTGCCGTATGCTCCTCACATCAGTGAGAATTCTGTAGCAAAATATTCTCACTTTTTGAATGGTTTGAACCAGGAGATTTTTTATCGGGTTTCTGTTTGTGATGATCCTACTTCGTACGAAGGATTAGTGAATCGTTGTCGTCAAGCCGAGATCAGTATTGCTAGGAGGAAGGCTATGCAAGCTAGCAAAAGTTCTAGTTCGTTGGGACCAAGGGGTCAGTCTTTCATGAAGTCTGTATCTTCTTCTTCTTCCGGTTCTGGAGGGGTACACAGCTTTGGCAGGAAAAAGATGCAATGTGGCCACTGCGGAGGTAATCACCCGACAGAGAATTGTCGAAGAGCAACAGGTGCTTGTTTCAATTGTGGAGGTTTTGGTCACATGAAGAGAGATTGCCCTAATTTGGAGAATCAGAGTGGAGGCGGAGGTTCTATGACAGGGTCTCACAGTGGAAAACAGTCTGAGGCCACTGTGCAACAGAAGGGTTTTCCTGCTCAAGGTTCTCGTCGTGGAGGAATATCGCAAGGATCTCAGCAACGCCCACGAGTTCAGGGGCAAGTGTTTGCCTTGAACCAAGAACAAGCTGAGGAGCATAACGAGAGAGTCATTGCAGGTAATTTTCTTTTATGTGGTATTCCTGCATATGTATTGATTGACACTGGGGCATCGCATTCATTCATAGCATCAATGTTTGTTAAGAAGCATAAACTACCCTACGTGTCATTAGATGTTTTGTTGTCGGTGTCTACGCCGATGGGACAAGAGGTTTTAGCTAAGCGACTTGTGGTAGACTGTTTGCTAGAGTTTGAGGGAAAATACTTGTCTGCCAATTTGATGATATTGGCTATGGAAGATTTCGATTGTATTATGGGAATTGACCTATTGACTAAGTATAGAGCGACGGTAGATTGTTATCAACGTCTCGTTCAGTTTCGTCCAGAAGGAGACGAGAATTGGTTCTTCTTCGGTGAGGGGGCTCGACCTCCAATGCCAGTAGTGTCTGCTGTAAAGGCACAACGGGCTTTAGCGAAGGGAGGAGAAGGATACCTCATTTATGCTGTTGATGTAGCGAAGGATGTAATCGACGTGAAGAACATTCCAGTTGTCGATGAATTTCCTGATGTTTTCCCCGATGAAATTCCTGGATTTCCTCCAGAGAGGGAAGTGGAAGTGGAGATAGAGTTGGTATCAGGAACCACACCTATCTCCAGAGCGCCTTATAGATTGGCACCAACAGAGATGAAAGAGTTGAAACAACAGTTACAAGATCTTCTTGACAAGGGTACATTAGACCCAGTGTGTCTCCTTGGGGAGCACCAGTGTTGTTCGTTAAAAAGAAGGATGGGTCTATGCGACTTTGCATAGATTATCGGCAGTTGAACCGAGTAACAGTCAAGAATAAATATCCGTTACCACGGATTGATGATTTGTTTGATCAACTGCAAGGGACTTCAGTGTATTCGAAGATCGATTTACGGTCTAGATATCATCAACTTCTAGTTCATCAACGTGATATCCCTAAGACTGCATTTCGAACAAGGTATGGGCATTACGAGTTTCTAGTGATGCCGTTTGGTTTGACGAATGCTCCAGCAGTATTTATGGATTTGATGAACCGAGTATTCCAGGAGTATCTTGACAAGTTTGTCATTGTCTTTATTGATGACATACTGGTATACTCTCATAGCCTTGAAGAGCATGCACAAGATTTAAGAATTGTGTTGCTAACCTTAAGGAATCACCAACTGTTTGCTAAGTTGAACAAGTGCGAGTTTTGGCTCGACAGAGTTGTCTTCTTGGGACATGTTATATCCAAAGATGGGATATCAGTGGATCCTAGCAAGATCGAAGCAGTGTTGAGTTGGGCACGACCGGAATCATCTCAAGAGATAAGAAGTTTTCTAGGTTTGGCAGGTTATCACCGGAGATTCATTTCAGGATTTTCTCAGATTGCCAAACCATTGACTCAATTGACGTGTAAGAATGTGCAGTTCGAATGGACACATGATTGTGAAAATAGTTTTAATGAACTGCGTCAACGTTTAACAACTGCACAAGTTTTAGCTCTGCCATCTGGATCAGGAGGGTACATTGTATACACTGATGCATCACTTCAAGGACTTGGGTGTGTTTTAACCCAGAATGGTCATGTGATTGCATATGCATCTAGACAGTTGAAGAAGCATGAAGAGAATTATCCAGTTCATGATCTGGAATTGGCAGCGATTGTGTTTGCTTTAAAGATCTGGCGACATTATCTCTACGGAGAGAGATTTGATATCTTTACAGATCACAAGAGTTTGAAGTATATCTTCACTCAAGCAGAGTTGAATATGCGCCAAAGAAGATGGATGGATTTGTTAAAGGATTATGATTGCGAAATCAAGTATCATCCAGGATCAGCTAATCTTACAGCTGATGCTCTTAGTCGCAAGGTGAGATTAACTGCACAAGATCGTCAATCGAGTTACGCAAATACCAAGCGTAGACCTCTACAGTTTCAGTCAGGGGAAAAAGTTTTCCTTAAAGTTTCACCATTCCGCAGGGTGATGAGATTTGGACTCAAGGGAAAATTAGCCCCAAGATTCATCGGACCTTTTGAGATCTTGGAATGTGTTGGGAATTTGGCGTATCGATTGGCTTTACCGCCGTATCTATCCAGCATTCATAGTGTCTTTCATGTATCGTTGCTACGAAGGTATGTAGCAGATGAATCGCACGTTCTTAGTCCGACAGATGTTCAACTTGAAGAAGACTTGACTTATGTCGAGTAGCCGCTTTTAATCCTTGGTAGGAAAGAGAAAAAGCTCAGAAACAAGACCATTCCACTTGTTCTAGTGCAATGGCAACGTCGAGGTACTGCAGAAGCGACTTGGGAGTTAGAGAGTCGTATGCGCTCAGAGTATCCACATTTGTTTTGAGTTGTATTTAATTCATTTGTATTGTACTTCAGTTTTGATTTCGAGGACGAAATCTTTGTAAGGAGGGGAGGATGTAATGACCCGAATTCTTATTTTTAATTAAGTATTAATTAAGAGATAATTAATGAGTTGTTAATTAAGTATTATTAAGGAATTGATAATTCGGGATTAAGCTGTTGGGATCCACCGGATTTAAAAAGGGATAAACCTATCCACTTCAGATTGCCTTATCTCGAGAAATCTAACTAGACCAATGAGATTCTGACACGTGGCAGATAAGATTGGTTCGGATTTTCTGAAATAGTGCGGATGCAGCCTATAAATGGAAGCCGATTCTTTTGTTTTCTTCACCGCATTCTTCAGAGAGAGCTCTAGTTGTATCTTAGGTTTTCTAGCCAGTTTCTAGGGCACTTTGGTGTCGGGAAGTTTCAGAGCTAGTGTCGACTCGAGGAGGGGTCGGTGAACTGAGATCGAGACGTCATCAACGGGCTGAAGACGGACGCAGGTATAATCCTAAATCCTTAGATAGTGATTTAAGGATCATTAGGGAGAACTTGTAGCATGTTTGTTCTGGTTTGATAGTGATTTCATTATGTTGGTATTGTCTAGGTTCAGAGCTTTCTGTCAGATTGTTTTAGTGAGGTACGTGATGTACTGACTGAGATATCCAAGCGTAGTATACACACTTATATGCTGCATATTTATCTGTTGCATGATACATGTTTTACTGCTTTGGCATATTATGCATGACACATCATGTTGAGCCTGATATCTTTTGAGATATACCTTGTTTGTTGGGGCCGCTCAGCCCTATTATGTATTGTGGACGATGGGGCATCGAGAGCTACAGTGTCCGACGGGACCCACGGGCTCTGATGACCTGGACATTGCAGGTCCACGTCTTGTTTGATGATGAGTGTGGGAGCCAAAACATGCCTAGGGCAGATCAGAGACTACACACTCAGGCACCTCTAGACTGAGCATGAGATTCTTGACTTGATCCTTGATATCCGAGCATATTGCATTTTGCATGCATCATATCAGTTTGTATACTCGTACATTCTCGTATTGGGCGATTGTCGCTCACGTCCTTGTTTTCATCTTGGGCACCCCATTCCACGGGGCAGGTCTTAGGTTGGACGGTTCGGACGACCAGGGCAGTGGCTAGAGCAGTTGGGTTTTCAGTGGTGATCCAGTGGAGGTTTTCTGTGGTTTATCGTTTTCTCGTTCAGGGTTATGGTTTCGTTATGGTTGTATTAATGTTTAAGACTGCCGTTATTGTTTTGTTTTAATTTGGGTTGTAAGATGATTAAGTATTTGGTTTCCGCTGTATAATTGTTGTTATTAAGCTTTAATGTTGTATGTTTATTAGTCTGTTTAGTAGTGGCTCGGGTAAGGGCGCTACACTCATCTCCGGCTCAGACTCCCATGTAGCTTCCTCCTCAGAATGGTTGAGCCATTTGACTTTGACTCGCCTAACCAGCTTGTTCCGAAGCTTCTTCTCTTGCCTGTCTAGGATCTGCACGGGTCTCTCCTCATAAGATAACTTCGGAGTAAGCTGCAACGGCTCGAAATTCAGCACATGCGAAGGATTTGCCATATACTTCCTCAGCATGGAGACGTGGAACACATTGTGTACTCCGGCCAGATTCGGCGGAAGAGCCACACGATACGCTAGCGTCCCAACTCTGTCGAGGATCTCAAACGGTCCAATGAATCTCGGACTGAGCTTCCCTTTCTTCCCAAATCTCATGACACCCTTTATAGGTGCCACTTTCACAAAGACATGATCGCCCACTGCAAACTCTAAGTCTCTCCTCCGCTGATCGGCATAACTCTTCTGTCGGCTCTGAGCAGTCCTCATCCTATCACGGATCTGGACTACTACATCTGCTGCCTGCTGAACAATCTCTGGACCCAACTCTGCTCTCTCTCCTACTTCATCCCAATGAACAGAAGATCTGCACTTGCGGCCATACAATGCTTCATACGGAGCCATACCAATGGAAGACTGGAAGCTATTGTTATAGGTGAACTCTACCAATGGCAAGTTCGACTCCCAATTCCCTGAGAAATCAATGACGCAAGCACGAAGAAGATCCTATAAGATCTGAATAACTCGCTCTGACTGTCCATCTGTCTGCGGATAGAAATTTGTGCTAAACAGCAACTTTGTACCCAAAGTTGAATGCAATCTCTTCCAAAATGAGGAAGTGAATCTGGGATCTCTGTCAGATACGATAGAAACTGGAATGCCATGGAGTCGGACTATCTCTCGGATATACAGATCTGCATACTGAATCATGGTGAATGTCGTCTTAATAGGCAAGAAGTGCGCTGATTTTGTAAGACGATCTACAATCACCCAGATAGCATTCGATCCTCTGATTGACCTCGGAAAACCGGTCACAAAATCCATGGTGACGTTCTCCCACTTCCACTCAGGAATAGGAAGAGGCTTAAGCAAACCTGCTGGTCTCTGATGCTCGGCCTTCACTAACTGACAGGTCAGACACTCGGATACAAACCGTCTGATGTTCTTCTTCATACCAGGCCACCAATACAATAGCTGCTGATCTTTGTACATCTTCGTACTCCCAGGGTGAATGGAGTACGGGGACATATGGGCCTCTGATAAGATGTCTGCTCGGATAGAATCACTGCTAGGAACCCATATCCTGTCTTGGTATCTCACAATACCGTCGCTGACTGCATACAAGACACTGCCCTTGGCTTCATCCCTCTGCTTCCATTGTGCCAACTGTTCATCTGCTGCCTGACCACTGCGAATACGGTCAATAAGAGAGGACTGGATAGTCAAGGTAGATAAACGAGGAACTCTACCTCTAGGATAAATCTCAAGATCGAACTTCTGCATCTCAAGCTGAAGAGGTTTCTGCGTCGTCAAATGAGCCATCACTGCAACTTTTCTGCTCAAAGCATCCGCAACTACATTAGCTTTACCCGGGTGGTAGCTAATGTCACAATCGTAGTCTTTCACAAGCTCCAACCAACGCCTCTGACGCAATCTTCAGCTCCTTCTGCGTAAAGAAATACTTGAGGCTCTTGTGGTCGGTAAAGATCTGGCATTTCTCTCCATACAGATAGCTGTAAATTTCCAGCAGCTGCAACCTTTCTTGCATCGCGTCGTTTGCGAGACTTTTGGCCATTGGGGCTTGAACCACAGACCAAAGCCTCTCCACAATTAAATAATAAATAATTAACTTCAAAGGAAAACATTAAAATAATCATGCAATGAAGTCAATTTAAATTTAAAATCTAGAATTATGCATGGCTTATACGTAGACTGATTTACGGGTTCTACACGAGCAACATACGACATTCCTCGCTGTTGAATCAAACTTGCCTCAGCTCCCTTTTCCCGGTTCAAGGCGTCAGCAAAATAATGTGGTCGTTCTACATTTACCAATGCAGATATTTCAGGATTCAATCCGCTGATGAACTGATCAACTACAGCTTTATCATACCCAGCCACCTGAGGAGCAAAACGTAGTAAAGTAGAGAATTTTGCCACATATTCTTCAATATTCAGCTGGCCTTGTTTCAAGTTGGCAAACACTGTACTTTTATCTTGTCGGTACGATACTGAGAGAAATATTTTATGAAACTCAGCTTTAAAAATTTTCCACGTAATCACGGTACCCTGCTGTTCTAAGGCTTCTTTGGTTGCGATCCACCAATTCTTTGCGACCTCGTATAACTGATGCCCAATAAATCTAACTCTGCGTTTATCTGGGTAATCAAGTGAATGAAACATCACTTCAATATCATTCAGCCAACTCTCACAGTCATCAGATGTCTCAGTACCCTTCAGAATCGGCGGTTGAAATGACTGAAACCTCTTCAACATTATTTCTATCGGAGTTTCTGACACATCCATCTGATAAACCGAAGTACCACCTGATTCTGGAATTCTTCGAGGAGGTATATCTGATTATCAAAAGAATTAGTAATCAAATACAACAAACCTGTTTCAGTCCTCCTCTGTTCATCTTGCTGCTGATCAAGAATCGGTTCTGATTCATTCTCAATAACACATGTTTATAAACAAATCAGATAATCAAGTAAATATGTATTATATAAAGCAGTAACACATGCTAGCATTCAAAAGCAAGGAAGGAAAACTCATTCTCCCCGCTCACTAGCTCCTATTCCAGTCTAAGGTACCTACTGCTCTGGAACCTACTGCTCTGATACCACCTGCTATGGGGACCCGGACGCTAATTCATGTCTTAATCATTATTAATGTCAAATATAACAATTAAGAAAAGTGGGACTAAATTTTTTCTTTTTAAATTATAAATGCGGAAACGTAACAGTAATCTATCTAATATACATGTCAAAATCAAAGTACAAATTATGTACTATATGTCTCTATCTCAACTAGGTTCAACGACTATACATCCAGTGCTGAATCCTATTCTGATTCTAAGCCCGGATCTCCGCGCTAACTATAATCTCTCATCCTCTTCCTGATCCTGATCCTGTCCCACCTGTTGTCATGTACACATACAAACAAGACAACAGCCGGATAACTCCGGTGAGAATTACATTCCCAGTATAAATCATGTATACATACAATTCATAAAAACAAGTATAATACCATGAAACAGATATTCATAACATGTATCAAAATCAGAAACATTAATCAATACAAACTCTGAATCACACTCCTTGACTCTTAGACTCTGACTCGACTCATCCTAATCTAGGGATCCCGATCGGAATAAGAACATACACCCACCTACACTCCCGATTGGGGTGGTGGTACGTTCTTATTCACGAACTTTGGCTCTTTCCATATCGAATATCAGTAATAGAAGAAACTTCAATTCTATCCACTTCGATATAGCCAAACCTCCGGCGTCTTGGCAAATCAGCCAGAGACTAGGCACATCCGCCCTGACATATCGGCCAATCATCTAGGCATATTCGCCCTGGCATATCTTGCCAAACCTCTGTGACAATGTGCAATGGCCCAGTGACGATTCCATCACTATCTGATACCTCTATCACGAGATCATATGTCTACAACTAGGCGCATCCGCCTATGACTCAATACATAAATCAATAGGCCAAAGATATCGATCACATCAATTGCAATTATCAATGCAATAAGATGAAGTATGTGATTTTGGGAAACTCAAGTCAAATTGGACTCGAGTTGTGCAATACCGCATCAACATCAATTTATACATTTCTCTTCTCGGTCTGACAAATTCGAAGTCTCTAATTCAACTTTGTCCATATTCAATCTGGTAATGACAATATCGAATATACGGTGTCAATGTATAACTCAATTCTAGATCGATTCTGATCAATACTCAAATCCAGACATAATCTGATCAATGTCAACTATACAACGATACAATCTCAATCAATACTGAATCTGATCAAAATCAATCTACTGATGTTTCAACGGCATAAAATACAGTCTTGATAACCCCGTCAATCTCAAGATCACAGATATAATATCACAAGTCATAATCGATATCAATAAGAATCATAATCTTCAATAATAACAGGTCATGATATCAAATCTGTACAATCTCGATCATATTACTTCAGAAAATCATAACAATTATATAAACAGTCCGTTCTTCGATCTGACTTCAACTATATACTGATCAGTATACTCAGAACACATAATATAAGTCAAATCACAACTCCCCCAATATCATAATTTCAAATGATATCAGAATTCGATAAAACTTACATCCAGTTGTAGCTATCATCGCTAGGAACTCAGTATCGAAGTCGGATTGAAGTTCGGACAAATAGAACGTTCGTAATTCAACTTCTAAGTTTACGAAATTCAAGCCTTCCTGGATTTTCGTTTTCTTCTCTCCTGAATTATGAAGAATTGAGGTGCTTATATGTATATATATCCTGCATGTTTCACAAAATGTGGCTTGTTCTTTGCACTGCAAGTCTCGCGCATATGCACGACCTATCTCGGCGCATATGCGCTAGACAATATGCCTCGGCGCGTAACATCACCGCAACTCGCTCATATGCGCGAGGCCCTTTTTCCATTCTTCACAACTCTCGGGTACCCTCGCGCACATGCGCGGATCCAGGTCGCACATATGCGCGAGGTGTTCTAACTGCCTCGCGCATATGCGCCTGGCAGGGTCGCGCATATGCACAAGGTCTTTTCCTCGCACCTATTTCCAACTTCTTTCCGGCATCTCCGGTCTGATCCCTTCCATTTATAATCACATCAATTTATCCACAAATCATTTTAGATTATGATAATCAAATTCTCAGGCCTTACAGGTTGTGCCGCATTATGCATCGGAGATCCGTAGTTTCCTTGGGCTAGCAGGATATTATCAGAAGTTTATTCAGGGATTCTCCTTTATCGCACTTCCACTCACGTCGTTGACAAAGAAGAATGCAAAATTCGTGTGGAGCGATGAGTGTCAGAAGAGTTTCGATACTTTGAAGCAAGCTTTTATCTCATCACCAATATTGGCAATGCCGTCAGGGCTCGGAGACTTTGTTTTGTATACCGATGCTTCGAAGCTCAGTTTTGGCGCAGTGTTGATGCAGCATGGGAAGGTGATAGCGTATGCTTCTCGTCAGTTGAAGATCCATGAGAAAAATTACCCTACCCATGATCTAGAGTTGGCAGCCATAGTATTTGCCTTGAAGATTTGGAGGCATTATTTGTACGGAGAGAAGTGCCAGATCTTTACCGACCATAAGAGCCTCAAGTACTTCTTTACGCAGAAAGAGTTGAATATGCGTCAGAGGCGTTGGTTGGAGCTAGTGAAGGACTATGACTATGTCATTAGCTACCACCTGGGCAAAGCTTATGTAGTGGCAGATGCATTGAGCAAGAAAGTCGCAGTAATGGCTCATTTAGCGATTCCGAGACCTCTTCAGTTTGATATGCAGTCTTCTTTTCTAGACCGTATTCGCAGTGGACAGTCAGCAGATGAGCAGTTTGCGAAGTGGAGGCAGAGAGATGAGGCCAAGGGCAGTATCTTGTATACAGTTAGCGACGGTATTGTGAGATATCGAGATAGAATATGGGTGGGCAGTGATTCTATTTGAGCAGATATTTTATCCGAGGACCACATGTCGCTGTACTCTATTCATCCTGGAAGTACAAAGATGTACAAAGATCTGAAGTTGTTGTATTGGTGGCCCGGAATTAAAAAGGATATCAGACGTTTTGTATCCGAGTGTCTGACGTGCCAGCTAGTGAAAGCGGAGCATCAGAGACCAGCGGTATGCTCAAGCCTCTTCCTATTCCTGAGTGGAAGTGGGAGAATGTTACCATGGACTTCGTTGTCGGTTTGCCGAAGTCAGTCAGAGGATCAAATGCTATCTGGGTGATTGGTGATCGTCTTACCAAATCAGCGCACTTCTTGCCTATTAAGACGACTTTTACCATGATTTAGTATGCAGAGTTGTATATTCGAGAGATAGTCCGACTTCATGATATTCCCGTTTCTATAGTATCTGACCGAGATCCTAGATTCACTTCCTCATTTTGGAAGAGTTTGCATGTGGCTATGGGTACGAAGTTGTTGTTTAGCACAAATTTCCACCCACAGACAGATGGGCAGTCAGAGAGAGTTATCCAGATTTTTGGAGGATCTTCTCCGTGCTTGTGTCATCGATTTCTTAGGGATTTGGGAGTCGAAGTTGCCATTGGTAGAGTTCATCTATAACAACAGTTTTCAGTCGTCTATATGTATGGCTCCGTATGAAGCACTATACGGTCATAAGTGCAGATCGCCTATTCATTGGGATGAAGTAGGGGAAAGAGCAGAATTGGGTCCGAAGATTATTCAGCAGACTACCGATGTAGTAGTCAAGATCCGTGATAGGATGAGGACTGCTCAGAGTCGACAGAAGAGTTATGCGGATCAGAGGAGGAGAGATCTAGAGTTCTTGTTGGCGACCATGTTTTCGTGAAGATAGCACTTATGAAAGGTGTCATGCTGTTTGGGAAGAAAGGAAAGCTTAGTCCGAGATTTATCGGACCATTTGAGATCCTCGACAGGGTTGGGATGTTAGCTTATCGTGTTGCTCTTCCGTCGAATCTGGCCGGAGTACACAATGTGTTCCACGTCTCTATGCTGAGGAAGTATATGTCGAATCCTTCGCATGTCTTGAACTTTGAACCGTTGCAGCTCACTCCGAACCTGTCTTATGAAGAGAGACTAGTGCAAATCTTAGACAGACAGGAGAAGAAGCTTCGGAACAAAGTGGTGAAGCTAGTGAAAGTCAAATGGCTTAATCATTCGGAGGAGGAGGCTACATGGGAATCTGAGCCAGAAATGAGGATTCGATATCCCGAGTTACTCGGTAAGTTTTAATTTTGAGGACGAAATTTCTTTTAAGGGGGGGAGAGTTGTAGAACCCGATAAATCAGACTACGTATAAGTCATGCATAATTACTATTATTTAAATTAAAATGATTTTCGTACATGCATGAGAGTTTATTTCATTTTTTAAAAATTTTTAAGTCATGATCATCTATTTTTAAATCGTAGAAGTTTAGCTTTATCTTTTCAGTTAAATACGCGAGGCCGGACCGGAGTTGGAGTATTGAGATAAAACTTAATAATAAGAAAATATCCCTAAATTTAATTTAAGCCCAGGAATAATTTACTTTAATGTAAAAGAATGTTTATGGATTTATTTAATTAATTGGAATTAAGTAGTAAATAAGTTCTTTTATGTCTAATGATTAATTAATAGCCTAAATTAAAAGGTGTAACCAATTGGAATAAATTAATCTAGGCATATTTTATTTAATAAATTGTAACTTAACATGTTAGTAAATCTATTTTAAGAATTAGCCATGCATGCAAGAAAATTTCTATCCGAAATTAATTTTTTATTTCACTAAAATACACAATGAGTGTTTAAAACTTTAAAGAGTTAAAATTCAAGAATTAAGCAATATTTTACCCCATTTTTAATTGCAAATTTCGGCCACCCCTTTAAAGATTTAAACATGATTGTCAACTCTCCATTTTTTGATTCATTTCCTTATCCTTTCTTGGTAAGATAATTCCCTCACTTTTAATCAACAAAAATTAATAATTAAGCAATATTCTTGCCTTTATTTGGATGAGGAAAATCGGCCACCACATCCCTCAAATCACCTCTCAATCCATCATTATAGCATATCATTTCCTTATCTCAATAGAAACTAGGATGGAATGAATTGAATTGCCATTCTACCTCCCCATTTAATTGGGAACCTTCCTCTTCATTCCCTCAACACTCTCCCCCACCATACATTCAAAAATATCAGTAGGAGTAGCTGCTGAAAGCGTGAACCATCAACAAGAAACATAAGAGAGAAAAGAGAAGGAACTCCGTCTCCGCCGCGTCGTGTTCGTCGCATAGTTTGTTTTCTTTTCGTAAACAAATTCCAGGCATGTATATATGGTTTCTTTGCTCTTCAATCAAGTCATAAATCTATTTTTTTAAACCATTACATGTCCTTGATTCATGATAAAACCGAAATCATGACAGCAACTTTCAAACAAAACTGCACAGAATTTTTCGGCCTTTCCTTGTGCTTCACGGTTGGTATGTTTTTTGTGATTTCAGGGATTGGCTCGGTTCCAAGTGCTCAATGTGGGTCCATTAGTTCAAGCCCCTACACGTTGGATGAAGGCTTGATAGCAACTTTCCCCTTATGGTGCAATGTGCCAAAGTGACTCTCGAAAGAGCGTTTCACGATTTTGGCATCCATTCACTATTTTCGCGTATTACAGCCCTATGGTTATGTTTTCCAGTATTTTAGGAATATTTTTACCATGACAAAACGATGTTTCGATGTTGGTTTGGGTTGGTACGGAGTCATGGTTGGAATACTAATTTTGTTGGGCGTAATTGTCTCGTTTTTAGTTCGATTTTGATGTGTTGGTCAAGATAAGTTTATTTGCATGTTTCTCATGTTAGAATTATGTCGCAGCAAGCCTGGGAACGATCCAAATCATTCGGTAAAACAGGGTTATAATTATATTACGTGCATAAAATATAAAATGTTTATTTTTGAGATATATGCGATATGTCTTGTGGCCAACTTACGCTTATGGGATTGCTTCACCCGGTGACCTACGACCGGTTTACGATTATGTATGGGTACGAATATCCAGTCCAAGGGCTGTGATGATCTCTACCGCCCAGTATATTGTGGTTTAGTCTGATCAGATGTGCATGTTATGTTATGTTATGGGCCACTTGCGTAGAACATTATCTCTACAAAAAAATTACGATATGATATGTTATGACAGAGCTCTATCGAGCAAAGCTTTTACGTATGATTTTGAGACATGCACGTATTTATAATTATCAATGACACGATTTTCACCTTACGCCTTACGATACGATATTTTTATGCTACGCGAAATTTTATGATTTATTTACGTGTTATTCACGATATATGCATGCTGAGTATTTAGACTCACTAGACTTGATTGTTGTAGGTACTGATGAGGTCGGGACTGATGGCGGGGACCAGTGAGCTAGCTTGGGTCGGCAGTAGTAGGAACCCGAGGACCTCATTTTTATCATTTACTATTTATGCTCAGACTCAATTTTTACTTTGACGTATTATTTTTAAGTTGTGGTTTGAAAACAATATTTGCTTCCGCTGTTACATTAAACATTAAATATTTTTATCAGTTTATTTTATGAATGAGGCTTGTTATTTATTTTAAAAAGTAAAATTTTAAATAATTCCACAAATTTTCAAATACGAAATACGGGCCTCTACAACTTGTTACTCCCAGTTTATACATATTGAGTCTTTATACTTACCAGACTTGATCGATGCAGGTGAGGATGATTTCGAGGAGACTAGGGGTGGAGACCAAGGAGCAGGCTTGAACTGAGCAGGAGGCTAGACCCGAGGACCGCCCAGTTTTAAGTTTTATGAAATGTTTAAAAGTACTCTGATTTCTTGTTATCGGTTATGAGATTTTTAGTAAATATTTTGATAAACTTTACTTTGAGATCTTTTGTTTCATTGGTTGTGGGATGAACGGTTTACATATCAAGATTTTGAAGGTTAACTTCTTATTTAAGAAAAATTTAAATTTTTCCGCAAATTTCTAGTAGTAAAAAGTACGGTACGTTACAGTTGGTATCAGAGCCAGGCGTTCTTGTAAAGGGTTATGCCTATTGCCAGTCGCAAGAAGCTCACGAAGTCACACCTCAAGTCTGTAAGTTTTAAGGTTTTAAATTTATGTTATGTAGTAAGTATTAAGTCATGATTTCAGCATGTCCATGTTTTAAGCTCAAAGTACGTTCATCTTATGTCATTG
The DNA here is from genome assembly GCF_022965805.1 of Primulina eburnea. Classification (NCBI taxonomy): domain Eukaryota; kingdom Viridiplantae; phylum Streptophyta; class Magnoliopsida; order Lamiales; family Gesneriaceae; genus Primulina; species Primulina eburnea. The sequence goes on along the minus strand of NC_133101.1, from coordinate 20,410,808 downwards.
ATATCATGTTCATGCATGTTGGGTTTACGTGTTGGGTGAATTTTTGGAACATTATGCCTCCTAGACGTGTGATTGACCGTATAGCAAGGGAAGAGGGCCAAGAGCCTCGAGATGAGGAGAGGGCCAATCCCCCACCTCCACCACCATATATGCAGGCACATATGCTTGCAGGCATGACTCAGTTCTTCGCACAGTTTGCGGGGAACCAAGCAGCAGTGGATACAGGGGCGAGGCCCAAACCGGAAGCATTGTATGAGAGGTTCAGGAAGATGAACCAAAAGGAGTTTTCCAAAGTCAAGGATTATGATGGAAATGCAGACCCCGAGGAACATTTGGCCAGATTCGAGAAGATGTCCATGTTGCACTCTTATGCTGACAGAATCAAGTGCAAGGTATTTTTGACCACTCTGGTTGACTCGGTTCAGAGATGGTTTGAGGGATTGGCCCCTCAGAGTATCCATTCTTTTGAGGATTTTCAGAAGGTGTTTCTACACCATTTTAGTAGCAGAAAGAAGTACAAAAAGATTGCATTTAGCGTTTTGAAGTTAAACAAAGCCCGAAAGAGAGTCTCAGGGCTTATATTCGAAGATTTAACAGAGTTGCTTTGGATGTCCCTTTTTGTGCCCATGAGACTAAGACAACTGAATTCACCCAGGGGCTGAGGGAGGGCAAATTTTTTTGATCACTAACAAAGAAGATGCCTGTGGACTTTGAAGATTTGCTGGCTCAGGCAGAAAAGTATTTTAATATGGAGGAGGCGCAAAAACAGAAAAGGGAGGTGGTGAGAAGAGAGAGGGGAGACTAGGTATCTAAGCCCGAGGAGAGAGGACAGAAAAGGGGTAACCCAAGGCATTTTTCTCATCACGTGCCCCTGAAGTTTACCCGGACAGGGAGGTCCAAGAGTGTAGTAGGGATTTTCTTCCACCTCAAAAATTTACCAGGCCCGAGAAGAAGGGATTCTGAACATTTCACAAAGTGTGTCATCACAAAACCGAGGATTTCATAACAATGAAGAGAGATTATGTCCCACCCTTTGTTCAGAGACACAATCCACCAAGAAAGAAGCTGAGAATGCCACCTTGGGCAGCTCGGCAGCCAGGGCCCAATGCCTAGAAAGATTCTAGAAGTGCCCCGAGGGGGAGAAGAGAGTCGGAGCCCGAGAGGAAGAAGTCCTCACCCCCTACCTTGGGGGTGATAAAAATGATATCTGGAGGTTCCACTGACGGTGATTTTAATCGGGCTCGGAAGTCAAGAAGCAGAAGAGATTGCATGGAGGTGGAAGGGGTGAGGAGGAGGGAAGCAATTATCAGTTTTGGCCCGGAGGACCTTAAGGGTGTTAATCTTCCTCACAATGATGCCCTGATAATTCAAGCCAGGATAGAAAATTATGATATTATGAGGGTTTTCGAAATTTCTTCTCCTCCTCCTCTCCAAATTTCGGCCACTTCTCTTTGGAGAAAAGTTTGAGCCGTCTCTCATACTTTGATCTCCAACGTTAAAACTTCTTCCAAATTTTTTAGTGCAATTTGGAAGATAATCTAATCTTCTAGTCGTGGACCTGATTAAAATAATAAAGAAAGAATTTTGAAGATCGTTCGTAGGGATTCATCAAGAGCTAGATCCGCTAATACCGGATTAGTTGGAGCCATTTGATTTAATTCACCAAAGGTATAAAATTCTAACGCCCTATGAATGTTTATTTATAAAACCATATGAGTGCTCAAACATATATATATTTTGATTGTCAAAATAAATTAAAAAAAATTTAAACTTCCGCTGCGTTTTGGGCACGAGAAACTGAGATCTAACAAACTATACATGAATCATGATTATTATTGGAATTAAAACGTTCCTTGAAGCATATTTCGACCGTACGTCATTTCCAACAATATACTTATTTTCACGAATGCATGTATCAATATAAATCAGCATATATGATAGATAATTGCCCCCTAGCTATGCTCTGGCCCAGGTTCCGGTTCCTCATGTTCTAGTTCCTTATAAATCTTAGGAATCGGAACCAAACAGTACGTACATGATTCCAGTTCTGGTTTCTGGGAACGATGGTCGGGTTCTTACAATATTTTGGAATCCATATGTCTACCCTAACAGTGTGTTTGGCAACCAGGATTTGGGAGAATTTCATGGGATTTGGATTTCAAAATCCTATTTTTACTGTTTGGTAAGATGTTAAAAAAAAAGGATTCGGATTTGCTTTGGATTTCATGGGATCTCATGGGATTTCAACAAGTATATCAAAATCTCATCAACTTTGATAAGATTTGGTGGGATTTGGATTTTAAAAACATAAAATTATTTTTTTATCCAACACATCATTCTCCACCAAAAGTTTCTAAATAGTTAGACTTTTTTTCCTTTTAATTTTTTTTAGAAGTTGAAATATTTCGTTTAAAGTTTCTCGTGTTATTTAATGATTAATATAATAAAAATTATAATAATTAACAAAGCCTCTTTTTACGTTTAATAATTAATTTCATGTTAAAGTTTGAAGTTGTTTGATGATTTTTTAATTATTATTTTATGTGCACTATGATTAATAAATAATAATTAAATTTTGAATTTACATTTACAAATAATAGAGAAGAATTATTAATTTCTAAACATTTTTTAGTTATTTATGTTTATATGATTTCTAAGGGTAGTTTAGTAAAATTTTAAAATTCTAAATTCGAATCCTTTTTTCTCCAAACAAGAATTGGATTTGTAAATACCATTTTTAAATTTTAAACCAAATACCAAATGGAATTTCAAATACTTGAATTTCCAAATCCAATTCCAAATCCCACGAAATCCTCTCAAATCTTGGTTGCCAAACACACTGAAGCATATTTCATTCCAATGCGAAATAAAACAAATAACGAAAGAATTAATATGTTATAATCATGTGATATTATGGGAGCTTGATGATTATAACTATTGAGTTAATCAAATTAATAAAAATTTCTTATTAACCAAGATTGTAAAGTAAATATAAATAAAATAATCCAAATGGATGCATGGATGAGCCGATTTGGATCAAATAATGGTAATTAAATACTTCAGTGAATTATATATAGACGAGGAATATCATATGAATATCTGACAATTATACAAGGATAATAACAAATAATCATATTCACAATACACACCAAACAAAAGGAAAAAGAACATACAATCCTCGCAAACATCATCAAAAGGTCGAGGTCGGATTGATGTGGTGAAACACGGTAGAGTTGGCGAAACTAAGAAGATAGCCGGTGCTGCTCTGACAAGTCAACAGTTAAGGATAGACATCAAATATCGTAACCCGTGATGCACTGGGGCGCCACAGAAACTATCTTCACATGGCCGAAGCCATCTCCAAGACAGACCCTGGCCATGGATATCGCGTCTCAACCAAACTCTCAGAGGATAGTGTTCATGAGTCCATTCCCCTAGACCTTATTGCCCCCTCTTAGGTTACAGACCCTCGCAACCGAGTCCGGCAAACAAAATGGATGGAAACTCATTTATAAAGAACAAATTATTTTTCAAATACTCGATGTGGGAACACAAGCAAAAGGTGATTTGGGGAGAGGTTAATTTTTTCCCCGCATTTATTGCACTTAACCATGTTTTAAAAAATTATTGTTATCCATAATCAACTTATAAATTATTTTAACAGCTTATAAACTAAATCAAACACGTATATTCATGGACTTACACATGGACTCCGTCCGCTACATGCATACCAATATGCTCTCACCTACACGTATAGTCATCAACGTCTGTAATTTTGATCATATATATATATATATATATACTAATTACTCTGCACACGCGTTGTGTGTGTACAATCTTTTTTATCATTATCGATGGATTAAAGTGAAATTTGACAAATTAAGAAGAGACTAAATTGATATTTGAATGGTTGAAATAAAAAAAATAAAAAAAAAAGTGTGTGTTGAAATTTAAAACAAAAAAACAAAAAACAAAAGTGTAATATTAGTATCATATAAGGGTAAAACTGGAAAAAAAGATGGTGTCCTCTCTAGGTAGTTATTATGATGTCCTCACACTTAATAATATAGTATAAATATAAATATATATATATCTTTTAATAATTTGGTTATGTCCAATTTCATTCTTAGTACTCTTGTAGATAATTGTGCAGGCTATGAGAATTTATTTTTCTTTCACATAAAATATGAGATTTAGTTAGTGTCGATCATGACCTGTGAGCTGTGACACTAACATTTAAGTTGTAACAAAATGTTTTTATGCAAGTGGAATATTTTTTATTCGGTACATTACGTTCTTATATAATTTTACTATCACGATTAATGTGTGTATTATATTCTTGTTTTGTTTATTTGGAGATTCTTGACTAGATCATAACTCATTCAATTTACCTATATTCTTAAACAATTAATGGAATAAATCTAATTAAAATCATATACCTTAAAAATAAATATTATATTCTTCCCCTTTTAAGAAATTGTAACAAATTGCCAATTTCTAAAAACACCCTCTTCGTTTAATATCATATAATATAGCCTTTTACAATCCAACAATCCTAAAATACCCTTCTTTATTCTTTTTACCCATATCAAATAATTACTATAACATAATGAAAGAATATTCATTTTTCAGAATGATTTTTTAAATAAATAATCGATAATAGTAATAAATTTTATATGAATAAAAATAATAATAAATAAATTTATTCAATTAATAATATTATGTTAAGCGCGCATGAGTGAGAGTAGTACTGAGATGAGTTATCTCTTGAGAAGTTCTTGTGCGTCAAACTGCTGACATTGCGTCACTTAATCTGGTTGCCTATGTGAATCATAAAAGAGTGACGCCGGATCTTAACGAGTAATATCGTCTTTAATGGGGATATGTCGGAGGTAGAGATAAGGTAAGACTAATCTCTAATATATATGAGACAACACCAGCATATAAAAACTTATTTTCTCGGACGCACAAGCCTAACATCCCGACCCATTAGCACCCAAGTATGTGCACTTTACTCTGCCACATGCATAAGAAAATAAAGTCGCACCTTGGCTAACAACTATAATTTTTGGCCTCGTGGTAAGCGCTTGATGCTAATAATTGGTATCAGAGAGAGGTCATGTGTTCAAATCTCCCAAGAAGAATATTTATATGTTTCTTGGGGCCGATGTTGAGTTAACTGTACATGAGTGAGTAGTATTGGGATGAATGACATACTATGAAGTTCTCTTACGTCAAGCTGTTGATGTCGCGCCTCTTAATCTGGTTGGCTTGGTCGGTCGTAAAAGAGTTACGCCAGATATTAACAGGTAATACTGTCTATACTGAGGATATTACTGATGATAGAAAAAGAGTAAGATTGGTCTGTAAGAGATATGAGACAACACCAACATATAGACATGCATCACCCCAAACTCATGAGCCTAGCAGACCGATCTATTAGCACCCAAGTAAATGTACTCTGCATTGACACAAGTATTAAGAAAATAAAGTTGCGCATTTATTAACAGCTATAATTTTTGACATAGTGATGACCGCTTGATCTTTACAAATAATCAAGAGCATTTCAGATAAAATAATAATATTTGCCATCATCATCATCATTATTGATAATTACCATTTTTTTTTACGGTTTGTGATGATTTTCATTTTATTATTATTATTATTATTATTATTGTTATTATTATTATTATTTTTAGTTTTATTATTTTTTATCAATTGAAAAAATTAAAACAAAAAATGATTTCGAAAACTTTAGTTGACGCGGAAGATTCACTTTTTGCAAAATGGGAATGATAATAACTTTTTTGAAGTTTTTTGTAAAAAGTTTTTGAAAAAATTAAAACAAAAAATGATTTCGAAAACTTTAGTTGACGCGGAAGATTCACTTTTTGCAAAATGGGAATGATAATAACTTTTTTGAAGTTTTTTGTAAAAAGTTTTTCTTTTAATATAAATTAGAAATAGAATAAATAAATTTAAGTATAAAAATATACAAGTAATACACAAGTGTAACAAAACAAATCTAATAAAATATGTAGTTCTTCTCACTACAAAAAAAAATGCGACTAGCGATGGTCATGAATTCTGTCATTAAATCAGTCGCCGTTGACTTATAACAACAGTTTTTCAAAAACCTTAGCTAATCTTGCGACAGATTTTTGAAGAATACCGTCGCTATTTGTGAAAAAATACCGTCACCAAACCGAATGAGATTTAATTTTTGTGTACGTGTCAGTTTACAGTAACTAATTACGACTTTTTTCTTTCAAAATCATCGCGATTTGCGATAATTTTAATAAAAATTAACCATCGCTATTTGTGACTGTTTAGTATTCCTTATTTAAGGAATTTTTTAAATAAGAAAAATAATATTAATAATTTCTATAAATAATGAATATATATTTTATATTTAGATTTTTAATAATTAAGAAGTATTTATATTAAAAAATATTTTCAATTATATTGTGTTTGGTTGGATGGATTTAAAATCAACGTATATTTATTATAATTTTATTTTTAAAAATTAAATAATATATAAAATCTTAAATCGATATCTTACTTTTTTACACATTGATTACATAAAATATAATGAATTTGAAATGCTTTCAATATTGACTGAACTTGAAATATATTCTAATTAATATGGAACAATATATAAACACGCAAGAAGTGAATTAAAGGTTATGACCTACTTATCCAAAATTAGAAAAATACATTTGAATTCTATTGATTTGAATATTACAAAATATTTATATTTGTCTAAATAAAACTTCATTGCCCATAATAATACGTTGAGATTGTGTAATGAATAAAAACGTTTCAAATCCGACTGATATTATATATATAAGTATTTCAAATCAAAATGATAAATAAACTAAAATTTGAAATGATGATATATAATTTAATTTTGCAATAACTCAAGTCGTGTGATGACCCGATATACTGCTGTGAGTATCCGCGTCCATTTGAGGATCTACGCTCATGTGATGGTCCGGAGGCAAAGCGGTTTTTGTGTGATCCTCCTGCTATGAAGCGACCGTTACATGAGGCGTTGGTGGAATGGTCGTAGGACTTCAAGGGTGGCTGTATAGATGCTCCTTGAAACATGCCAGCCACCAAAAGATGTACCTGATCTTCCAAGGAGGACATTCGATTCCTCAACAACTCGATCTCCTTCTTCGACTTAGACGGCTCTTTCCACAGATAAATACTTCCTCAAATTTTTTGTCTCCTCAGTCGTAGTTGTCCTTGAAGTCTCAGCGCTACTAGAACCTCAACGTCGACGTGGAGCCATCTCCTCGAGATAAATTGTGGAAGCCATGAAACCACAACCATGCATCTGCTATTTTTTTTGGCCCACCTATCACCAACTTGAACATGATGTTGACCTCATGTGAATGAGGAGCATTCTACATCGTCCCATCCTCGTATGACGTTAACGAGTCAACCATATATGTCTCTATATTTATGTGAGGAAGAATAAAATCTTTATTCCTTATTTGAAAAATAATAATTATTTTAAAAATTAATTCGTCAAGTTATTGTAAATTTCGAACATAAAAATTACATTGACATGTCATGACCGCTTATCAATGAACGTTCCATCTCAGTGCCTTTGTGTGTGCATGTAGAGAGCTCCCGTGATATTGGGTCTCGCTCATGTCGATATCGCTCATGCCGTTGACGCTTCATACAAAATTTAATAACAACTAGTACAACGACGCACGCGTTGCGTGCTTGTACGATATGTTTTTATAATTTATTTGATTTATATGACTTGCTTTTATTTTTTAACACTTTATTAATATATATAATTAGTAATGTAGAGAGTGGGGTGAAGGGTATTTTAGGTATTTTAAAAAACAGACCAAGGAAGTTACTCTAACCTAATGTAGAGAGTTGGTGTGAAGGGTATTTTAGGTATTTTAAAAAACAGACCAAAGAAGTTACTCTAACCTACTCAGCTTTAATAAATAGTAAGAGATAATAATATTAATTGATATAATATTTTGATTATAAAAAATATGTACACTAAAAAACGTTGCTAAAAAAAGTTAGTTGACCACTCTGGTTGACTCGGCTCAAAGGTGGTTTGAGGGATTGGCCCCTCAGAGTATCCATTCTTTTGAGAATTTTCAGAAGGTGTTTCTACACCATTTTAATAGTAGCAAGAGGTACAAAAAGACTGCATTTAATCTTTTTGAAATTAAAAAAGGCCCGGAGGAGAGTCCGAGGGCTTATATATGAAGATTTAACAGAGTTGCTTTGGATGTCCCTTCTTGTGCCCTGAGACTAAGACAACTGCATTCACCCAGGGGATGAGGGTGGGCAAATTTTTCCGATCACTAACAAAGAAGACGCCTGGGGACTTTGAAGATTTGCTGGTCCAGGCAAAAAAATATATTAATATGGAGGAGGCGCAACAACAGAAAAGGGAGGCGGTGAGGAGAGAGAGGGGAGACCGGGTATCTAAGCCCGAGGAGAGAGGACAGAGAAGGGGTAACCCGGGGCATTTTTTTCATCACGTTCCCCTGAAGATTACCCGGGACAGGGAGGTCCAAGAGTGTAGTAGGGATTTGCTTCCATCTCAACAATTTACCAGGCCCGAGAAGAAGGGATTTTGCACACTTCACAAAGTGTGTCATCACAACACTGATGATTACATAACAATGAAGAGAGATTATGTCTCACCCTTTGATCAGGGACACAATCCACCAAGAAAAAAGCTGAGAATACCACACTGGGCAGCTCTGCAGCCAGGGCCCAGTGCCAGGGAATATTCTAGAAGTGCCCCGAGGGGGAGAAGAAAGCCGGAGCCCGAGAGGAACAAGTCCTCACCCCTGCCTTGGGGTGATAAAAATGATATCTGGAGGTTCCACTGACGGTGATTATAATCGGGCTCGAAAGTCAAGGAGCAGAAGAGATTGCATGGAGGTGGAAAGGATGAGGAGGAGCGAAGCAGTTATCAGTTTTGGCTTGGAGGACCTTAAGGGTGTTAGCTCTTGAAAGGTAGACAAATCTACTAGCCTCCTTTGAGCACTCCTTGTTCAAAATCAATCCCACTACCAACTAGGAAGATCCCCTCTAATTTTACAATAGAAAAATTAGAGGATTTTTCTTTGAGAAGTGAATACTTTCCTCAACAATTGAAGAAGCAAAAATTGTAGAGAAAATGTGGGAGAATTTCGGCCAAAGCATGTGAGGAGAGAAGGGGAGGAAATTTTCTTGGTTGTGTGAAAAGTAAAAAATTTCATGTGCATGTCATGCCTTGTTTATTGAAAAAGTTGCCTCCAACCCTTCACCTCCCAAGGATGCATTTTATTTGGGCTTGTAACAATTACAAAGTCCATTGACTTTTGTTTTAAATATCTGAAATAAATTTGAGACCATTTAAACTTTACTTGATTTCACTCAAGCCCACTAGTTGAATGAGTATATCCTATTGGACTCTTCAAGACCCAATGTTATTTAATTAATTCAACAGTTGAATTAAGTTAATTATTTGGACTCTACTAGGTCCACTAGTGTTTAATTAATTCAACACTTGAATTAATTAATTTAGTCCATAGTAAAGTTTATGAAAATTACAATTTCCAAATACCTTATTTATTTGAGCCAACTTTTAATTTAGGAACACTTTCATAAAATAAAAGCTACATTCCCTATATAGAAGTCATAATTCTAATTTTCTTTGGGCTTATAAACCCCTTTATTAGTCGTTCAACATATTGAACTATTTTACTTCTCAATATGATCTAGAAAGCTAGTACTTGTGTGGCCCTCAATGGCTCATTGATACGATTAGCAGTGGATTCACATCTCAATGTGATTCAGGACTAAACATGTTCTTATATGAGAATACCCCAGTTGCTACATTCTTAATATCAACTCCTTAGTAATAAGAACGTCAGAACTCAAGTCTGATAGTACCCAACCAATTGTAGAGCCAAAAAATCAGTACACGTATATCCCATACATTTATTTAATTGTTAAATTATTTATTTAAGTTTAAAATGATTTTAGTGATGCATAATTTGTGTAATTGCATTATTTCAAATAAGTTATGTTTATGTGATGCACGTTAAAATATTTTCTTAAGTTTCATGTTTCAGATGATTATTCGATGCGGGATCGAGGAAAAGAGACCGGCGACGATTTTGGCGATTTTAAAATGTGGTATTTGATTTTTAATTAATATTGGAGCATTTTAAATGATTTACTTAGTTTTAGCATTTTAAAATCCTAATTTATTTATTTAGTGATTTTAGGATTTTAAAACTTTTAAAGTTTAGCAAGTTTGCATTTTATTTCAAATTAGGGGACTTTGCTTAGTAGTGAGAATTAACATTTTTAATTAATATTTTTAATTAATATTTTAATTAATATTGTTAATGGTGCAATTAAGCAAATCAATTCCCTAATTTACTTTATAACTCACGCACACACACTTTAACATACACACACACACTTATTACACGAATAAGTATCCGTTACCGAGGATCGATGATTTGTTTGATCAGCTTTAGGGAGCATCTGTGTTCTCCAAGATAGAGCTTCGATCCGGATACCACCAGCTGAGAGTGAGGGAGTCAGATGTGCATAAGACAGCCTTCCGGATGCGTTACGGGAACTATGAGTTCTTGGTGATGCCCTTCGGTCTGATGAACGCGCCAACGATCTTCATGGATCTCATGAATCGTGTGTTTCAGCCATACTTGGATCAGTTCGTCGTAGTTTTTATTGACGATATCCTGATCTATTCGAAGAGCAGGGAGGAGCACAGTCAGCATCTGAGGACAGTATTGCAGACTCTATAGGATAGACGACTATATGCCAAGTTCAGCAAGTGTGAGTTCTGGCTCGACAGGGTGGCATTCTTGGGCCACATTGTATCTCAGGATGGCATAGAGGTCGACCCCAGCAAGGTAGAGACAGTCAGATATTGACCAGTTCCTAAGAGTGTGACATAGATCCGTAGCTTTTTGGGATTGGCAGGGTACTACAGGAAGTTCATCCAGGGCTTCTCCTCTATTGCGGTGCCCATGACCGCCTTGACGAAGAAGAATGCCAAGTTTATCTGGGTACCAGAGTGTCAGGAGAGCTTTGATAGACTGAAGCTAGTGTTGACCACTGCACCAGTACTATCTATGCCATCAGGACAGGGAGAGTTTGTAGTCTATACAGATGCATCTAAACTTGGTTTGGGCGCAGTTCTGATGCACCAAGACATAGTGATAGCCTATGCGTCCAGACAGCTGAAGGTTCATGAGCAGAACTATCTGACTCATGACCTCGAGCTAGCAGCATTGGTGTTTGCCTCGAAGATCTGGAGACACTATCTTTAAGGGGAGAAGTACATGATTTTCACAGATCATAAGAGTCTGAAGTAATTCTTTGCACAGAAGGAGCTGAATATACGAGAGCGGAGGTGGCTGGAGCTTGTGAAGGACTATGATTGCGACATTAGCTACCATCCGCGTAAGGCTAATGTTGTCGCAGACGCTTTGAGCGGGAAGCACGCAGTGATTGCCCATGTAGCAGTGCAGAAACTACTCTGACAGTACAGCCAACTCTGAGAGACAGAATTCGGACAGGGCAGACTTCTGACGAGCAGTGACAGAAGTGGAGACAGATGGACGAGGCTAAGGTCCAGAGACTCTATACAGTTGTGGACAACATAGTCAGATATATGGACCACCTATGGGTTCCTGACAGTGATTCCCTTCGAGCAGATATCTTGAGCGAGGCGAACAACACCTCGTACTCCATCCATCTAGGGTGTACGAAGATGTATAAGGATTTACAGACTCTGTATTTGTGGCCGGGCATGAAACGGGATATTCTGTGATTCGTCTCCGAGTGTTTGACTTGTCAGCAGGTTAAGGCAGAGCATCAGAGACCTGCAGGGAAGCAGAGACCACTCCCTATTCCCGAGTGGAAATGGGAGAATATTACTATGAACTTTGTGACAGGGCTTCCGAGTACTACTGGAGGATTCAATACCATCTAGGTGATTGTTGATTGACTCACTAAATCAGCTCATTTCTTACCGAACAGGAAGAAATTCACCATGACTCAGTATGCAGAGCTGTACATCAGAGAGATAGTCAGACTGCATGGGATTCCAGTGTCCATTGTGTCAGACAGGGACCCGATATTCACGTCTGCATTCTGGAAGAGTCTCCACCGGGTGCTAGGTACTAAATTATTGTTCAACACTGCCTTCTATCCTCAGACAGACGGTCAGTTAGAGAGGGTGATTTAGATTCTATAGGACCTACTCCGAGCTTGCATGATCGACTTCCAGGGTAGCTGGGAGCCGAAGTTACCTCTTGTGAAGTTCACATACAACAACAGTTATCAGGCATCGATCTGTATGGCTCCATACAAGGCACTGTATAGGAGAAAGTGTAGTTCGCCAGTTTATTGGGATGAGGCAGGAGAGAGAACAGAGTTTGGTCTGGATATTGTCAAACAGACAGCAGATCTAGTGGCCAGGATTAGAGACAGGATGAAGACTGCACAGAGCCGTCAGAAGAGTTATGCTGATCAGAGGCGGCCAGATCTCGAGTTCGCTGTAGGGGATCATGTTTCTATGAAAGTCGCACCAATGAAGGGTGTGATTAGGTTTGAGAAGAAGGGTAAACTCGGCCCTAAAGTCATCGGATCCTTTGAGATCCTAGAGAGATTTGGGACACTCGCATACAGAGTTGCTTTACCGCCGAATCTGGAAGGAGTTCATAATGTGTTCCACGTCTCCATGCTGCGGAAGTACATGTTGAATCCTTCACATGTACTTAACTATGAGCCACTTCAGCTGACACCGCATCTATCATTCGAAGAGCAAACCCACTTAGATTTTGGAAAGGCAGGAGAAGAGGCTCCAGAACAAGGTGATCCAGATGGTCAAGGTCAAGTGGCTGAATCATTCTGAGAGGAGGCTACTTGGGAGAACGAGACCGAGATGAGGAGTTGCTATCCGGAGTTATTAGGTACGTTCCAAATTTCAAGGACGGAATTTTATTTAAGAGGGGAGAGTTGTAAGGTTCAGGAATTTAATTCACGTAACCTGAATACATACAATCTAAGATTTTTTATTTAAATTATGAGTTTAATTATTTTTATGCATTTTATGCATAATTATTGCATGGTAGGATTTAATTCATGAAATTTTAAAAGTTCATGCATTAGGATTTCTAGGAGCATTTCAAGCTCAAACGAGGAACGGAGACCGGAGAATTTTCAGGAAAATTATTTTTACTACACGATTAATTTTTATTAATTAATTTTAAGATGTTTTTAAGTTTATCTTTCAAAAATGGGATTTATTGGGTATTTTTACCCGAATGATTTTAATTTTTAACGGTACGTACATTTTATCGAATCGAAAAACTTTTTGAGGATTCGACTAATATTTTGAAAAATTTTCCAACATGAAATAATTTTCGAGAATGTGTTTGGATGTATTGGGCCTAATTTTAAGCTTTTTGGGCCTAAATTTTTTTTTTTTAACTTTTAATTAGCAATTATGGCCCCTCTAAACTAGTTACCAACTATTTAACTAACACTAATTAAACCTAAAACTCATTTAACATAAACGTAACTCCCTATTCACTCAGCCACCCACCCCTCCACTAACCAGCCTCTTCGTGGGTGCATCATCAAGGCAATTCGGTTGTTTCTTTCTCCGCAAACTCAAGATCTCTTCCCGGGTGTGCATTCCTTCGAGTTTGTGCGCAAAAAAATCATCAGGAACGCATTTACCTTTATTTTTGCATCACATACATTGATATTACTGTTGTGTTAAATGTATGCATGAACTTGTTCGATCCATCATAAACTTGCAAGGTTTTCGGGTTTCTTTGCTTCTTTTGAACTTTTGGTTGATGCTCATGTTTTTGTCTGGTTTTTTGTGTAAGGGGCTGCTGTAATAGGGTGGTAAGGGGCTGTTCAGATCATGGTTGTAGAGGTTTAGGTGCTGGTGTGCGCAGCTTGTCCGGGTTTTGATGAAAAACGATGATGGTCGATCGGGTGTGAGGTGTGAGGAGATTCGATCCACCTTCCTGCCACTCCGGATGTGCGAGGGACTTCTCCAGCCCTGGACCAGAACCTGGTGGTTTGATTCAGGGTCTAGAATGTCTCAAACCATGCTGGAAATTAGGGGACTAGCGATCGAGCTAGAGAGAGACGAGTTGGTCTCGGTAGGGCCTTGTTGGTGTTTCTCTGTTCCTAGCTGTTAGTAACGTGCATGGGGCTGGTGGCTTGTTTCTGATGGGTGGCTTAGCGTCTGGTATAGGTCCATGGTAGGCAAGTTCAGGTCTGGTGCGATTGGGGTAGGCTAGGACGGGAGTTTTTGGGAAGGTGAGGGTAATGGAGTGCAAATAAGAAGGGCAGAAATATTATGTTACTTTCTGGAATTTCAGCCATTATTTTAGAGGCCTGGTGACATTGTTTTAGGAGCGTAATAGTGTTTTTAGGTATGATAAAAAGTTGGGAGAAATTTGGTTGAGTTTCGGTTCGATTCGGGTTAAAACCGGGACCCCTGTCCAAGTTTTAAACCGAATCAGTTAAGTTCTGAATTGGCTCAAGATTACGTCTAGGGACACTTTTAAAAATGTTTTGGGACATTTTAAGGAGTTTGGTAAGCTTCGGGTCACTTTTAGAGGTCCAGGGGTGAAACGATAATTTTCGGGTATTCAGGTGCAAAATGGTCATTTTTGAACTGGGATGAGATTTTGGTCAAGATAGCGCCCTCAGCACAAATTTATGATATTTTAAATGTTTATACATCATTTTTATGATTTTTATGCAATTATGATAAATACGTCGCATGCTTGATTTAAAGAAAAAGTTACGTATATGCATTTTTATTAAGTGGTGAATATGATGTTATTTTTGAAGGACAGAAATTGGTTGTGATTGACGATGTATATGTATACTGTGACATGAGATATGATAAGCTGAGGCCAAGGCTCAGTGGACAGATAATGATGTCGCTGATATCCCCGCCACCGGGTACCGTGGTTATACGTAGATGGAACCATCGATAGAGCTGATACGAAAGTCACAACTAATGAACCGAAATTCAATTAAGAAGAAAATTTATACGTATATGATGACACGAGATGAAATGATTTGACATGATATAATTTTACACGACACGTTTACGTTATGCTTTTATATTCATGAAAGATATGTTGAGTATAATATTTTTCACTGTTGTGTGCCATATATATGTACTTCTTATTACTGGTACAGGTGTGCTGAGTCTTTAGACTCACTAGGCATGTGTGATGCAGGCGAGCTTGATGATGAGGGGACTGGTGGCTTTGAACTCTGAGCAGGCAGCCTTGGTGCGATGACATGACCAGAGGACCGCGTGTTTTTCCGCATTTGATTTATGAGTTTTTGGAGGAGTTAAACATTTTTATACGTTGATGATATTACGTTTTTACTCGTACATGTTTACATTTGACATTGGATGATGTTGATTATTTTAAACTGCGTTATTTTTATTTTCAGCTAATATACGATTATTTTAAATGTTATTTCGGGAATGCGAGCTTTTTAAAAAAATTTACGCACTTTTTAAATGAGTAGATGTTACAGGGGGATGGGGAACCGGAGACCATTTCTGACTTGGTCCCGGAAGAAAGTGGTAAAGCCGGGAGGGGGGCTGTCTGCCCTATCAGAAGGGCCAGGTATCAAAATTGGAAAAATAGAATGGATAGATTCGAGAGTCCTAAGCTCCTCGTCCGCTCCCGAGCATAGAGTGTTACTCATTGAAGCGAACTAGGGAACTCATGGAGTCTCAGATTGGGGTGGGGAGGGAGCTCGGGCTTTATCCTTACCTTTGCTCTTTTTCAGAGCTCGGGGAGGACCAGAAGAGGAGGGTTTGGATTGTTGGGATTTGGGTTTTTTAGGGGGTTGGGTTGGAAAACGTGCGGAGGGAGGAGAAGGGGTTGAATCGAAGCGCATCGTAGTGGACTCGTCACTAGGCGAGCCTCGCGCATTTGCTCCTGAGGTGGAGAAGGTAAAGTTTGACATTTTTTAAGAAAATAAAGAAGGGACTTACATAAATAGATCGGAGATGAAGGTGACAGTGGTTGAAGATCGCCAGAGCTAGGGAGGCACTGCGCTGCGGAAGTAGGAGAGGATTTGAGAGAATTTGAATTTTGAAAAGTGACAAATGAAGATGGTGTGTTATTATATATAGAAAGAGGGAGTTGATCTAAACCGTTGATTTGAAGTTGAATCGGACGGTTAGGATGCATCTTGGAAATTGTGCATGTATATGAAAAGACGTGCACGGATATCGAAGCGTCAGACTTATCAAATTCTCGGAGTACGAAAAGTTTCGGACCGTAGGAATTCTAGGACGAAGGTCATCATGACATCACTTCAACTGCCCGAGAATACTAAACGACAAAATATTCAAAATCCGAGAGACATGAGGCCCCAGCATCTTATTCAGAGTTCGGGAGATTGAAGCTCCCGACACCTCATCCCATCTTTGAGATATTTGAAGTCCCCGATGCTTTTATAATCTGGAATTAGTTAACTTTCTATTGAAGCCCAAGCGTGACTGATCGGGACAGGTGTAAGACTCTAGCCCGACTATTTAAGAGATGGGTGGTGATACCCCATAAAAGCCCCGGTCATGGATGACGCGGGAAACTAAATGGATAGCCCAAATCGAATTCAATATGCATAGTATTTTCTTTAGCAACCGAGCAGGGAGTTACCCAGGATATTTTCCCTCCAGGCAATCAGGAGCGCAGGCACTCATGCAAGTTCAAGAAACTTTCTACCCGGGTTACCTCGAGAAGCGTACCACTCTCAAGTGTATTAGTATGAGCTACTTTATGCTTGCCAATCATTACTGTCAGAACTACATGGATTTGTCGTGTCAGAGAAGTCATCAGAAGCAAGGTCTGGGTAGCGATCTTACCATACTTAGCAGGTGGGCAATGAAAACAAGTTAATAATGGGATTTCCTCCTGTAAATAGCAGGTATACTTCTCATTTATAGATTCTGAAATTTTGAACTCTCAAGCACTCACTTATATCACCACATACAACCATTTTACTCTTCTTCACCTGCTGACTTAAGCTTCGGAGTGGCTACGCCGGACACTGCTCAGACGTCAATTCACGAGTTCATTTCATTGTCTGCAGGTTATAGTTGAAGCCATATTACAGAGAAATAATTTGATCCCAAATTGTATTTACTTGCTTACTTTTCTAAACACAACACTTAAATCATCATCCGGTGAATTGCCTCAACCCAGCTCAACCGATTCGCTCGGATCACCATCAAATATAAATAAAATAATCCAAATGGATGCATGCATGAACCGATTTGGATCAAATACTTCAGTGGATGACATATGGACGAGGAAGATCACATGAATATCTGACAATTATACAAGGACAATAACAAAGAATCATGTTCATAATACACACCAAACTAAAGAAAAAAGAACATACAATCCGCGCAAACATCATAAAAAGGTCAAGGTCGGAATGATGTGGTGAAACACCGGAGAGTAGGCGAAACTAAGATAGCCGTTGCTGCTCTGTCAAGCCAACAGTTAAGGATAGACATCGAATAATCGTAACCCTGTGATGCACTGGGGCGCCACAGAAGCTATCTTCAAATGGCCGAAGCCATCTCCAAGGCAGACCCTGGCTAATGATATTGTCTCAACCAAACTCTAAGAAGATAGTGTTCACGTGTCAACTCCCCTAGACCTTATTGCCCCCTCTAAGGTTACATACCCTCGCAACCAAGTCCGGCAAACGAGACCGATTGAAACTGATTTATAAAGAACAAATTATTTTTTCAAATACTCGATGTGGGAACACAAGCAAAAGTGATTTGGAGAGATTTGTTTTTCACATTTATTCCACTTAACCATGTTTTAAAAAATTATTGTTAGCCATAATCAACTCATAAATTATTTTAAGAGTTATAAACTAAGTCAAACACTTTTAAGTAGGGAAATTGATACACCGAATATATAAAATTCTTCAGATTTAAATAACATATTTTATTTTAAAATTCAATATTGAATTTCAGTTACCGGGACCATATCGTCAACCACCACTCATCTTAATTTTGTATATTATTTTTTATATAATATTCAAGAGAATGTAGGAGACAAATATTAATTTATTCCAAACAAAAAATTAAATTAAATTTTATTAATCTTCCACAAATAATGTTAAGTCGTTAAAGTCCAAGACCTAATTAATAGGTCGCGGCATCAACAATCATGCCGTAAAAGAGAGGCATGGCATGATCCACCAAGCATGAACTTAATTGTATGTAATTTTCAACCTGTACAAATAATTCATTATGGGATTATGAAAATATTTCTGGGTTATAATATATATATATATATATATATATATATATATATATATATATATATATATATATATATATATATTAACACACGTCTCTATTTATTTGAGCACCTTTTTTATTTTTGAATTTTTTTAATAAGCTTATTTTGTGTTTTTATTATTTTAATTTTAAGGCCATATATATTAACACACGTCTCTATTTATTTGAGCACCTTTTTTATTTTTGAATTTTTTTAATAAGCTTATTTTGTGTTTTTATTATTTTAATTTTAAGGCCATTTTGAATGATAATTTTCAAGAATGGAAAAACTTAATGAGTACTCAAGTTGTGTAGGTGTATATGTATAGAATTCAGTGTCGTTTGATGCTGATATTAGATGATTGAATGATATTGATTTATAATATGTGTGATAAAAAAAATTATAGATATGTATTTTATGTGGTGGGATTAATTATATAATTTTTGATATATAATTTAATTTTACACATGGACTCCCTCCGCTACATGCATACCACTATGCTCTCATCTACACGCCTTAACACTCTCCATAACATGTTCGTGGCCCCCTTTGTGATTGCTAATGGATAAATACATGGCATGAGTGTTCTACCTCATAACTCAAATCCTAAAATATACATGCATTTGGCATGGATATGTGTTGGGTCCTGATGTGAACTCGTTGAAATGGATGAGCCGGGTAAGGGACTCCAACGGATCAAATCAGTAATTTATAGTTTTTAGGAATTTGATTGAAGATAGTTGATGCAGCAAAACCTGCAACTAAGAAAAGAACTCATGAATGGGTGCCGGACTGGTATCCGGCGTAGCCACTCCGATACTTAAGTCAGTAAATTTTAAATGAACACAAGCAATATTCGAGAGAAAATATGTAAGTGCTTGAAAGTTCAAAGATTTTAGAATCTATAAATAACATTAATACCTGCTATTTATAGTAGAAAAATGGGATAGGTACCTCGATCCTCGTGCCACCTACTAAGTATGGCAAGTAGGCTACCCATACTTGTAACTTCTGATAACTACTAGGACACTCCAAGCCCAAGTGGTTCTGACAGATTGGACGACATGTATCAATCACACTCAAGTATGGTGTAATTCTCGAGGTGACCCGGGTAGTAGGGTACCCTGGTGTTTGCTTGAGATCCCGGCTATTGGCTCGAGAGCCCGGGTTGCAAAGATGATTGCCCGGGAAGAGGCGTAATACCAGGGTGTTTGAGGAGAGTACCCGGCAAGTGGCTTTTGATCCGGACTATCCAAGTAATAAACCGGGTTAACGAAGACCCGAATCCTTATTGGGGTATCACCACCCATCCCTAAAATAGTCGAGCTAGAGTTTGACTCGCTGTCCCAATCTGTCGTACTTGCATTCTTGTTTAGCACACAATTCTGAATGTGTAAGAGCATCGGGGGCTTCAAAGATTCCATAGATGGGATGAAATACCAGGGTCTGATACCTCCCGTGTTTAAAATAATATTCCAGGGCGTCAAATCTCCCGGGTTTGAATAAGATGCCGGGGCCTTAAATCTCCCGGGTAATCTAAGAAAGTCATTATGACGCATGCTTTAGCATTAAACTCCCGCCGAAACACGTTTTGTATTCCGAGAATTCGATAAGTCTGACACCTTGATATATGTGCACGTCCTTTCGCATGACAGCGGTCTAATTTACGAGGTGCATCTTGATCTTCCACGTGTGCTTTAGATCAATGGCCGAGATCTCCCCCCGCCGCTTATATATATTACCCCCCTATTTTTCAAAAATCACTTTCAAATTCAAACTCTCGGCGAAGCTATTGCAAAATTTTTTCTCGAAGCTCTGTTTGTGCAAAATCATCTACTTCCAGCGATTTTCCACCTCTCTCTTCCCCACATTAGTAAGTTCTTTCCCTTCAATCTTCATTTGAGCATGTCGAATTCTACATCTTCTACCTCTGGAGCGAATGCACGAGGCTCTTCTAGTGACGAGTCCACCACGATGCGCTCCGATTCTTCCCCTTCTCCCCCTCGCCGTCGTATTACTTCCCAAGCTTCTAAAAAACCCATAGCTCACCAAACAAAACTTTCCTTTTCAAAACCTTCTTCCTCGGGTACTTCCCGAAATCTGAAAAAGGATAAGGTCAAGGCCCGAGCTTCCAATCCTCCTCCCATCGATGTCCCGGAAACTCCCTGGTTCTCCTCTTTGAGCAGCACTTTGCGCTCGAGGGCAGATGAGGAAATCCGGTCTTTTGGGTCCATTCCTTCTACTTTTTCTATCCTTGTACCCGGTCCCTTTGATCGGGCTGACAAGCCCCCGCCGGGTACACTACTTTCTTCCGGGACCAAGTTAGGAATGGTCTCCGTTTTCCCCTTCCTCTTTTTTACATCGAGGTTCCCAAATTCTTTGGTGTACCTATCAACCAACTTCATTCAAACTCTTTCCGCATCATGGCTTCGGCCTATGTTCTATTTAAAATGAACAATCTTCTTATCAACCCCCTCATTCTTCATTATTTCTTTTTTTGCAGACTCGGGGATAATGCATTTTCCCCGACTGCGCGCCTTAATTCCCGATTCTTTGATGATATCTCTTCTTCTCAGAAAGGATGGAAAGGACGATTTTTCTTTATTCAACTCCCCGGTCCTCTTCCTTGTCTGATCGGGTTTCTTCCATCTCTTACACCACAACCTGCCCTTCCCCAGGCTTATAAATCTGAGGAATCTTTCCTCATGAGTCAAGCTCTGGTGGAGGGCCACAAATACTCCTCCTCCGTTCTTATCTCTAACGAGAATTTGGTCGCTTATGGGTTGAGTGCCCGGGCTGAGGACCCTTTGGACAGGGTGATCGACGAGGTTGCTGGCTCGGGCTCTCAACCTGGTACATGTTCTTTTATACTTGTTCTTTTATCCTTGTGTAAATTTGCAACTTGTACTAACGTTTCCTTTATTCTTTTTGTGCAGATAACTCAAAAATACAGGAGGCCTTTGCTAAGAAATGGGCGGCCAAGAAGGCAGCCAAAGAGAAGAAATTGGCAGCCCGGAAAGCCGCTGCCGAGAAGAAATAGGTCGAGGAGGCGGCCCAACGAGCAGAATTGGCTCGGGTCGTGGCCCAACGAGAGGAGGAGGCGATCCGAGATGAATCTCGGGAGGATTCTGAAGATCATGTCCCTCTCACCCAGAGGAAACGAAAGGCTGTCACAAGCCCGGAGCATATTCTGGTCGAGGATGACCGGGAGGTGGGCCAAAGTTCATCTCAAGAAACTCGATCAACACCCCCTCCCCGCAACAATCCAACCAACGGCCCCTTCTCCTCGAGCAACCTCCCCGAGCCAATATTCTTGAGGAGGGGTCTTCGGCAAGGGGGCTCAAAATATTAAAACAACTAATTATTCCTGACGAGGAGGCCTGTTTGAAGAACTTCCGAGCCTCTGCCAAACTTTTCAAAGGCTCGAACAAACTCCTGGCGCTAAGTTCTTCATTAACCTTTCTTGCTCTGTTATCATACTTCTCTTCTCTCTTTCTCTTTTTTTTTTTACTGACTTGTTTTTGAATAGGCTGCTCAATTGCTGATCTCGGCCTTTGAGGAGGTTGCGGCGGCTGCCACCGTTTCTGGAAAATGAGCCCGACAATTCCAAGACACTCAGGAAAAGCTACAAGAGGAGTTGTCCCGGGCTCGAGCCACTCACGAGGAGGAAGTGGCCAGCTTGCGCTCGGCCCTGGACAAGGCCCGAGATGACATCAATGAAGTCCTTGTCCTAGAAGAAAATCTGCGAGGCTCTCTGTCTGTCTCGGAATCGAGGAACCATTCCCTTTCTGAACAGGCAGAGGTGCAATTTCATCGGGCCGAGAGAGCCGAGAATGCCCTGGCCCTGGCTGAGTACAACAAAGACAAGTGGCAGGCCTCCTTCCTTCAATCTCCTGAGTTTAAGAAGGCCGTGGTAGATAAGGCCTATCCTCTTTTCCAGATCGGCTTTGATAAATGCCGTGAACAATTTGAGAAAGCCGGACTCTTACCTCAAGAAAGGGAAAACTTTCCTGATTTTGGCCTGGCTATTGCATCCCTTCCAAAGGATGGTGAGGAGGAGAAGGAGGCGACCCGAGAAGAGCAGCCAGGGCCAGAACATGTAGATATAGACTATGATTGTAAAAAAAAAATTTCTCTGTAGATCTTGCCCCCGGGCTTTCATTAATGAAATTTCAATTTTCTTAACTTGTTCTTTATAATATTCTTATAAGTCTTCAAGAAACCCGGGTAATTAACTGTGTATAATAATTTAGAAAATCTTCTAAGTGTTGAGAACTGACCGGTATTTTTAATAATTAATCAAGATAATGAAATATGTTCTTGAGTAAGAATCAAGGCTCGGAGCCTTGGGCCGGGGAACATGTCCCCGGGTGTTGGGAATGGTCGAGGTGTGGAGTCCCGAGCCAGGGTGTAGTTCCCTGGGCTTTTAAGAACCAAGGTACGGAGCCTTGGGCCGGGGAGCATCTCCCGGGACTTGGGAATGGTCGAGGTGTGGTGCCCCGAGCCAGGGTGTAGTTCCCTGGGCTTTTAAGAACCAAGGTACGGAGCCTTGGGCCGGGGAGCATGTCGCGGGACTTGGGAATAGTCGAGGTGTGGTGCCCCGTGCCAGGGTGTAATGCCCTGGGCTTTTTAAGAACCAAGGTACGGATCTTTGGGCCGGGGAACATGTCCCGTGACTTGGGAATGGTCGAGGTGTGGTACCCCGAGCCAGGGTGTAGTTCCCTAGGCTTTTAAGAACCAAGGTATGGAGCCTTGGGCCGGGGAGCATGTCCCAGGACTTGGGAATGGTCGAGGTGTGGTGCCCCGAGCCAGGGTGTAGTTCCCTGGGCTTTGAAGAATCAAGGTACGGAGCCTTGGGCTGGGGAGCATGTCCCGAGACTTAGGAATGGTCGAGATGTGGTGCCCCGAGCCAGGGTTTAG
Organism: Primulina eburnea; assembly: GCF_022965805.1. Taxonomy (NCBI): domain Eukaryota; kingdom Viridiplantae; phylum Streptophyta; class Magnoliopsida; order Lamiales; family Gesneriaceae; genus Primulina; species Primulina eburnea. The sequence goes on along the minus strand of NC_133101.1, from coordinate 20,387,493 downwards.
TGCCCTGAGCTTTTTAAGAACCAAGGTACGGAGCCTTGGGCCGGGGAGCATGTCCCGAGACTTGGGAATGGTCGAGGTGTGGTGCCCCGAGCCAGAGTGTAGTTCCCTAGGCTTTTAAGAACCATGGTACGGAGCCTTGGGCCGAGGAGCATGTCCCGGGACTTGGGAATGGTCAAGGTGTGGTGCCCCGAGCCAGGTTTAGTTCCCTGGGCTTTTAAGAACCAAGGTACGGAGCCTTGGGCCGGGGAGCATGTCCCGGGACATGGGAATGGTCAAGGTGTGGTGCCCCGAGCCAGGGTGTGGTGCCCTGGGCTTTTTAATAACCAAGGTACGGAGCCTTGGGCCGGGGAGCATGTCCCGGGACTTGGGAATGGTCGAGGTGTGGTGCCCCGAGCTTGGGTATAGTGCCCTAGGCTTTTCATAAATAACCGGGACCTAATACCTCTCGAGATAAGATAAAAGAAACATTCATCACACTTTTTCTCTGAGAAAATAGATCTTTCATTTATTTCTTCCATCAAATAATTACATATGTCATGCATAGTACTTTTTCAAATTAAATACATTCCAAGGCCTTTTAAGAAGACGGCCCTGGGCATCTTCTAGATAAAAATATCCCGTACTGACCCTTTGGGTGATCTTATAGGGTCCTTCCCACCGTGCTTCCAACTTCCCAACATCTCCGGCAGGATTGACTTTCTTCATGAATAAATCCCCTACTTGGAAATATCGGATCCGGACCTTTCTGTTATATGATTTCATAACCCGGCTCCGATATGCTTCCATTTTAATGACTGCTCTGTCTCTCTTTTCTTCCACCAAATCCAACTCCATAGCCCAGCTTTGATCATTGTCTTCCGGGTAAGATTCTACCCGGGAAGATGTTTGCCCAATTTCCACTGGAAGGACTACTTCCGAACCATATACCAAGTTAAAAGAAGTTTCTTGAGTAGGTTCCCGGGGAGTGGTTCTATATGCCCACAGAACACTGGGCAGTTCTTCCACCCAATCCTTTCCTTTGCCGTGTAGCCTGGTTTTCAATGCTTGTACGATAATTCTATTCACAACCTCTGTTTGGCCATTAGCTTGAGGATAGGCAACAGAGGTAAAGGACTGGGTGATATTCATTTCCCGGCACCATGATGTAATCTCTTTGCCCTGAAACTGCCTTCCATTATCTGATATCAGTCTTCTGGGTACTCCAAACCGGCATACTATGTTCTTCCACAAGAACTTTAAAACTTCCTGCTCAGTGATTTTGGCTAAAGGCTCAGCTTCCACCCATTTAGATAAATAATCTACAGCCATTAGCAAGAATTTTTTCTGAGCCCCGGCAATTGCAAAGGGGCCCACAATATCCATTCCCCACTGATCAAAGGGGCAAGATGCCCAAATAGTCTTCATAAGAGTGGCCGGGCTATGTTAAAAATTTGAATGACGTTGACAGCCCTCACAAGCCTGAACCACTCGAACAGAATCTGGGCTAAGAGTTGGCCACCAGAACCCGGCAAGCATTGTTTTTCGGGCCAAAGATATTCCTCTGAGGTGCTCAGCACAACATCCTTCGTGAATTTCTCAGAGGACATAATCCACTTCTCCCTTAGATAAGCATTTTAATAAGGGTCCCTGGAATGACCTCCTGTACAAGATATTATTTAAGAGAACAAACCTGGGAGCTTGTCTCTTAATCTTTTGAGCTCGGGCTTTGTCCTCGGGTAATTCATTGTTCATAATGAACTTTATCAGAGGTGTCATCCAGGAATTCTCTAATGTTGATAATGCTTCTTCTTCAAGAGGAAGGACCAATCGGGAAACATGCAAGACTTCCCGGGTACTGACTTCTGATTGTGAAGAAGCCATTTTTGCCAGAGCATCAGCCTCTTCATTCTCCTCCCGGGGTATTTTTTCAATACTCCAATCCACAAAGGTTCTTGCTTGGGCTTGAATGAGCTGTAGGTATTTGATCATCATGTCCTCCTTAGCTTCATAAATGCCCTTTATCTGTTGAGTGATTAGCTGTGAATCAGAGTACAGAATAATTCGGGAAGCTCCAACCTCCCGGGCAGCTCAGATACCGGCAAGGACAGCTTCATACTCAGCCTCATTATTGGTTATCCGGGAATCAATCTTTAAGGTCAATTTAATCTTTTCTCCCGGGGGATATATTATTACAATCCCTATTCCACAACCAGCAAGGCTAGACGCCCCATCCACAAACACTCTTCATACTTTTTCTTCCTCGAGTTGAATCATCTCGGATAAGATGTCTGATAAGGCTTGGGCTTTGATGGCAACCCAAGGCTTGTATTCAATGTCATATTCTCCCAACTCTACTGTCTACTTGATCATCCGCCCGGATACTTCTGAATGAGTCATGATCCTGTCAAGAGGACTATTGGTAAGAACAATTATTTGATGCGACAAGAAGTAAGGTCGTAGTTTCTGGGGAGTCATGATCAAGGCCAAAACAATCTTCTCTATCTCATTGTAACGGAGCTCGGGGCCTCTTAGAGCATAGCTGACATAGTAGACAGGCTTTTGATCAGAGCCTTCTTCTTTTATTAGAACCTAGCTGACAGCATACTCCGTAGTAGATATATAACAAATAGTTTTTCCCCGGGCTCCGGCTTTACCAATACAGGGAGCTCTGCAAGGTGAATCTTCAAGTCTTGGAAAGCCTATTCACATTTCTCATCCCACCCGAATTGTTGGGCCTTCCTTAGAACCTGAAAGAAAGGATAACTCATGTGTGCTGACCGGGATATAAATCGAGACATGGAAGCTATCCTCCTGGTCAGCTTCTGTACTTCTTTGACAGATCGGGGAGATGGCTTGCACAACATGGATTTGACTTTTTCCTGATTGACCTCAATTCCCCAGTCGGTCACTATGAAACCCAAAAACTTGCCACTCTTCACACCAAAAATGCATTTGGCAGGGTTGAGCTTTATCCCGTCATGCATTAGAGTAGCAAAGGTTTTCTCCATATCAATGATGAAATGTGCCACCTCTTTAGTCTTTCCCAGGATATCATCCACGTATACCTCCACATTCCGACCCAGGATTTTTCTCAAATACTCTGTTCATGAGACGCTGGTAAGTAGCCCCTGCATTCTTTAACCCGAAATGCATTACAATATAGCAAAATGTCCCTCCCGAGGTGATGAAGCTGGCTTTATCTTGATAATTTTTTGCCAAGGGAATTTGATGATATCCCTGGTAAGCATCCATGAAACTCAACAGTTCAAAGCCCGAGGTAGAATCCACCAGTTGGTCAATCCTGGGAAGGTGGTAATGGTCTTTAGGGCAAGCCTTATTGAGGTCACGAAAATCTACACACATTCTCCACTTCCCGGTGGACTTAGGTACCAGCACCACATTCGAAAGCCATGTAGGAAATTGAATTTCTCGAATGTGGCCGGCCTTCAGCAGCTCCTTCACCTGTTCATCAATAAATTTGTCCTTTTCAGGACCAAAGTGTCTCTTCTTCTACTTTACCGGGAGAGAGCCCGGGAGAATATTCAATTGATGCTCCGATATCAGGGGTGAGATCTCTGTCAACTCCTGTTGGGACCAGGAAAACACATGAATATTAGCTTTTAAACAATTGATCAGACTAACCCGGGTGGATATACTGAGGTCCCGAGCCACCCGAATTTGCTGCCCTGGTCCGACCTCTATCATCTCTTGCTCCTCTTCAGCCACAAAATGAACATCTCCCTTCTCCAGTACTCTTCCTCCTACTTCATCAACTCTCGCTTTCTTCCCTTCCCTCCTGGTTTTGCTCTGATCAGCCTGGACTGCCTCCACATAGCACTTCTGAGAAGATGGCTGATCTCCCCGGACTTCTCCTACCAGGGCTCCCATAGGAAATTTGATCTTTTTGTGGTAGGTGGATGCCACGGCTCTAAATTCATTCATAGCCGGTCTACCGAGAATTATATTATATGAGGATAGGGAGTCCACTATAGTGAAAGAAGTCGTCACTGTCTTTTAGAGATCTTGGGAGCCTAGAGTAAGTGGCAAGATAATCTCTCCTTCCGGGTAAACCACATGGCCAGCAAAACCAAAAAGTGCGGTTTCCACATCTTCCAAATGATAGCCCTGCAAATCCATCTGTACAAATACATCTTTAAAATTTACATTTACAAAGCTTCCCGAGTCAATAAAGACCCTCAAAATGTCATAATTTGTCACCCGGGCTTGGATAACCAGGGCGTCATCGTGGGGGTAGATTCACCCCCTTTCAATCTTCCGACCGAAACTGATCACCGCCTCATTCTTCCTCACCCCTTCTACCTCCATACAATCGCTCCTATCCCTTGAATTCCTTGCCCGGTTAGAATCACCATCAGTGGATCCTCCAGAAATCATTTTGATTAACCCCATGGCAGGAGGAAAATTCTTCTTTCTCTCGGGCTCGGGCTCCCTCATTTTCCCGTGCTCATTCCTTACATTGCCCCTTAGATCTACTTTCCGGGCACTAGATCCTAGCTGCCGAGATGTCCAAGGCAGCAATCTCGGTCTTTTGTTGGCTTGACTGGGTCCCGTGGCGAGAGGCAGGGCATAGTCTCCCTTCAATATTTTACAGTCCTCGGTGTTGTGGTAACACACTTTGTGGAGAGTGCAGAATCCTCTCTTCTCGGGCCGGAATAGTTGATAATCTGGGGCCAGATCTCTACTTCACTCCTGTATCTCCCTCTCCGGGGCGATCATTAGGGGCACATGGTGAGAAAAATTCCCTGGATTACCCCTTCTCTGTCCCTTCTCCTCGGGCCTAGATACCCGATCTCCTCTTTCCTTCCTTACAGCCTCTCTCTTCTGCTTCTGGGCTTCCTCCATATTGATGTATTTTTCTGTCCGAGATAATAAATCCTCAAAGTCTTCGGGTACTTTCTTGATCAATGACTTGAAAAATTCACCCTCTCTCAAGCCTTGGGTGAATGCAGTCGTCTTTGTCTCGGTGGCACAAGTAGGAACGTCAAGAGCCACTCTATTAAATCTTCTGATGTAAGCCCTCAAACTCTCTTCCGGGCTCTGCTTAACTTCAAAGAGACTGAAAGTAGTCTTCTTGTATTTTTTTTAGCTGCTGAAATGGTGTGAAAACACCTTTTGGAATTCTTTGAAAGAACTAATACTTTGAGGAGCCAAACCTTCAAACCATCTTTGAGCTAAATCCACCAATTTTGTCAGGAACACCTTACACTTGATTCGATTAGTGTAACAGTGTAGCATGATCATATTCTCAAACCTGGCTAGGTGCTCCTCCGGGTCTGCGTTACCATCATAATCTTTCACTTTAGCAGACTTGAAATATCCGGGAAGAGGTTCCCGAACAATAATGTCAGCAAATGGGCAACCTCTGGTGATTGCCCAGGAAGTGCTCCGGCCCTCCAACTGTCTCTCCAGGACCTTCATCTTCTGCCTCAGCTCCATCAATTCTTCTACCATAGTCGGAGATTTTGATCCAGCGCTGGATTCCTCGTCTTCTCCTCTCACCTCCTCCTTCCCCAACTCCTGCTCCTGCTCATGCTCCTGTCTATCTCCGGGTTGTGTATCATGCTGAGAAACTTTTTTCCTGGCCATAGCTTGCTTTATTGCATCGGATACAATTTTTTTTAACTCTTCCGGAGTCATAGTAATGAGATTTGGCCCGGTGTTACGAACACCATCCTTTCTCGAAGTCTCCCCTCTATCTTCCTGGGCCCGAGAATTATCTTGTTAGTTCTTCTTGTACGAGCCATATCAACGTCTTAGCCTCAAATTTCCCACAGACGGCGCCAATGATGTGAACTCGTTGAAATGGATGAGCCGGGTAAGGGAATCCAACGGATCAAATCAGTAATTTATAGTGTTTAGGAATTTGATTGAAGATAGTGGATGCAGCAAAACCTACAACTAAGAAAGGAACTCATGAATGGGCGCCGGAGGGGTATCCGACGTAGCCACTCTGATGCTTAAGTTAGCAAGTTTTAGATGAACACAAGCAATATTCGAGAGGAAATATGTAAGTGCTTGAAAGTTTAAATATTTTAGAATCTATAAATGACATTAATACCTGCTATTTATAGTAAAAAAATGGGATAGGTACCTCGATCCTCGTACCACCTACTAAGTATGGCAAGTCGGCTACACATACTTGTAGCTTCTGATAACTTCTAGGACACTCCAAGCCCAAGTGGTTCTAACAGATTGGATGGTCTGTATCAATCACACTCAAGTGTGGTGCAATTCTCGAGGTGGCCCGGGTAGTAGGGTACCTTGGTGTTTGCTTGAGATCGCGGCTATTGGCTCGAGATCCCGGGTTGGAAAGATGATTGCTCGAGAAGAGGCGTAATATTCGGGTGTTTGAGGTGAGTACCCAGCAAGTGGCTTTTGATCCGGACTATCCAAATAATAAACCGGGTTAACGAAGACCCAAATTCTTATTGGGGTATCAGGTCCATATCCACACATAGCTAAAAACATTTTTGATGTAATCAAATAAAATCGTTACATGCATTAGGAAAATTCAGGGAATACCCATAATGTTAGATCTCTATATGCAGATGTCTCTCTTGCGAACCTTAAGAATAATGTAGTAGATCATCATTTGTTTCACAGATAAAACATTAGAGACACTGAAGATTACCCGGTGAAAATCCTCTTACACTCAAGTAAGCACTATCCAAAGCTAGAGAAAATAAAAAACTTTTGATAGCTAAATGAGGACCTACCTCAAAGTGCAGATGAGCAATCTATTTAATTTGTAGACAATTTAAAGGTGGGAATTGTGCTTGAAAATCCACGGTCTTACATTGGGCTTAATTTTACTCAATACATGTATGTATACGGTTGATTCGTTTCACGGATATATATATCTAAGACCATCTCATAGGAGACTTATTCAAACTACATATATATATATATATTTAATAATTTGGTTATGTCCAATTTCATTCTTAGTACTCTTATAGTGCGTTTGGTACGGGTGATTAGGTGGTTTATTTTTGTTAACCCACCTAATCACATGTTTGGTAGGGGTGATTATTTAACCAAGTCTATCCCTCCTATGAATGAGTAGGTTATATTAGGTGTGACAAAATAATCACTCCTCACCCCCTAAGATTATTTATCTCACTCTTAATCCATCATATTTTTCCAATTTTACCCTTCTCCTAAATCCAAACTCACCACCACTTCCCTAAACCGACCTCCGCCGACCGCCGTTGCCCGCCGACCGTCGCCGTCGCCGACCACCGTTGCCGCAGCCGGCCGATAGACGGACTACCGCCGCCTCCGACCATCGCCACATAACTTGAAGGACAATTTTGTCAATTTATCAAAAGATTATTATTTATCTCATTCTTAAAAATCATACCAAACATAATATTATTTTATCCTTATTTACTTCATTCATTCTTTTTATCATTTCTCTCTTAATCATTTCATTATTTAATCACCCTGATGAAACTTAAAATTAATAATTTATTATATGTTAAAACCTATATTTTAAAATTTAAGTTTCATTAAAATTATAAAATTATGTTATTTTAGTATTATTTGTTTATATTTAAGTGTCTTACTAAATATGTTTTATTTTCAGGTTTTCTACGTGTTGCTAAAATAATGATAACTCAAGCTACAAAATTCAAATGGAGGTGATTCAAATATGTTTGGAATCCATGAGAAATTATCTACAACTTTGCAGAAGATATGATTGCCTAAAAAGTTCATTAAGATGATCAAATTGTGCAAATATCAAAAGGAGGACAGATTTACTTTTACTATGACCAGCTTATAGTAAAAAAATATAAATAATTCAATATTAATCAAATGAGATGAACCAAGTGGCCAAATTCATCTACAGATTGCCGTTTAGAGCCAAGTCAAATTCGGTGCTTAAAGTCGTGGAACACAGCATTGAAAGAAGGGCCATGGAATTGAAGTTGGAGGAGACAAAAACTACTATTACAACAACATAGCATTATTAAAGTTTTTGACCATTTCTCTCATTTAGCCTATAAATAGAGGCATTGTGATAGCTTGAGAATCATTCTATCTAATTGTAAAATATAGTGTGAGTGAGTATCAAAGATCTAAGTTCCAATATTTTTCTTTCATTTTCTTATCTATGAGTGATGATTTTAATATTAATCAAAAGTAAGCTCATGACAAGCTAAATCTATTATGTCAAGGTGAAGAGGATGAATTTTTGGTGAAGTAAGATTGTTTATATTTTGTATAGTCTTTCTTTATTTCATTTCATTTAGCTAACTTCTTTTTATTGTAGGTATAAAAATGAATTATTTGTTGTTATCAATTTACATCAAATGCTTGATACCATTGAGGTGGTTATCTTGATTTGTTGTTTAATTTTGATACAATAAATATTTCATCAATTATTATTATTGTTATATTATATATATATATGTATATTTATATAATTATATCATATATTTCATTTAGTCGATAGCGTGGCTCTGCCGGTTGTTCTAAATGCAATATTATGATCTAACAATCTAGCATTTACTTTATCGCAACTAATTTTTATTTTTTGCATCTAACTTTTACTTTATCGCAACTAACTTTTACTTTATCGCAACTAATTTATTAAATCCTATATTTCATTTAGGCAATAGCGTGGCTCTGCCCGTTGTTCTAAATGAAATATAATGATTTAATTTAACATTTACTTTTTGCAGTTATATATTTATATAGTTATATATATAATCATAGGTATCATATATAAAATATCGGTTAATTCGGTATTTTCTATAGTGGGGACTATATTATATTTTATGTGTGTTTAATTATTTAATTTTTCTTGGAACCATTATTTATGGTGGTTTCTTTTGTTTTACTTTTAGTTAAAAAATATTACATAAACAAAGAATAAATTCTTGAGCCTTGACAAAATTTATAATTTGTAAACTTCATTCATGAATTTGGTAATTTATAAATTAATAATTTTAAACTAAAAATAACCTCTCCGTGGATCAATCTCGTACTAACGAAATATATTACTTGCAGACAACCTACACTTGGGTGAATTATAATTTAAGTAGTAGCAAGTTTTTTGCGCCGTTTCCGGGGAGGTATAAATTACGTTTATATTTGTTATTTATGTTTTATTTATTAGTATTGTGTTGTTTTTACTTGTATGAGTATTTGGAGTCATAAAAAAGTGGTAGACTTATTCGAGTATCTGAAAATAATTTAAACATGGATGATAATTCAAATAATCAAGATAATAATAATAATAATAATAATAATAATAATAATAATAATAATAATAATAATAATAATAATAATAATAAAGAACATGATCAATTAAAAACACTTAGGCATCATATGAATCCTATTAGAACTAGTGTCCCATCTTATTTAGTTTTTCCTCTTGATGCATCTAATTTAAACTTTAAACCTCAAATTATTAAACTTTTACTAAATTTTCATGGCTTAGATTCTGAAAATCCATATTTACATTTAAGAGAATTTGAGGAAGTTTGTAACACTTATAATGATCAAAATTGTAGCATGGATATAGTTCGATTAAAGCTTTTCCCTTTTTCTTTAAAAGATAAAGCTAAAACATGGCTACAAAATTTAAGATCAAGTTCAATAAGATCATGGGAAGAAATGCAATAACAATTTCTCAAAAAGTTTTTCCCTTCCCATAGAACAAACTCTTTTAAAAGACAAATTACAACTTTTTTCTCAAAAAAAAGGAGAAACATTTTATCAATGTTGGGATAGATATAAAGAATTACTTAATACATGCCCACATCATGGTTTTGAAACATGGAGAATAATTTCTCACTTTTATGAGGATCTTATACCTAAAGATAGGCAAATGATAGAATTCATGTGTAATGGAACTTTTGAAGATAAAAACCCAAATGAAGCTATGGATTATTTGGATTCATTAGCAGAAAATGCTCAAAATTGGGATAATATAGGCACAATAGAACCACCAACAACTAAAATCAATAATTCAACAAATGGGGGTGGTATCTATAATCTTAAAAATGATATAGATATTCAAGCTAAACTTGCATCTTTAGCAAGAAAAATTGATTCATTAGAAATGAAAAAGAGTGGTCAATTAAAAAGTATTCAAGAAATTGTTTGTCATATATGTGATACACATGATCATTCTACAAAAGATTGTCCAACATTACCTTCATTTAAAGAATGTCTCCATGAACAAGCAAATTATGTTAACAATTATAAAAAACCAATATTAGATCATTTTTCACAATCATATAATCTTGAATGAAATCCTAATTTTAGTTGGAGGAATGATAATAATGCACAACCCTTACAAAAATATTTTCAAAATAATCAAAATCATCAAGGTTATATTCCTTATGTTACACCTCCAAGAAAAAACTTTGAAGATGTAATTCATGCATTTATCCAAAAGCAAGATTCTATCAATATTCAAAACAGTCAATCTATGAGTGATTTGAAAGAAACTCTTGCAAAATTTGCATCTGCACTTAATATTCATGAAAAAGGAAAATTTTCATCTCAACCTCAACCTAATCCTAAAAATCAAAATCAAGAATTAAAAAATGAAAAAATTGATCAAATAAAATCTGTTATTACCCTTAGAAGTGGTAAAATAGTTAATGATCCATATAGTAATGAAAACAAGGATCATTTAAAATCAAAGAGTAAGGATGATAATCCTGATGCTTTTGAAAATGATGATACCTTAAATTGTAAGAATAATATGGTGAATGATAAATCATCTGAAATAGTAAATGAGTCAAATAAACCTCCACCATTTCCTCAAGCATTAACAAATCATAAAAAACAAAAAAAGTGATTCTGATATCTATGAAGTTTTTAAACAAGTAAAGATAGTATTCCATTATTAGATGCTATTAAACAAGTCCTTCCTATGCAAAATTTTTGAAGACTTATGTACTGTGAAGACAAAATTGCATGTGAAAAAGAAAGCATTATTGGCTGAATAAGTAAGTTCTATTCTACAAAATAATTCAAGTTTAAAATATAAAGATCCTGATTGTCCAACAATTTCATGTTTTATTGGAGAAAATAAAATTAAAAAAGCTTTGTTAGATTTGGGAGCAAGTGTGAATTTACTTCCTTATTCAGTTTATGAAAAAACTTAATTTAGGTGAATTAAAACTCACTTCTGTTACTCTCTTACTGGCGGATAGATCAATCAAAATACCTAGAGGTATTGTAGAAGATGTGTTGGTTCAAGTTGATAAATTCATATATCCTGTAGATTTTATTGTCTTGGATACACAACCAATAGAAGTACATAATGAAACTCCAGTAATATTGAGACGACCATTTCTAGCAACTTCAAATACTTTAATTAATTGTCAAAAAGGAATAATGAAATTGTCTTTTGGAAATATGACTCTAGAACTTAATGTGTTCAATTTATGTAAACAACCAAGTATAAATGAAAATGAAAATTAATATGATAATGAAATAGAAACAATTGTGGAAGAAAATATACAAGAAAGAAATCAAAAATCTGAGTTTTTTCAATTGAAAGTTTTGAGTCTGAAAATAATTTTACAGAAGATGATAATACAAAACGTGAATTAAAAATTTTAGCATTAGAATTGAAATATGTATTTCTTGGTAAAAATAAAACATGCCCTGTTGTAATTTCTTCCACTCTTTTACCAAATCAAGAAGAAGATTTAATTATCTTACTTAAAAAATATAAAAATGCAATTGGATGGAATTTGAAAGATATAAAAGGTATAAATCCTTTAATTTGCACACATAGAATTCACTTGGAAGAAAATGCTAAAACATATCAACAACTACAAAGAAAGTTAAATCCACATATGAAGGAAGTTGTTAAGAATGAAGTATTAAAATTATTAGATGCTGGAATTATTTATCCAATCTCAGATAGTAAATGAGTAAGTCAAACACAAGTAGTACCTAAAAAGTCAGGCATCACTGTAATAAAAAATGAAAAAGGAGAGTTATTACAAGCTAGGATTCCATCTAGTTGGCGTATGTGTATTGATTATAGAAAATTAAATGATGCAACTAGAAAAGATCATTTCCTACTACCATTTTTAGATCAAATTCTAGAAAAAGTAGCAGATAATTCTTATTACTGTTTTCTTGATGGGTATCCAGGGTATTATCAAATACCTATATCATTATAAGATCAAGAAAAAACTACTTTCACTTGTTCTTTTGGAACTTTTGCATTTAAAAGAATTTCATTTGGTTTATGTATTGCTCCGGCTACTTTTCAAAGATGCATGTTAAGTATTTTCAGTGATATGATTGAAGAATTTGTAGAAGTTTTTATGGATGATATAACTGTTTTTGGAAACTCATTTGAAAACTGTCTTATATGGTTAAATCTGGGATTGTTTTAGGACATGTGATATCTGAAAAAGGAATTGAAGTTGATAAAGCCAAAGTTGATGTTATTGCTAATTTAACATCACCAAAACGGTTAAAGAAGTTCGATCATTCTTGGGTCATGCAGGATTTTATAGAAGATTTATAAAAATCTTCAGTGTAATATCTAAACCAATTTCAAATCTTTTAACAAAAGATACACAATTTGAATGGACTCAGAAATGTGAAAATGATTTTAAAAAAATAATTAATCTTTTAATTAAATCACCTATTTTACAACCTCCAGATTGGTCTTTACCATTTGAATTAATGTGTGATGCAAGTGATTATACTATAGGAGCTGTGTGAGGACAAAGAAAAGAAGGAAAACCTTATGCAATCTATTATGCTAGTAGAACCTTAAATAGTGCTCAAATAAATTATTCAACTACAGAAAAAGAATTACTTTCAGTAGTATTTGCATTAGATAAATTTCGATCTTATTTAATTAGTTCTACTACTATTGTTTACATTGATCATTCTGCCCAAAAATATTTATCAAATAAACAAGATGTTAAGCCAAGATTAATACGGTGGATTTTATTATTACAATAATTTGATATTATAATTAAAGATAAAAAGGAAAAGAAAATGTCGTAGCAGATCATTTATCTAGAATAATGACTAAATCATATCATAATGAATTACCAATAAATGAAAATTTTCCAGATGATCAATTGTTTTATACTACTATTATGCCGTGGTTTGCCAACATTGTAAATTTTCTTGTGACAAATAAAATGCCTTCTCATTGGAATTCACGGGATAAGAATAAATTCTTGATAGAAGTTAAAAAATTTTATTGGGATGATCCTTACTTGTTTAAGTATTGTCCTGACCAAATTTTTCGACGATGCATACCCGACAATGAAGTAAGTAATGTTATTAAATTTTGTCATTCTAAAGCATGTGGAGCTCATTTTTCATCCAATAAAACAGCTACAAAAATCTTACAATGTGGATTTTATTGGGCGTCTTTATTCAAATATACGCATTTATTTTGCAAATCTTGTGAAAACTGTCAAAGATGGGATCAATTTCAAAACGAAACATGATGCCTTTAAATCCAATCATAATTATTGAAATATTTGATAGTTGGGGGGATAAATTTTATGGGTCCATTTCCATTATCTTTTGGATTTAACATTTTAGTCGCTGTTGATTATGTTTCAAAATGGATTGAAGCAATTGCATGTAGAACTAATGATCATAAAGTTATTATAAAATTTTTAAAAGAAAATATTTTTAGCCGATTTGGAATACCTAGAGCAATAATTAGTGATGGGGGAAGTCATTTTATAAATAAATCATTTTCTTCTTTGTTAAGAAAATATGGCATTACACATAAAGTATCTACCCCATATCATCCTCAAGTAATGGTCAAGTTGAACTTGTAAATAGAGAAATAAAACAAATTTTAGAAAAAACAGTTAATCCAACTCAAAAAGATTGGTCTTTAAGATTAATTGATGCATTATGGGCATATAGAACTGTATTTAAAATATCATTAGGGATGTCACCATATAGGTTAGTTTTTGGTAAGCATTGTCATTTACCGGTTGAACTTGAACATAAAGCTTATTGGGCAATTAAAGCATTTAATATTAATTTAGATGATGCATCTAAATTAAGAAAATTGCAATTAAATGAACTTGAAGAATTAAGAAATGATGCATATGAAAATTCAAAGATTTATAAAGATAAAACTAAAGCCTTTCATGATAAAAATATTATGAGAAAGTCATTTGAAATTGGACAAAAAGTTTTACTTTATAATTCTCGTTTGCATTTATTTCCAGGAAAATTAAGATCGAGATGGTCAGGACCATTTATAGTTAAATTTGTTTATCCTCATGGTGCTGTTGATATTGAAAATCCTAAAAATAATGATGTGTTTAAAGTTAATGGGCAAAGACTTAAGCCTTTTATAGAAAATGAAATTCTTAATGATGAGTTTATGCCTTTATATGATCCATAATAGTTGTTTGATATTTTCATATTCTGTTTTTGCAGATTCTAGTTCATTTCCACGTTAAGTGGCGGATAACGGTACTCCGTGACTATCTAAGTCGGTTTCTTCAGTTTTCCCAAAATAATTGAAATATATATAATAATATGGATGCGTGCATGTATTGTGAATCTTCGTAAATATTTTGCTTGTTTACCAGATAATGTGCTGAAAAAATATATAAAGCTAGATGTGAGCGACTAAGGTTGATGATGTCTTATGGCATACCGAATGATGTCCGTTTGATAATTGAAGCAAAAGTCCGATTGGTTGGGGAAGCAAGTGAAATAATATTAAGACATATGCCAGAATTTGGTAAAACCACATATGCCAAAAAGCAAAGAGCTAAACATATAGGTGGATGTCATAAATGTGCAAGGTGGACTTATAAAGGGAAATGCAAAAATGTTGGAATGACATCAATGAATAGAGAAGATAAAATTTTATTCATTAAGAATGATCTGAGTAAAGAGCCTTTGGATAATTTTCTAGAGGTTCTTGATACGCATTCTAGTGGGTACGTGCAAAATGAACTTCTTAAACTATGGTGTCAATTTCAACATGAGGAATATCAATATGGACGGTGGAATCAGCCTTACAAAGATCCTATTGTAGTAACACATCTATTTTGATAAGTAATATATATATACACACAATTTTGTCTTGGGAACTGACGTTAAAAGACCCTGTTTGCCAATTTATAAGAAAATTAGATGGAAAGCATATCCTCGACTCATAGAAGGCGTTGAAGCCGTTACTGAACGTAAAATCAGAGGAAGATGTGAGCCACAATGACAACTACGCTGTATATATATGTTTTAATTTTATGTCATTTTTATTTTTTTATTAATAATAATTTCCTGTTAAAATATTGACTTTTGGCGTGTTACCTTTATAAATTCATTTGATGTGATCTATCAATTACAGAAAATATATTTCTAAACATGTCAACGTCCATGGTAAATAAAATAAAAAATATTTGTGTATTTTGTGGCAGGAAAAGATTCGATTTATGAAGAAGTAGCAGAAAAGCTTGGAATAACACTTGCTAAAAAAAAGATTCATTTGGTATATGGTGGTGGTGAAGTTGGTCTCATGGGAAAAGTTGCTAAAGCTGCGTATACAGGTGGAAGTGAAGTTTTAGACATTATTCCGATTACTTTTGCCAATCTTACTGGACCAACAATAGGAGAAGAAATGAAAATGGACAACATGTATGAACGAATTACTCAAATGATTGAACATTCAGATGCTTTCATTGCTTTGCCAGGAGGTTTCGGTACTTTGGAGGAAATATTTCATATTGTTTGCTGGGCACAATTAAATATCCACAATAAGCCAATTGGTTCGTTAAATGTTAACAATTATTATGATAAACTGTTATCGTTTCTTGATGATGTTGTGGAACATGGACTTCTCTCATTAACTTCACGAAGGATGTTAGTTTCTGCTATAAGTGAAGGTGAACTTATTGATTTACTGCAAGGATTTAGTCATTAACCAGATCGAATCTTATCTCAACTTAATTGGCCAACATCCAAGAGTAAGAAAAGAAAATTCATGTGATGCAAAACTTGTGATTCAACGGTATGTTTTAATGTTTTTTTAAGGTATGAATAATGTCTTCTTCTCCTCCTCTTAGTTTTTTTTATATGAATATAAAAATATATACTTTTATATAGTAATAATATTAATAATTTTTAGTTCAATGTCGAGTAAGGTGTCAGTAAAATGCACCTGAGACACATTAGTTAATAATTATTGGAAAATCACAATACATTAGATTTTAATATTCATTATATTCAAATTACAGACTACAAGAAAAATTAGTTTTTCATATGTACCAATTTATATATATATATAATAATTTTTTTGATCAATTAATATAAAATGTATAATAGATGTGTTTATTTATTTATATATATTTATATATATAATTGTGTGTGTTTTCAAATAAAATAATTTCTAAAATTTTTATGAGAATATAGTTAGAAGATATGGTTTGTATGGTTGTTAACATGTATAACTGAAAGAATTTTTTTTGTAAAAGTATAATATATACTCACACATCTTTTGTGAGTAAGTGGTGAGAAATGAGAAAACAATTAATAAACTTTTATTGATTATTGAAAAATGGTTAATTACAAGAATATAAATCCCTTAAAAAAATATTTATTCAAAAAAAAGAAAAAAAATAAAAAAAGAAGTAAATAAATAACGGACTGCAAAGTACTTTACTCATTGTAATTTATTTTTTTCTAGATTTGATTGATGTACTATCAATGTGTTGTAAAAACAACTATCAAATGATCTTAAAAAAAACAAACAAACAAAAAGATTTGTTTGTGCTAGATAAGTTTCAAAGGTAGTAGGATGTATCCGTTATATAATGTTTTTATATATATAGATATTTATGGTAGAATGTTTGGATAAACAGATTTTATGTTATTGTAAAATTTTGCAGTCACGTTATTTAAAAAAAAGAAAAGAGATTTTATTCTTTGTAAATTTTCCTATTTTGTTTTCAATATTAGTTTATTTAATTGTCTGCTTTAATACTAGCCTTTTGCAATGAGAGTTAATATTCATTCCAACTCCATGAGTAAAAACTAGCTATTCATTAAATATTTTGACCTGAAAGAATATATGGAGTTGAGGCTTTTACAATTATATTCTTGATATTATACATGTTATGGTGGGTGGTGTGAATTATCTTTTCGACTATATTATTATTAAAAATTTAGTAATTTAAAAATTATATATATTGTTATTTTATATATTATGTAAAATAAGAATAATAATAAAAACACATCTAATTATATATTAATATTTTAGACGTAAAAATAAATATATATATTTATATAAATCAGTATATTATTTTGTTTTTAAAATGAATATGTTTGTATATTTGAATATACAAAAGGAATAAAGAATCTAGGTTGTGATTTTCTGATAAATTTTATTTTATTACTAAGGGACTATTAATAAGATAGTGTGGGGGGTGTGATGAAACTTAAAATTAATAATTTATTATATTTTAAAACCTATATTTTAAAATTTAATTTTCATTAAAATTATAAAATTATATTATTTTAGTATTGTTTGTTTATATTTAAGTGTCTTACTAAATATGTTTTATTTTCAGGTTTTCTACGTGTTAGTAAAATAATGATAACTCAAGCTATAAAATTCAAATGGAGGTGATTCAAATATGTTTGGAATCCTTGAGAAATTATCTACAACTTTGCAGAAGACATGATTGCCTAAAAAGTTCATTAAGATGATCAAATTGTGCAAATATCAAAAGGAGGACATATTTACTTTTACTATGACCAGCTTATAGTAAAAAAATCATAAATAATTCAATATTTAACCAAATTCATCTACAGACAATTCCTTACATGTTTGCCGTTTAGAGCCAAGTCAAATTCGGTGCTTAAAGTCGTGGAACACAGCATTTAAAGAAGGTTCATGGAATTTAAGTTGGAGGAGACAAAAACTACAACTACAACTACATTGCATTATTAAAATTTTTGACCCTTTCTCTCATTTGGCCTATAAATAGAGGCATTGTGCTAGCTTGAGAATCATTCTATCTCATTGTAAAATATAGTGTGAGTATGTATCAAAGATCTAAGTTCCAATATTTTTCTTTCATTTTCTTAACTATGAGTGATGATTTTAGTATTGATCAAAAGTAAGCTCATGGCAAGCTAAATCTATTATGTCAATGTGAAGAGGATGAATTCTTGGTGAAGTAAGATTGTTTATATTTTGTATAGTTTTTCTTTATTTCATTTCATTTAGCTAACTTCTTTTTATTGTAGGTGTTAGGATCGAGAAAGAGTTAAGAGGGGGGGGGGGGGGGGGGTGAATGAACTCTTTCACATTTTCTTCATTAAAATGTATTTTCAACCGTTTTTTAGGCGGTTCGAAATGCTTCCTTTTCAAACGGTCGAAAGAGGTGAACCACTAAAGTGTGCGGAAGACGGTTCACTTTCTTTTGACAGATATTTCTTAAAGATTTGACAATCTAAACAACAAGGATACGAATAACAGATAACAGTTTGCACAAGATAAGAGACACAATATTTTTATGGATGTTCGGAGATTGAATACTCCTACGTCACCCCTTCTTCCTTTAGTAGGAAGGATTCCACTAAAAGACTTTGACTTTACAAATCGTTTGTAACAGCCCAATCCAATCAAGACTTATTCCATTGCCTGTATTGGAACTCCTAGTGATCACTTTACACTTCTGTATTTAAGAACTCTCAGTTCACCAGACTTCCAAACTTTAATCAAATAACCGCAGGTTATTGATAGAACAGTAGTTTGTTTTGGTAGCACGAAAAGATCCTTAAATGATCAAATATGTGACTATGGAGCTGCGTGCAGAAGAGCGATAATGAAAATGTAAACTGTGAAAGCGCTCAAAGATCTCTGTGAAGGCAAGTTGAAAGACTTCTTTCAATCAGTGTTAGAGTTGTGTAGCTTGCCCACGAATAACTTGCATTCCTCCCAGATGATATAGCTAAAAGATCTAACGGTCAGAAAGTACTTGTTAACGTAAACCTGAGCTCCTGAAACAGATAAGTCGCTTTCATATTTATGAGCAATAAATGTCCGCATTTAAATCTTCCTTTTGCTTATCATGAATTTGAGGCTCTTTACTTGAGGTTTACTACTTTAGGCGACTGTGCATATATCTTTAGTTCATGAAGACTGTCTCTGATCGTCCTTTCTAGGAAAGAGATATAAATGCACATCTTTCTTGGAATTGTTGTGAGATCGTTGACTTCGAGAATTTGAATGCATACAGCCGGTCAGAGAATGTCGTTTAGCAATAAGTAAGTCTCTTAAATGAAGCGGCTGAAATCTAAAGAATAAGCGGTTGAAAATTAGCGGTTGAGAATTCCAGCCGCGGTTGATTTCTAATTTGTCATACACCAAAATTCCTGAAATATCATTTCTTAACAATTTCCCCCTTTTTGGTGATGATAAAACTGAGCCGAAATTCTGTTAGCCAAATCAGAGACAATATTGTTATTTCTTAGATTCTGATCCTTTGGCTTCCTTTTTCTTTAGAGCGGCCAGTTCCTTTTGAATAAGCTTTTCTTGCTCTCTTTCTCCCTTTTTGACATCACCATTTACCAGAAAGTCCATAATTTCTGTAAGTTGAGCTCCTTGGGCATCCATTCGTTGTTCAATACGAGTGATTTGAGATGAAAGACCAAGGCACATATTGACATTAGAAGACTGAATTGTGGAGACCTTTGAAGTGATGGCAGCAAAATCCTTAGATATACTGCTTTTGATAGTCTGTAGATCCTCTTTAAGATCAAATTGTTTGCGGTTAAGAGAGAGGATAGACTGATCCATATTGAGAAGTCGGGTGAGCAGATTCTGATGGAAGTTTGCTTCGACAACTTCTTCTTCTTCAGGTGCGAAAACTTCTTTGTCTTCAGGTGCTTTGGGATCATCAAGAAGTTTGCCCTTGAGAGCAATTAATTTGGATGAGGTTGCTTTGGCAGAAGATTGCGAGGGGTCAATGTCAATGGAGTCATCCGCGAGACTCTTAATAAAGTTATCAATTTCGTCAGTCGATACAAAAGATGCTAACCTAATGAGCTTGGATTCCTCTGGTTTGTTAATTTGATTATTGGCAGAGGAAGGCTTTGAGGAGATGTTTATCTCTGCTTTCGGAATGTCCATCGAAGAGGCTGAGGGCTGCTTTTGAAGTTCCATTGGAGCAGCAATCTGAAGAGGATCTGGTGAAGATATAATAGAGTCCTGATATGGTTGAGCAGCATCAAAGTCAGATAGAAATTGTTCTGCTTCATCGACTGAAAGAGCTGAAGCTTTGATGGATTCAACAGAGGGCTGGGAGGCAATGATGCCAGTATCAGAATGTGGTGACAAAACAGCTGGGACAGCAGATGGTGTAGGAACCGTGTCTTCATGAGTTGGTGGATTTGTTTCAACAATGGCCTTGGGTGATGCAGTTATAACATGTGTATCAGGTAAAACATCTGGACAGGTGGGAGAAGCTGGCTGATGTTCTGACCGTGGAGTGTTCTGAATAAGATTTGGCTCCAGCTGAGCTGTTGTCGAAATGCCCGGTGAAGGGAGTTTGGAGCTAGTGCAAGGTTGTGACGAAGAAGCCTTCTGAGAGGCAGTTGTTGGAACTGGTTCTGTGCGAAAGTCATCATGAATGTCCATCAAAGAGTCAAATTTATTCTGATCTGCACTAGCTGGAAAACTGAGCGAATTTCGCATGAAAGCGACTGATGTAGCAAGAGACAGAGCATCTATTTCAAGTTGAGATATGACTGCAGAGTCATCTTGAGCTGTAGGACTAGATGGATCAAAATTTTTCCTCTTTAACTGGATGATAATTCGAAGAGTGCTCTCTTTCATTTGAATTTCTATGAAATCACGTCTTTGAAGAGCGGTTGGAATGTCTCTTGTTTCTGCCCATCCCAAAATGGACCGTTCAAGCTTTGCAGCAGTCTTTATTTTCCCCGTTTCGATGAGTGACTCAAAAGAGACAGCAGTGCGATATTTTACCCATTTATCAAACTTCTTGATTTTGGACTCAACAGCTTCACAAACACGCTGACTTGTGAGAACGATTGCCGTATGAACTGCATGGTTTTGCGGAGGATTGGTACTCATAACCTGTTTGCCTTTGTCTGATGAAAGAATAATCGGAACTCCTGAATAAGATGATTGGATATCCTTTTCTGTAATCTGAATATCTTTCAACTTTGAAACCGAGACTGATGGGATAGGTGCAGGAATAAGTGGTGCAGAAATATGCTTGATTAGCTTAATCTTCGTTACTTTGGCAGGAGCGTTTCGTTTCTTTTTGAACACCTGTGAAACCGGAATGTCATCCTTAGTTTCTTCATCAGAACTGGATTTCAGAACCAGCTTTCTTTTAGTTTCCTTGGGAGTGGAGGCAATTGCTTTCTTTTGTTTCACAAATTCAACCCCAGTTTCCGTTTTGATTTGGACAAATTCTTCATCTGTCGGTTTGTTTTTCGAAATAAATTTGTCAACCGATACCCATGAGAACAGCTTGGTTTTACCAACTTCAATCATCTCAACTGGTTGAGCACCGACATAAATTAGCATGTGGCAAATTTGAACCGCATATCCTTGAGATTGGTTGTCTTTCTTTACCATGGCCACCAGAATGTTGAAGAGGATATCAGACCAGTTGACTCCTAGTTGAGAGGAGATAGTTGCCATAACAAGAAATTTTTCCAGAGTAATTTTATCATAAGCACCAGCTTTAGCAAGAATTCCTTTAGCCACAATATCAGCTAACAGTCGATATTCAATCTTTAGATCTCTCTTTTGGCAAGTTGGATGAGAGATAGGAGAGGCAGTGAGTGAGAAAGTTTGACGCCAGATATCAATATTACCATCTGGTAGTGTGGAGAAGTCAGTGACACCCGTCATAGGTAACTTAAACAATTCAGCAAACACCTTCTGGGTGAAAGTAAAATGTTTGTCCTGAACAGAGCAGAGAATTTCTCCATTCTTCATGTGAGCAGTTTCAAAGAACTCTTTCAGCAATATTTCAGAGTATGAGTGCCGACAGCCCAGAAAAGTTCGAAGCCCAGATTCTTCAAGTGTTCGGAACATGGTCTTCATTGGTTTGTTGGGCATAGAGAAAACAGATGAAAAGTTGATAGCCACTGTATTCTGTGAGATGGAGGCAGCCATTTGATAATTCTTGAAAGGATTCTGTAAGCTGGTTCCTGTATTGTAAGCTGCGATGAAGTGGCAAGAAGAACAATGAAATTGAGTAAGTGTATGTATGTCCGGTTCAAGGATGTACTAACATGTCCACGTGGAGGACTGTGAGTAGAGAATTTTAAAAGAATATTTGAAATTTTTGGACGGCGGCAAAATGAGTGTTTTTCAAATTTCAAGGAGATAACCGTCACAATATATAGGGGTAGTCGAAAAAGTCTAGAGTGTGGTTTACGAAAATGACATGGATTAATTATATCCACATAATATGAACCGGATCATTAATATTATTAGATGGAACCGGTTTCAGACAATGATAATCATTCTTAACCATGTTCCCCCTAAACACGTGCATGAATGGGAGTAAACCGTCGGTTGCGTGTGATAAAACTCTTCACATTTCCCACCAGAGTCATGATGACATAAGCCCTTGACGCTTGATCTTCATCTATAAGTATCAGCACAAAGATGTTAACACTATACTTCAAAAAAATGGATAGAGATAGCAGTCCAGATTTGGCGGAGGAGTTCATGAGGGATGTCTCGGCTTCAAGAAAGAAGACTATTATGGACAGAGTGCATGAAAAGCCTCTGGCCATTTGGGAAAAAGTTCAAGTATTACAGTCCATCCTTGAGAGCGGAGAGGCTCTTTCTTCCAGAAATAAGGCGGCATTGAGAAAATATCGGCGACGGCTTCGCGTCGCTGAAAACGCTGGAGTCTTTTCTGATGACGGTGTTTATCTTCTCATGCTGCTTAAGGAGAAGAAAGCTCTGAAGAAAGTAGCCATCTCAGAGGAGTTCTCACGTATTGCCGTAGGAGGGTTGACTGGATGGTTAGCCCTTTGGAGGTTGTACGTAAATAAAGAGATTAGGAGTGTTCCCCTCCGCCTCTGTTGATGTACTAAACTTTCCTTTCTAATGAAATATTTTTTATTTTACTTCCAGATGCTTGTCTTGTTCTTTTTGTTTTCTACAAACTTAACCTGAACATTCACAATAAATAAATACATCATGATAAGTCAGTCAAGCCAAGCATATTGCGAAAATGGGAGAACTTAGCCTCGGGCAATGGTTTTGTAAAAATATCAGCCGTCTGTTGATCAGTGTGAACATATTCAAGCCGTATATCTTTCTTCATCACATGCTCTCGAATGAAGTGGTGTCGGATATCGATATGTTTTGTCCGAGAGTGCATGACAGGGTTGTATGTTATAGCTATTGCACTTGTGTTGTTGCAAAATATAGGAGATTCAGCCGCTTGAATTCCATAGTCTTTTAACTGTTGCTGAATCCATAACATCAGCTGCTAAATATTCTGCTTCAGCGGTTGATGTAGCGATAGATGTTTGCTTCTTGCTGGCCCATGAAATAAGTCTTTCCCCTAAAAATTGGCATGAACCGCTTGTGCTTTTACGATCAATTTTGCATCCTGCATAATCTGCATCTGAGTAACCTACAAGGTTAAAGCTTGAATCTTTGGGATACCAAAGACCCACATTTGCGGTTCCTTTCAAATATTTGAGTATGCGTTTAGAGGCAATAAAATGAGATTGCATAGGATTAGCTTAAAACCGTGCACATAGGCATACAACAAACATAATGTCCGGTCGACTTGCGGTTAGATATAGTAGAGACCCAATTAGTCCTCTATACATTTTTGTATCCACCGAAATTCCCCCTTCGTCTTTATCCAATTTTATTGATGAACTCTTTGGAGTGCTGGCCGGAGAGCAATTTTCCATCCCGAATTTCTTTAACATATCTCGAGTATATTTGACTTGATTAATGAAGATACCATTTTCAGACTGCTTGACTTGCAGTCCTAAAAAATAGTTTAATTC
The DNA here is from genome assembly GCF_022965805.1 of Primulina eburnea. Classification (NCBI taxonomy): domain Eukaryota; kingdom Viridiplantae; phylum Streptophyta; class Magnoliopsida; order Lamiales; family Gesneriaceae; genus Primulina; species Primulina eburnea. The sequence goes on along the minus strand of NC_133101.1, from coordinate 20,363,475 downwards.
GCCCATCATACTCATTTCAAATTGTTCCTGCATCATCTTTGAAAATCTTTCACACAGCTTAGTATTAGTTGATCCAAAAATAATATCATCTACATATATTTGAACAAACAGTAAATGATCATTTTTGGATAATGTAAATAAGGTTTTATCGATTGTACCAATAGAAAATCCATGATCGAGTAGAAATTTGGTTAGTGTATTGTACCATGCTCTTGGGGCTTGTTTCAGTCCGTATAAAGCTTTATCTAATTTGTAAACATAATCAGGAAATATGTGGTTAACAAAACCGGGTGGTTGTTCTACATAAACTTCCTGATTTAACATACCATTCAGAAAGGCAGATTTAACATCCATTTGATATACTTTGAAGTTTTTAAATGCTGCAAACGCTAGAAATATTCTAATGGCTTCTAATCTAGCAACCGGGGCAAAAGATTCATAAAAGTCTATTCCTTCCTCCTGTCTATATCCTTGAGCCACTAGACGAGCCTTATTTCTTATGATTAACCCACTTTCATTCATTTTGTTTCTATAAACCCATCTAGTTCCAATTATATTGGCATCATTAGGTCGAGATACTAAGTGCCATACTTTGTTTCTTTCAAACTGATTAAGTTCTTCTTGCATGGCCTCTATCCAGTTTGTATCTAGAAGAGCATCATCAATTTTCTTGGGTTCAATTTGAGAAACGAAAGCAGCCTGCAAAAATTCACTTATCATTTGATTTCTAGTTCTAAGAGGAGCAGTAGGGTTACCAATGACCAGTTCGAGTGGGTGATCCTTTTTCCACCGGAGACATGGTCCATATTGATCTTCCTCGGTTGGTTGAATGATGTCATTCTCTTGTTCTGTTCCCTCTTCTGCCAGTGGTGTATTCTGCGGTTGATAGTTGTTCTCTGGATCATTCGTTTGTTGACAATTTTCTTGACCGGTTGGATTTTCTTTAGAAATCGTTTCACCTGTTCTTCGTATGTCTATTTCATCATCATCATTGCTAACTTCAAGGTTAGCAGCTTCAAAATTATTTGTCAGATCATGCATGTTGCTATTGCTATCGTCATGACATATAGATGATTCATCAAAAACAATATGTATGGATTCCTCGACAGTGAGAGATTTTTGATTATATACTCTATATGCTTTACTTACTGCTGAGTATCCCAGAAAGATGCCGTTTTCAGCCTTTACATCAAATGCAGTGAGATGTATTTTGCCATTTATGTGAATAAAACACTTACAGCAAAAGATGCGAAAATACCCCACTTCTGGCACTTTGCCGGTCCATATTTCATATGGAGTCTTTTCATGATTTTTATTAATCATAGATCGATTCTGAGTAAAACAAGCTGTGTTAATGGCTTCAGCCCAAAATCTTTGCGAAATACCGGATTCAGCCAGCATGGTTCTAGCTGCTTCTTTCAGTGTGCGGTTTCTTCTTTCTGCTACTCCATTTTGTTGAGGCGATCTTGCAGCTGATAGCTCGTGTTTAATCCCATGATCTTCAAGATAGGATGCTAGATATTTGTTCAGAAATTCAGTTCAGCAGCTTGATTAGATGATCAGCAGTTTGATCTTTGGAGCCAAGAAATAGTACCCAGGTAAATCTAGAATAGTCATCAATGACGACCAGAGTGTATTTCTTTCCCCCTAAGCTCATTACCGGGATTGGTCCAAATAGATCCATGTGAAGAAGGTCTAGACATCTAGTTGAAGAGTTTCTTCCTTTACTTTTGAAAGTTGATCGAACCTGTTTTCCAAGCTGACAAGCATTGCATACTTTATATTTGGCAAAATCAACATTAGGCAGTCCAGATACTAGCTTAAGCTTACTAATGGTAGCAATGGATTTGAAATTTAGATGATTTAGTCTTTTATGCCATAGCCAATTTTTATTTCCATTTAAAGCAACGAAACAGGTAGATGCATTTAAATTTTGATCATTCCATTCTACCCTATAGGTATTTTGACTTCGATAACCAGTCAACACAGTATAACCTGCATTAGTTTTAACCATGCATTTTTCTTTATGAAATTCAACCGTGTACCCATTGTCACAAAGTTGACTTATACTGATCAGATTGTAGCATAAGTTTTCTACTAAAAGAACATCTTTGATGATGATTTTGCCATGAGTAATCTTACCCTTACCTATAGCTTTACCTTTAGAGTTGTCACCGAAAGTGATTGTTGGTCCTTTGAGATCTACAATTTCTGATAAGAGATCTTTATTTCCTGTCATATGTCTTGAGCATCCACTGTCTAGGAACCATGATGACTTTTCTATGTTTTTCTTCTTTAGTTCCTGACAATGAAAGATTGGTACCCCTTTTATTTGGGTCCAGAGTTAATTACACCCTTAGGAACCCACACTTGAATTATCCTTGCGGATTTTTTGTGATGTGTTCCAGGGTAATCATGATCGAAAGCATACTCTGGTGAATGCAGTATATGTTGTTTGGGCCTTTGATTATCATCATTCAATCTATACCTCTTTTGAACTGGTCGACAATTGTAGTAATTGTTAGGTCTGATTCTTGAGTGATATCTGGTTGACCCTTCGTATCCGGTTGGATTTGGCCTGGATTTGCGCCAATATTGTTTGGATTTATCACTCTGAACATAACCCAAACCACATCGCCTCCCATTATTCTCAAGATTTATATTTTGAATGCCTTGAACTTTAGGCTCATCATGTTCATATACCGAGCTAGATCTGACAAATTTAATCGATCTTAAACTGTCTTTTTCTAGCAACGGTTGAGTTGAAGCTTCTGAGGTATTACAATCATTTATGCCGTAACCTAGCCCAGTTCTGTCTCCGGCTGGTTTCTGCATTTCATGTATCTTATCAAGAGAAGCAGAGGACTTGTTCCACATGTTGATGGTGCTTAATAACCGTTTGTTTTCTTTTAATGTAGCATGGAACAATCTTCGTAAATCATCATTCTCAGCTGCTATCAGACTTAGCTTGACTTTCAAACTTTCAACCTCTTTGTGCTGCGAACAGCTGGAGAGGGTTAATTTGTTTTTCAAGTCTTTCTTTTCTGCATCAGCTTCATTGAATTTCGTATATAGTCCTTTGAACTCATTTACCATGTCGTTAAGTGCTGTAACAAGATCTTCTCGTGTAAATTCTTCAGAATTAAAATCAAATACCATTTAATCAGTAGCTTCTTGATCTTCCTTGGCCATAAGACATTCAACTCTTTCGTCTTCACTTTCACTCGAAGATTCTTCAGAAGAAGACTTTTCTGACTCTGTTTCAGCCCATTTGCCTTTGTCTTCTTCTGCAACCAAAATTTTCTGATTCTTTTTCTTGATGAATTTCTTGTCGTTTTTGAACCGTCTTCTATTCTCCTGTTTCTTTTCATCCTTCTTTGGCTTATTGCATTCTGCAATAAAATGTCCCTTCTTTCCACAGTTAAAACAACCTTGACCATCCTCAGTATGGTCCTTTTTAAAATAAGGTTTATTCATTTGAGACTGATTTTTACGCATAAATTTACCAAATTTTTTAACAAATAGAGACATGGCTTCATTGCTTAGTTGCTCAGCCGATTTCTTACTTGTGGACTCTTCGACCGGAAGAGTCACTGTAGCCGCTGCCAAGGCCTTTGTTTGTTGGGTTGTGGACGGATCTTCTTCGGTTCGTATCCCTAGCTCAAATTCATATGCTTTGAGATCAGCAAATAGATCAGGTAATTCCAGTTTGTTTAGATCTTTGGATTCTCGCATGGCTATAGTTTTCACATCCCATTCTCTGGGAAGAGCTCTCATGACTTTTAAAGCAATTTCTCTGTTGGAGTACTCTTTTCCAAGTGAGGTGAGTTCGATGATAATGCTGCTGAATCGCTCATCAAATTCTGCAAGAGTTTCTCCTTGCTTCATCTTTGCATTGTCGAATTTTTGAATAGCCACTGTCAGTTTGTTCTCTTTGGTCTGATCATTTCCTTCGCACAGTTGAGTGAGTTTTTCCCATATTTCTTTTGCAGTGGAGCAAGTCTTGATTTTGGCGAACATGTTCTTATCCAGAGTCTTATAGAGAATATCTTTTGCAACGTTGTCTAAGTTTGCTTTCTTTTTATCTTCAGCGGTCCATTCAGATCTGTGCTTCTCTATCATTTGAAGAGCACCTTCAGTTATACCAACAGCTGTGTTTGCTTTCATTATCTTCATTGGTCCATCAGTAATTACAAACCACATATCGTCATCCTGTGCTGCCAGATGTGCCTGCATACGAATTTTCCAATCATCATAATCTTCTTTGGAAAACATAGGGATTTTGTTGAAAGATGCCATATTATTCAAGAGATATCAATGTTTGAGAAGAACCCGCTCTGATACCAATTGTTAGGATCGAGAAAGAGTTAAGAGGGGGGTGAATGAACTCTTTCACATTTTCTTCTTTAAAATGTATTTTCAACCGTTTTTTAGGCGGTTCGAAATGCTTCCTTTTCAAACGGTCGAAAGAGGTGAACCACTAAAGTGTGCGGAAGACGGTTCACTTCCTTTTGACAGATATTTCTTAAATATTTGACAATCTAAACAACAAGGATACGAATAACAGATAACAGTTTGCACAAGATAAGAGACACAATATTTTTATGGATGTTCGGAGATTGAATACTACTACGTCACCCCTTCTTCCTTTGGTAGGAAGGATTCCACTAAAAGACTTTGACTTTACAAATCGTTTGTAACAGCCCAATCCAATCAGGACTTATTCCATTGCCTGTATTGGAACTCCTAGTGATCACTTTACACTTCTGGATTTAAGAACTCTCAGTTCACCAGACTTCCAAACTTTAATCAAATAACCGCAGGTTATTGATAGAATAGTAGTTTGTTTTGGTAGCACGAAAAGATCCTTAAATGATCAAATATGTGACTATGGAGCTGCGTGCAGAAGAGCGATAATGAAAATGTAAACTGTGAAAGCGCTCAAAGATCTCTGTGAAGGCAAGCTGAAAGACTTCTTTCAATCAGTGTTAGAGTTGTGTAGCTTGCCCACGAATAACTTGCATTCCTCCCAGATGATATAGCTAAAAGATCTAACGGTCAGAAAGTACTTGTTAACGTAAACCTGAGCTCCTGAAACAGACAAGTCGCTTTCATATTTATGAGCAATAAATGTCCACATTTAAATCTTCCTTTTGCTTATCATGAATTTGAGGCTCTTTACTTGAGGTTTACTACTTTAGGCGACTGTGCATATATCTTTAGTTCATGAAGACTGTCTCTGATCGTCCTTTCTAGGAAAGAGATATAAATGCACATCTTTCTTGGAATTGATGTGAGATCGTTGACTTCGAGAATTTGAATGCATACAGCCGGTCAGAGAATGTCGTTTAGCAATAAGTAAGTCTCTTAAATGAACCGGCTGAAATCTAAAGAATAAGCGGTTGAAAATTAGCGGTTGAGAATTTCCAACCGCGGTTGATTTCTAATTTGTGATACACCAAAATTCCTGAAATATCATTTCTTAACAGTAGGTATAAAAATGAATTATTTGTTGCTATCACTTTACATCAAATGCTTGATATCATTGAAGTGGTTATCTTGACTTGTTGTTTAATTTTGATACAATAAATATTTCATCAATTATTATAATTGTTATATTATATATATATATGTATATTTATATATATATTTATATAATTATATCATATATTTCATTTAGACGATGGCGTGGCTCTACCGGTTGTTCTAAATGCAATATTATGATCTAACAATCTAACATTTACTTTATCGCAACTAACTTTTATTTTTCGCATCTAACTTTTACTTTATCGCAACTAATTTATTAAATCCTATATTTTATTTAGGCAATAGCGTGGCTCTGCCGGTTGTTCTAAATGAAATATAATGACTTAATTTAACATTTACTTTATGCAATTATATATTTATATAGCTATATATATATATATAATCATAGGTACCATATATAAAATATCGGTTAATTCGATATTTTCTATAGTGGGAACTATATTATATTATATGTGTGTTTAATTATTTAATTTTTCTTGGAACTATTATTTATGGTGGTTTCCTTTGTTTTACTTTTAGTTAAACAATATTACATAAACTAAGAATAAATCCTTGAGCCTTGACAAAATTTATAATTTGTAAACTTCATTCTTGAATTTGGTAATTTATAAATTAATAATTTTAAACTAAAAATAACCTCTCCGTGGATCGATCTCGTACTCATGAAATATATTATTTGCAGACAACCTACACTTGGGTGAATTATAATTTAAGTAGTAGCACACCCCAACCAAACGCAGCCTTACAGATAATTGTGCAGGCTATGAGAATTTTTTTTTCTTCATATAAAATATGAGATTTAGTTAGTGTCATCATGAACTGTGAGCTGTGACCCTAACATTGTAGGGTTATTTTTAAAAATAATATAAATTTAAAATGTATTTATTAAAATATTGCAAAATGGAAGATGATATGAAATTATTATAATCCGTGGAAGTGATTTTCGGATTCTATTTAAAAAAAAAAATTAAAATGTCACGGATTCCGGATTGGGTCAAGGATTCTTAAAATGACGGATTCTCAGAATCCGTGGCAGAGATTCATAATCAGTGACAGTCTGTCACAGATTTTAAGAATCCGTGAGCCAATCCCACTTATAAATTGAACCTAGCGTAAACCTAAAATCATCTTCCGCATTCATTCATTTGCGCGCTTCAATTTTTCGGCCGCTTTATTTGTTCAGAATTTGAGAGAATTACGCCGAGTATCAGTAATTCAGAATTTGATTTTGAAGAATTGTGCTGAATATCAGAGTTTTGGAGAATTGTACTGAGTCTCAGTCGAATCTCTGTTTTTTCTTTTTATATTGAGTTTTTTTTTGTATAATATTTCTGATAATGTTTGTAAATTATTGCAGATATACCGTTCGTTGATTCAATTACAAATTAAGTACTACCACATTTGAAAATACAATTTCAATAATATCTTATATTTTAATTGTATTATTTATATTGTCTCGCCAATGAAGTAGGCGTGGCATGAATTGAAATTTTTTTATTAAAATTTAAAATCATGTCACGCCTAAATAGGCGTGACATGAATTGGAATATTTTTTTTTAAAAAATAATTTTAATGTAAGTGCGATTTGTTATTGCTATATTTGAAAAAAAAATTTGACGTCTCGGTCAGTTTAATGAAAAATCGTACACATATATATTAGAAGTTACAAAAATACAATATTAATAATTTTGAACGCATTATTATATTTTATATTTTTCTAATAGAAAAATTAAAACTAAAATAAAATTGAAACAAATGTATTATGTGTACTAAATTGGCTTAAATTTTTGTTAGAATTAAATTTATTGTGGAGATGCCAAGGAAAAACCAGTAGATGTTGGGTTAGTACAAAACCATTAGATGTAAACCAGAAGCACTTAGATCGCGCTAAAACCAGTAGCATCACTTATCAAGTACTGCTTAAACAAATAATTTCTTAGCTAAAACCAGAACTAGAAGGATACAAAATTCGAAATATACACTAACAGAATCTTGCGTATCTTAAAGTCTCTAAATATTACCGTTGATCTATTAACGTGATACTAGCATTTATTGCTTCATTAAATGCCATTAAATGTTATACAAGAACATTTAAGACGGTTTACCATTTTTGGTATGAACTGAGACTGATTACTTTTAATGTATTTTGCAGGGTCCATTTTAAGCCATAAAGCTGAACCACTGAAAAGTTAAAGAGCCGTTCAGATTTTTGAACGTTAAATGGAGCCTATATATGGAGATGAAGGATTTTGTCAAGTGTATCGGTGTTGAAACAAAAAATCTGAATCAATAATATCATTCGAGCATTGTTAGAACTTTCAGTTATCTAAAAAGCTCAACACTGAAAAAGAAGCACATGCTTCATTGCATACTTTTGATCATCGAGATCATATTGTGCTAGCTATTCTCAGTTATATCTTCTTAAGCTATTCATTTCACCAATTCATTGATAGAAGAATTTGTAACTGGAAAAGAGTCTTTTCCATAACTTAAGATCATTCAAGAAGTTGAGTTGTAAAGCTAAGAGTTTCAATAGGCGAAGGGCAAGTCCTGTTGAAGTGAGTGTGTACAACTGCTGTACTGTATTCACCAAAGTCTTTTAGTGATACCTTTTGGAAACAGAAGAAGGGGAGACGTAGAAGATTCATCTTCAAACTTCCAGAAATTAACCTTGTGCTATCTACTGCCTTTCTGCTTTATCATTTTTCACCCACTAACCAACAGATCGTTTTCCGCACATTATCTTGTGATCTGCTGGTCTTTGAATTTGAACAAGAATTGCTAATATCTCTAACAGGATTTTAGCACATCATTTAGAAGAATTTATTAAGTTTGTCATTGAGTTTATTCACCCCCCCTTCTAAACTCAACCCGATCCTCAACAAGTGGTATCAGAGCAGAGTTATTCTTGTTCTGAAAAATATTTAACAGACATGGCTCATTTCAGCAAAGTTCCAATGTTCTCAAAAGAAGATTTCGATGACTGGAAAATCAGAATGCACGCTCATCTTGCGACTCAAGATGATGACATGTGGTATGTCATCACAGATGGTCCATTAAAAATCTTAAAGCCAAATCCAGCTATTGCTATCACCGAAGGTGCACCTCAGATGCTTGAAAAACCAAGATATGAATGGACAAGTGAGGACAAGAAGAAAGCCAATCTTGACAACGTTGCGAAGGACATTTTGTACAAGACACTCGACAAAAATACCTTCATCAAAATCAAGATGTGCTATACTGCCAAGGAAATCTGGGAAAAATTAATTCAGATCTGTGAAGGAAACGAAGAAACAAAGGGAAACAAACAGTCTGTAGCCATGCAGAAGTTTGAGAATATGAAGATGAAGGCTGGAGAAACTATGAATGAATTTGATGAACGATTCAGCAGCCTCGTCAATGAACTCTCAGCTCTTGGGAAAGACTTTGGCAATAGAGAAATTGCATTAAAGGTAATGAAAGGCCTACCCAGAGAATGGGACGTCAAAACAATGGCAATGAGAGCTTTCAGAGATCTAAACAAGTTAGAATTGCATGACTTGTTCTCGGATTTAAAGGCATATGAGTTTGAGCTTGAAGTTCGAAGTGGAGAAGAGCCCTTAGCAAATCCACCAACCAAAGCTCTCGCAGCTACTGTTAACTCTACTACTACAGTTGCCCTAAGTTCATCTTCTGCTACTGCTAAAGAGAACACTTCTGAGAGAAGTGCTGAACAGATAAGCAAGACGCAATGTCATTATTTGTTAAGAAGTTTTCCAGATTCATGAGAAAAAATCACAGAACATTTCAAAGTCCCAAACGCAATTTCAAAAAGGAATCATCACCTGGTGATATGGCATGCTTTAACTGTGGAAAAGTTGGACACTTTATTGCTGATTGTCCAAATCCAAAGAAGGATGACCAGAGGAAGAAGGGTTTCAAACGCAATGATAAAAAGACCAGAAGAGACAGAAAGGCAATGATTGCAGAAGAAAGTAAGTCCAAATGGGCAGACTCAGGTTCTGAAAGCCATTCAAGTGAAAGTGATGAAGATGAGATCAAATGTCTGATGGCAAATACTGATTCAACCTTGACATCTGGAGAGGTATTTGACTTTGATTCTAATGAATTTACACGCACTGAGTTAGTCAAAGCATTACACGACATGGTAGAAGAGTATTCTAGACTTTCTCAATCGTTCGAGGAAGTTAAGATCGAAAATCAGAACTTGAAAGATCAGAACAGTAAGTTAACTTGCTTGCAAGTAGACAGCTGTAATGATTTACAAGTCGAGATGAATAAATTAAAAACGGAGAATGAAAGAGCAAAAGCAGATTACCAGACGATGCTTTTTGAAAACCAGAAGTTATCACTACTGGTGAATGTTTGGAACAAGTCTTCTATTTCATTGGAAAAGATGCAAGAGTTACAAAAAAAATCTGGAGACAGGAGTGGTCTCGGATTTTGTAATAATGAAGGCACCTCTGAAACGAATACTAAGCCAAAACTGGATATGTGCAAAGGGAAGTACATTCATTTTGTGAAATCCAGTGGTACAGAAACCAGAAGTACATACTGCCTCAGTTGAAAGCAATGTAAATCAGATGAACAAAAGAATGCATTATGGTCTGGGTTATGTTGAACCTAAGGAAAGAGTTGACCAGAGTTCTAGAATCAGAAGAGGATTCAACTCAGGAAAACAACCTCCAATGAAGGTTAAAAACTACCAGTACTACAATTCTAGACCTGTTCAGAAGAGATACATGCCGGACAACAGAAACAGAAGGGAAGAACAACATGCTAAGATGCATAATGTTAGAAATAACAAACTCTCTGTTGCACACACCTCCATGGATACCCGAAGTATGAAAATTGTACAAATGTGGGTTCCAAAAGGACTAATAAGGATTGGACCCAAATAGATTGGGTACCAGATTCTAAAATTTGTGTTTGCAGGAACAGGTGAAGAAATCAAGATCAGTAGTTCAACGTGGTATTTGGACAGTGGATGTTCAAGACATATGTGTAACGCCCCGAATATTTTAAGGTCCACGCGAACCACATGCATACGATTTATTAAATTATCTTGTATTTTAATTAAATGTTTTAATTGCATGATTTAATTATGTTGTGCATATTTTCATGTTTAAAATATATTTTCTACATGGTTGCATTAAAATGTATTTTTAAAAGGTTGTTCGAGTTGCGATCGAGGAACGGGGACCGAGGGCTGAAAAATAGAAAATGTTTTTAATAAATAATTGTTTTTAATTATTTAAAGTATGGGTGGTGATTTTTCTTATTTTTGAAAATAATGGGTTTTGAGGTGATTTTATACGCCGGGGCGTAAATTTTTTTCGGTGTTGGATTTTCAACAAAAATACGAACTTTTAAGCAACCCGGCTATTAAATTCACAAACTATTTTTAACAAAACCATTTTTATATTTTAATTAAATCCTAATCTACTACTAATGGGCTTAATGGGCCTAATTATCATGGTTTATGGGCCTAAGCCCAATTAGTTATTAAGCAACTATTTAAAGTGTTAAACCCTCCCCAAAACCCCACAATTCCTACGCCACTTTCAGATTTTTGTGCAAACACAAAACACCTTCAACTTACACGGCACACACTTGAACCTCAAAGGAAAATTTTGTTGGAAAGCTTAGGGAGATTAAGCCGCGGTTCTCGTCCGTTCTTCGCCGTCGTCAACGAACAATCGTGCGTAAAATACGCAAAGGCACGCCTATTCTTTCCTTCAACTCATCGACACATCATAATATTTGTTTATGCATGAAAAAGTTTACAAAACAAGGGACACTTACTGAATTTTCGTTTTTACATGTAGCATGAAAGTTTCAAGTAGAATTTTTGATCCAAATTGTGTTGTTTGTGTGCATAAAGGGGCTGCCATGTGTAGGATAGGTTATGGTAAGGCTTTTTACATGAATTTTAGACTCCTAAGAACCACCTAAACACCACACACACGCTGCACCAAAGTAACGAGGAGGGAAAAACGTTTTCTGTACCATATATGCATGGGGGTTCGGTCTTGTTGTTGCATGGGCTAGGGCTCAGTTGGTTGGTTCCAGAGGCTAGCCATGGTCGAGGGTGAGTCAGGGGGAGAGTCCTAGCCACGCTAGGACTCGATACCATGGGCTGGGAAGAGTCCTTGTTGGGAAGGACTCTACCCGAGAGTGGCATGTGGGGCGCGCAGGTTCTGTCATCTGTGCAGAGTCTGTGGCTCGGCTTGGGGTTCAAGGGCTGGGCTAGAGTGTGTCCTAAGGGTCCTAGGCAAGTGCTGGAGAGGCTGGTTAGAGGGCCAAGTCGTTGGCTAGAGTCCTAGGCACTTAAATAAGAGTCCTTGTCCATAAGGGAGTCTCGGCCAGCTTATGCTAGGTGTTGGGGGCTCACGTTTTTGTTGTTGGGCATGGGTTGTTAGTGAAGTAAGGGTCCAGTGGGATATATTAACATGTTGGGCACCTTTTGGCTAGATATGGTTCGGGGTGAACTCGATAAAATTAAGAGATGGCTCGGGGTCGAAGTTTAGGGGTCCAAATGAGTTTTAAAATAGAGAATTTTTTTGGAAAACGACTCACGGGGGTCGAGTCGTGGTCCATAAGCGCTAAAATAATATAAAAAGACTAAATTTAGAATTTAGGAATTTTATATTGAAGTTTGGTATTTTTCGGGATTAAAACACCGTTAAAATAATTAAGAAAGGATAATTGAAAAAGTCTAACATTTAAGCCAAATAAAATTACGAAAAAATTCACGTAAGCTTAAATAATTATTTGGGACATGTTAGAGTCGTGAAATCAAGAAAATAATCGAAAACGAAAAATGTCGTAGCCAGGGGTAAAACGGTCTTTTTACACCTAGAAATTAGTAAACGTCATGGCAGTGCCCTAAATGCTATTTTACATGCTCATATGATTATTTTCATGGTTATGGATGTTTTTATGATTTAATATGTCAAAAATGTATTTTTAATTGATTGAGGATTTAATATGTTAAAATGTTTATGTTTACGGATTTTTTTAGGATTTAATATGTTAAAACGTTTGTTTAAAAATGTTTATGGAATTTTTATACGTTAAAACATTTATCTTAAATGTTATGAATTTTTATATGTTAAATTATGATTTTTAAATGTTTAAGGATTTTTATGGTTTAATCTTTGACATTTAAAAGATATGTTGCATGCTTGGTTTCAAAAATAAAAACGATACGTATATGCATGATTTTTATTAAGTGATGATAACATGTTGAAGGATGTGAAGAGATTGTGACTGCTGAATATGTTGGAAATATCGTGAGGGTTATGGTCCCAGTGGGAGCCCAACGATCGTGTTTCCGTTGATACGAATACGATAATATGATTGGAGATGTCGTGAGGGGAGAAGGCCCCAGAGGGAGCCCATTTATGGGAAAAGGCCCCAGAGGGAGCCCCGACGATCGTATTTCCAATGACACGAATATGTTAATACGTTGGCCAGGGCCCAGTTGACCGGTGAGAGTGTTGCTGGTGTCCCCCGCCGCCCAGTACTGTGGTTTTCTTTAGATGGATCCATCGCCCATTAAGATTAAGAATACGAGTCACAATCACGATCTGAATTCAACAAAACGAACGTGAACATGAATACGAATATGAATATGAATACGAATATGAATATGAATATGTTTATGTTTTTATGAAAATGTTTTTATGCATCATGAAAATGTTTACGAAAATGTTTAAGTTTAAATTTATGCATCTTCATGAAAATGATATTTTAAGTACAAGTATTTTTCACCGTTATATGTTAACTGTATTATGTATTACTCGTTATCAAGAATATGACGTGTTGAGTCTTTAGACTCACTAGGTGTGATTGATGCAGATGTTTGTGATTATGAATTTGATATTGGAGGTCTTGATGATTGACTTTGCTGGACTGAAGGTGCACATAACCCGAGGACCGACGCTAGTTTTCCGCACTAGTTATTATTTATGATTTTAAGTAATGTTAAAGATAATTTTACGTCTTTTATTTATGTTATGAGAGATTTTTGAGAGGTTATAGTATGGGCTATACTTTTCAAATAAATTTTTTAGGTTGGTAAAATGTTTGACGATTTTATGCTTTAAAATATTTTCCTTTGGATTTTTAAATGGCAGTTGGATGTTTATTTTTAAAATGACGTCAAAAATATTTTATGGTTCGGCCGATGCTAAGTGAGGTTTTAAAAAAAAAAAATATTCCTAGTACTTTTAAAGTAATAAAAAGATCAGGACGTTTCAGTTGGTATCAGAGCGGTGGTTCCTGTAAAGGGTTGTGCCACCATCAGCGCCGGGAAGATCAGTCGTCAAGCCTCAAATTTGTAATTTTGCATGCTTTATATGATTTTATGATGTTACCTGCATAAGTACATGACTTATATGTTTACGCCACATGTTTGTTTTATATGCATTAGAACTTTAAACGTGATACGATATGAAATGAAAAATTATTTTCAACGCATGTTGGTTTCGTGGTGGAAATAGGATTATGTGGATTTTTGGGATATGTAGATTTTTCTAAGAAAATATTTATGATCCATGGGTACTAGTTGAATTAATTTTTGGGAATTAGACGTAAGGAATAATGACTTGAGGATTTGCATCGACTTTGGGAATAAGAAAATAGATAAATTGGGATTTTAAGTTGATGAAAGGTAATATTGGTTATAGAAATTGATTTTTGGGTAAATAAATTTAAAATTATCGAAATTATGTTATGGGAAACCCGTAGAAGGAAACTAAGAATGCCAAAAACTTATAGGTTAATCGTAGGATTTTTGAAATTAAGGATCAATTAAGATAATTTTGAGGAAATTAAGAAAATTATTTTGCAATTGTTAAGGAATTTAGGGACTAGTTTAACAATAAGTGAGAATTTAATGGTTTTAAGGATTAGAATTTTTGAGGATTTAGACTTTTAAGAATGATTGGAACCTTGGGATATCTTGGGTTTAATATTATAAGGAATTTTAATCAAGGGTTTTTAAGAATGAATCAATACTAGGCTTGAAAATTTAAGCGTTAGCGGATGCGTTTGGGACTTTAAGATTGAAATTGTTAGGTTGATTAATATTTTGGGTATAATATAAGAGAAATAATATAAGATAAGCATTGTCATCCATCATTTTAATATTGGGAATCGTAAGAAAAATTGAAATTCGGGGTTATAATAGTAACATAACACTTAGTCATTATGGGTCTTTTTAAGTTGCGAATTGCAAAATAAGGATTTAGAAGGAAAATTTAATTGGGATCTAGTAGACGTAAGGACATTTTAGAATTTAGGTTTTATCAGAGTAGCGCAGCGGAAGCGTGGAGTCTAAAATTCAGGTTATTAAGGATAAGCGAATTTCGAGGACGAAATTCAATTTAAGGGGGGGAGATTGTAACGCCCCGAATATTTTAAGGTCCACGCGAACCACATGCATACGATTTATTAAATTATCTTGTATTTTAATTAAATGTTTTTAATTGCATGATTTAATTATGTTGTGCATATTTTCATGTTTAAAATATATTTTCTACATGGTTGCATTAAAATGTATTTTTAAAAGGTTGTTCGAGTTGCGATCGAGGAACGGGGACCGAGGGCTGAAAAATAGAAAATGTTTTTAATAAATAATTGTTTTTAATTATTTAAAGTATGGGTGGTGATTTTTCTTATTTTTGAAAATAATGGGTTTTGAGGTGATTTTATACGCCGGGGCGTAAATTTTTTTCGGTGTTGGATTTTCAACAAAAATACGAACTTTTAAGCAACCCGGCTATTAAATTCACAAACTATTTTTAACAAAACCATTTTTATATTTTAATTAAATCCTAATCTACTACTAATGGGCTTAATGGGCCTAATTATCATGGTTTATGGGCCTAAGCCCAATTAGTTATTAAGCAACTATTTAAAGTGTTAAACCCTCCCCAAAACCCCACAATTCCTACGCCACTTTCAGATTTTTGTGCAAACACAAAACACCTTCAACTTACACGGCACACACTTGAACCTCAAAGGAAAATTTTGTTGGAAAGCTTAGGGAGATTAAGCCGCGGTTCTCGTCCGTTCTTCGCCGTCGTCAACGAACAATCGTGCGTAAAATACGCAAAGGCACGCCTATTCTTTCCTTCAACTCATCGACACATCATAATATTTGTTTATGCATGAAAAAGTTTACAAAACAAGGGACACTTACTGAATTTTCGTTTTTACATGTAGCATGAAAGTTTCAAGTAGAATTTTTGATCCAAATTGTGTTGTTTGTGTGCATAAAGGGGCTGCCATGTGTAGGATAGGTTATGGTAAGGCTTTTTACATGAATTTTAGACTCCTAAGAACCACCTAAACACCACACACACGCTGCACCAAAGTAACGAGGAGGGAAAAACGTTTTCTGTACCATATATGCATGGGGGTTCGGTCTTGTTGTTGCATGGGCTAGGGCTCAGTTGGTTGGTTCCAGAGGCTAGCCATGGTCGAGGGTGAGTCAGGGGGAGAGTCCTAGCCACGCTAGGACTCGATACCATGGGCTGGGAAGAGTCCTTGTTGGGAAGGACTCTACCCGAGAGTGGCATGTGGGGCGCGCAGGTTCTGTCATCTGTGCAGAGTCTGTGGCTCGGCTTGGGGTTCAAGGGCTGGGCTAGAGTGTGTCCTAAGGGTCCTAGGCAAGTGCTGGAGAGGCTGGTTAGAGGGCCAAGTCGTTGGCTAGAGTCCTAGGCACTTAAATAAGAGTCCTTGTCCATAAGGGAGTCTCGGCCAGCTTATGCTAGGTGTTGGGGGCTCACGTTTTTGTTGTTGGGCATGGGTTGTTAGTGAAGTAAGGGTCCAGTGGGATATATTAACATGTTGGGCACCTTTTGGCTTGATATGGTTCGGGGTGAACTCGATAAAATTAAGAGATGGCTCGGGGTCGAAGTTTAGGGGTCCAAATGAGTTTTAAAATAGAGAATTTTTTTGGAAAACGACTCACGGGGGTCGAGTCGTGGTCCATAAGGGCTAAAATAATATAAAAAGACTAAATTTAGAATTTAGGAATTTTATATTGAAGTTTGGTATTTTTCGGGATTAAAACACCGTTAAAATAATTAAGAAAGGATAATTGAAAAAGTCTAACATTTAAGCCAAATAAAATTACGAAAAAATTCACGTAAGCTTAAATAATTATTTGGGACATGTTAGAGTCGTGAAATCAAGAAAATAATCGAAAACGAAAAATGTCGTAGCCAGGGGTAAAACGGTCTTTTTACACCTAGAAATTAGTAAACGTCATGGCAGTGCCCTAAATGCTATTTTACATGCTCATATGATTATTTTCATGGTTATGGATGTTTTTATGATTTAATATGTCAAAAATGTATTTTTAATTGATTGAGGATTTAATATGTTAAAATGTTTATGTTTACGGATTTTTTTAAGATTTAATATGTTAAAACGTTTGTTTAAAAATGTTTATGGAATTTTTATACGTTAAAACATTTATCTTAAATGTTATGAATTTTTATATGTTAAATTATGATTTTTAAATGTTTAAGGATTTTTATGGTTTAATCTTTGACATTTAAAAGATATGTTGCATGCTTGGTTTCAAAAATAAAAACGATACGTATATGCATGATTTTTATTAAGTGATGATAACATGTTGAAGGATGTGAAGAGATTGTGACTGCTGAATATGTTGGAAATATCGTGAGGGTTATGGTCCCAGTGGGAGCCCAACGATCGTGTTTCCGTTGATACGAATACGATAATATGATTGGAGATGTCGTGAGGGGAGAAGGCCCCAGAGGGAGCCCATTTATGGGAAAAGGCCCCAGAGGGAGCCCCGACGATCGTATTTCCAATGACACGAATATGTTAATACGTTGGCCAGGGCCCAGTTGACCGGTGAGAGTGTTGCTGGTGTCCCCCGCCGCCCAGTACTGTGGTTTTCTTTAGATGGATCCATCGCCCATTAAGATTAAGAATACGAGTCACAATCACGATCTGAATTCAACAAAACGAACGTGAACATGAATACGAATATGAATATGAATACGAATATGAATATGAATATGTTTATGTTTTTATGAAAATGTTTTTATGCATCATGAAAATGTTTACGAAAATGTTTAAGTTTAAATTTATGCATCTTCATGAAAATGATATTTTAAGTACAAGTATTTTTCACCGTTATATGTTAACTGTATTATGTATTACTCGTTATCAAGAATATGACGTGTTGAGTCTTTAGACTCACTAGGTGTGATTGATGCAGATGTTTGTGATTATGAATTTGATATTGGAGGTCTTGATTATTGACTTTGCTGGACTGAAGGTGCACATAACCCGAGGACCGATGCTAGTTTTCCGCACTAGTTATTATTTATGATTTTAAGTAATGTTAAAGATAATTTTACGTCTTTTATTTATGTTATGAGAGATTTTTGAGAGGTTATAGTATGGGCTATACTTTTCAAATAAATTTTTTAGGTTGGTAAAATGTTTGACGATTTTATGCTTTAAAATATTTTCCTTTGGATTTTTAAATGGCAGTTGGATGTTTATTTTTAAAATGACGTCAAAAATATTTTATGGTTCGGCCGATGCTAAGTGAGGTTTTAAAAAAAAAAATATTCCTAGTACTTTTAAAGTAATAAAAAGATCAGGACGTTTCAATATGACTGGACAGAAGAGTCTACTATCAGAAGTAGTAAATTGTGCCGGACCAGAGATAACCTTTGGGGACAACTCAAAAGGTAAAACGGTGGGTAAGGGTAAGATTATCTATGGTAACATCACTGTTAATGATGTGCTCTTAGTTGAAAATCTTTGTTATAACTTGATCAGTATTAGTCAATTATCTGATAATGGATTTTCAGTAGCATTCCAGAAGCACACTTGCACAGTTAAAAATGCTGATGATTCTACTGTTTTAACCGGAATAAGAAAAGGCAACACCTATAAAATTTCATGGAACATAGATCATATCATTGCCCCTACATGTTTAGTTGCATCTCTAAGTGAAAAACACTGGTTGTGGCACAAAAGATTGAATCATCTGAACTTCAAGTCTATTAACAATCTCAAAAAGCAGAACTTAGTTGATGGATTGCAAGACATAAAATTTATTAAGAATCATGTATGTTCTGCATGTCAACTTAGTAAGCAAGTAAGATCTAGCTTCAAAAATAAAGGCAGCAATCATCCTCAAGATGTTTAGAATTATTACATATGGACTTATTTGGTCCAATCCCTATCATGAGCTTAGGGGGAATGAAATACACCCTTGTTGTGGTTGATGATTTCTCTAGATTTACTTGGGTAATTTTCTTGCTGGAAAAGATCAAACCAGTAGCCTCCTGATCAAACTTCTGAAAAAGATTCAGAATGAAAAATCAGTTTCTGTCATTAGAATCAGAAGTGATCGAGGTACTGAATTTACTAACAAGATTCTTGAGATATATCTAGATGAACAGGGCATTCATCATGAATATTCAGCTGCCAGGGCGCCTCAACAAAATGGAGAAGCTGAGAGGAGAAACAGAACACTTAAAGAAGCTGCTAGAACAATGCTAGCAGATGCAGACATCTCTCAGTGCTTCTGGGCAGAAGCCATTAATACAGCTTGCTACACACAAAACAGAACAATGATCAACAAGAGAAACAATCAGACTCCCTGTGAAATATGGAAAGGAAGTAAACCGAACGTATCTTACTTTCATGTTTTCGGTTGTAGATGTTTTGTGCATAATAATGTCAAAATTTATTTAGCTGCATTTGATTCAAAATCTGACACTGGTTTATTTCTTGGATATTCAGCAGTTAGTAAGGCTTTTAGAATTTTCAATAATAAAACACTCAATGTTGAAGAATCTATTCATGTTGTCTTTGATGAAGACATCAGTACTTCCGAGATTACTAACATATCTAATTTAATTAAAAGGTTAGACAGGGTTCATCTGTAATTAGACAGTGAAGATGATGCAGAAGCAAGTGTCAAGGATATTCAAAATCTAGAACCAGACATTCACATTCCAGAACCAGCAGCTGATACTCCAGAACCAGCAGCTGATACTCCAGAACCAGCAGCTGACATTCTAGAACCAGCAGCTAACATTTCAGAACCAGCAGCCGATACTCCAAAACAATCTACTGCTTTGTATAAAGATAATCTAAATCCTTTTATTTGGAGAAAATCTCACCCTCCATCTTTGGTAATTGGAAATCCAGCAGCTCCACTAAGGACCAGAAGACAGATGATAAATGAATATATGCATGCAGCTTTTATTTCTCAAGATGAACCAAAGAAGATTGAAGAAGCTCTTCTGGATCCTAGTTGGATAGAAGCTATGCAAGAAGAGCTGAATCAATTTGAGAGGAATAAGGTTTAGTTTCTAGTACCTAGACCTTCTCACCAAGCTGTCATTGGAACTCGGTGGGTATTCAGAAACAAACTAAATGAGGAAGGAACAGTTGTAAGAAACAAAGCAAGACTGGTTGCACAAGGATTCAGACAAGAAGAAGGAATAGACTATGATGAAACATTTGCACCAGTAGCTAGGCTCGAATCTATCAAAATATTTTTAGCCTTTGCTGCTTTCAAAAACTTCAAAGTATATCAAATGGATGTGAAGAGTGCGTTTCTTAATGGTCTACTACAAGAGGAAGTCTATGTTAAACAGCCCCCAGGTTTTTCTAATCATTTATTACCAAATCATGTTTTTAAATTATACAAAGCATTGTATGGTCTGAAACAAGCACCTAGGGCTTGGTACGACACACTTTCAAAATTTCTCATTAATCATGATTTCACCGTTGGTACCGTAGATAAGACCTTGTTTACCCTAGTAAAAAACAAGCACATATTATTAGTTCAGATTTATGTGGATGATATCATATTTGGGTCAACTAACCCCAAGTTATGTGTAAAGTTTGCTAAGTTAATGCAGAAACAGCTTGAGATGAGCATGATGGGAGAATTAACATTTTTCTTAGGACTTCAAATCAAGCAACTTGATACTGGAATCTTTATAAATCAAGCTAAGTATACAAAGGAACTACTGAAAAAGTTTGGGATGGAAGCATGCTCTGCTGCTTCCACTCCTATGAGTTCGTCTACAAAACTTGATAAAGATGAAGGGGGAGTTCCAGTAGAGGTAACTCAGTATCGTGGTCTTATTGGATCATTATTATATCTTACTGCCAGTAGACCCGATATTATGTCTGTTGTTTGTATTAGTGCGAGATTTCAATCTAACCCCAAACAATCTCATTATATTACTGCTAAACGTATTTTAAAGTACTTGAAAGGAACTCAAAATGTAGGCCTCTGGTATCCCAAGGATTTGTCGTTTAATCTTATTGGATACTCAGATGCTGATTATGCAGGATGTAAACTGGATAGGAAAAGCACAAGTGGCTTTTGTCAATTTCTTGGTGATAGGTTGATCTCTTGGTTTAACAAAAAGCAGACTTCCATAGCCACGTCTACTGCAGAAGCAGAATATCTTGCTGCTGGAAGCTATTGTTCTCAAATACTTTGGATACAACAGAAACTTAAAGACTATGGAGTTCAAGCTTCTGAATTACCTATATTTTGTGACAATACCAGTGCAATTGCTATATCGCATAATCCAGTACTCCATTCCAGAATTAAGCACATTGATATCAGACATCATTTCATTAGAGATCATGTGCAAAAGAAGAACATTCGTCTGGAATACGTTCCTACTGATCAGCAAGCAACAGACATATTTACTAAACCTATGCCAGAGAATAAATTTTCTTATTTTCGAAATACACTTGGATTGATAGATTTAACTTAATTATTTGTTGTCTTCATCTCATTTATATAGTATGGATTAATTTTCTTTTGTGGTTTTAGTTTGCAGAAAATAAAAGCTGAGCGAAAGAGATAATCAGTAGACAAAATATGAAGTTTTATAAATAATAAAAGTGGGGGCGTACATCCTTAACTTCTTCCTTAACGTATTTTCTCGAAAATTCCAACCAAGTCGTCAGCTCTCCGGTGGAGGTACGCAAGAACTCCTCTGAAAAAGCAATTTTTTTCAGAGTCCTCTGCTCTTTTAAGAGCATGAGGAGGTAGACGCCATCATCAGAGAAGACGTCTGCGCTATCAGCACTATGGAGACATCGATAATACTTCTACATTGCTACCTAGCTTCTTGGTAGTAGCCAACAACCCAGCTTCAAAGGAGGACCGAAGCTCATGGACCTTAGTCCAAGTGGCAAGTGTTTTCTTCAGCACCTTGTCTTCTATTGCTTGTTTCCTTGCAACAATCGCCTCCTTCATAAACTCCTTGGCCAAATCAGGACTATTATCTCTTGCCATTTCTCTTAAGAATGACTATCTGGTTTACCCACTTGATTCATATTTATAGATAACAGACCAGGCACCAAAGTTCAAAATAGTCTTGCCTACAGTAAAGAATATGAAGCATCCTATCATCGGTTCAGTTACCAAGTATTATCATTAAATAATTGCACTAATTTAGGTAAAACTTTATTCTGATTCTCTGTGATTTTGTGTCAGATGCAGAAGGTATTTTGTCTCATTAACAAAACAAGACATTTTTCATCTTCCTGTAGAAGCTATCATAAGACGACATACTTCCTTCTGAACTTAATTCATTATCTATCATTTATTCATTTTACTCATTTAACATTGAGTTGTTTGCAGAAAGGAATAAAGGAACATCAAGTACTTCAACTGAAATTTTATTAGAAATCTTCCCAGTACATCAAACAAAGCAGAAGTTACAGAAATTTCAAGACAATCGAAACGTCTTCTGAAATTCTAGACTAATTAAGCTTATGTCTTCAGTAATATCAGCAGCTTGTAGTATTTGTCACAAAGTATTTCAGTAAGAAAAGGAGGGTCTTCTTCGAAAAGATTCCAGCAAGCTTGGGTCTTGTAAGAATCTAGCAAGCTTGGGTCTTGTCAGCACTAATGTATAATCAGATGCCTCACAGAAGATATCAGCACCATCGATCCACCAGCACTCTTTTATTGCATTAGAATGCTTCTGAAAGGGATTGATGCTTCATCTCAATCTTAATGAAAGCAAACAATCTTTTTGATTGTTGATATGACAACTCCAGGAGTTTGATCCAAGGATCATTATGTACAAAACGACTTCTTCCAACATCCTCTTCGCAGCAAGCTGTCTTCTGAACATTCTTGCCTCGGATTCTGGATCAGATTTTATTTTTTTTCTTTTTCATTCGAGTTTTATTTAAATGTATACTTAACCTTGTTTTCTCTTTGCAGGTATTTATAGTGATATTCAAAGGAGATAAGGATCATTGCAATTGTTCAAATTCAACGGTTTAGATTGAAAAGATTGCCAAGGGTCGCCTGGTGTTTAATGTACATTATTACTGCATTAATTGAGGGGGAACATCTTTATGGCATTTATATTAGAAACTGATTTGTCTTTTCGATAAAACAGTATATCTACCAGAAGTTGTTGAAGTACTGCATTTGTTTCAGCACCTTATCAACTTCCAGTAGATATTATCATAAAATGACAAATCAGCTTCTGTTTTTCTTTTAGCAACCGCCTCGGACAGCCCGCCAATTTTTTTTTAAAAAAAATATTTTGAAATGAGTAGAGTAACTGACACATTTGCCTCTATCTCTATTAACATATCGACACGTGTCCTTATGTTTACTCACGGCTGTACATATCATTTGTTAACTGATCATTTTTCGTCTTCATTACGCTTTACGAACTCAGATTATTTCCTTGCCTCTACTGCTTTCTCGCATCTACTGCTAATATATCTCTTTTCTCTCTCAAACTTAGAAATGGCCGCAGCTTATACTTTGAATGCTTATCAGGTGAATTTTGCATCTGTTCTCACTATTAAGGATAATAATCTTGTCAAGATGTTCAAATCATTGGAAAAGTCTGGGCTTCGAAAATTCTTGGAATCGCCTGCTGTTATCTACAAGTCTAATTTTCGGAGTCGATTTGATTGAGAATCAATATCAAATTTGTATTATCGTTGAGATTATGATTCATACCGATATTGATTATGAGTTCTGGTACTATATCTGTGATGTTGGGACTGACGGGGTTATCGAGATTGTATTATTATGCCGTCGAAACATCCGTAAATTGATATTGATCAGATTCGGTATTGAATTGAATTGTGTATTGATATTATACCTATTCGATTGTCATTATCAGATTGGATATGGACAGAGTTGAATTCGGGACTTCGTCTTCGTCAGACCGAGAAGATAAAGGTATAAATTAATGTTGAGTTGGGATTGCACAACTCGAGTGAGGTTTGACTCGAGTTTCCCTAAATCACATACTTGACTTTATTGCATTGATATTTGCATTGATTTGATTGATCTACTTGTTCTCTTGATTTATAGATAGCAGGTATTAGACGAGTAATCTTGTGACAGAAGTACCTGATAGTGGCGGGATCGCCACAGGCACATTGCACGATGTTACAAAGTGTATTGGCGATAGTGCCAAAGTCTGTCACTAGATGATTGGCTATCGATGTGGATAGAATTGTAGCTTCTCTATTACTGGTGATCGGTACTGTATCGATGTGGATAGAATCGTAACTCTTCTATTAGTGATGATCGATATCATATCGATGTGGATAGAATCGGAGTTTCTTCTATTACTGGTGATCGGTACTATATCGATGTGGATAGAATCAGAGCTTCTTCTATTACTTGTGATCGATACCATATCCATGTGGATAGAATCAGAATTTCTTCTATTACTGGTGATCGATGGAATGCCAACATCTGGAAACCGGGATCCCTAGGCTAGGAGTGAGTCTAGTCTAAAATTTGGAGTACGAGTCTCATTGACAGTTTATATTGATTTATGTTGATTATGTTCCTGAATATGGTACAAGTCGATTTATGTCCCTGATGATGGTATATGTTTAGAATAGGATTTATTCTTGATATGGATTATGTTTTGATTTGGATACATGTTATGCATGTTCGTTATATGCGTTTATATTGATTATATGATTGCATGTATACATGATTTATACTGAGAATGTAATTCTCACCGGAGTTATCCGGCTGTTGTCTTGTTTGTATGTGTGCATGGCAACAGGTGAGATAGGATCAGGGTCAAGAAGAGAACGAGGCTGGACTAGATCGGGATTCAGCACTGATATATAGTTGAATCTAGTTGAATTCTAGTAGATAACACATGATTTGTATGTTTATGTTTAATATGTAATTTGAAGTAAATTACATTACGTTTCCGCTTTGTATGTCAAAAAAAAAAATTAGACCCTGTTTACTATAATTGATTAAATAATTCCTAAGAATGATTAAGGAATAGATTAGCGTCCGGGTCCCCACAGTTACCTGAGCTATAGCTACATGTTGCATCACATTTTCAACATTACCATTTTTTTTTTGCACCAATGATATCACTACTATTGCGAATATCATTCCCAATACTGCTACTAATGACACCACTAGCAACCTAATTTGACATACAAATTATGTCAAGCAATGTCACCATGTAAATCCAAGAATTTAATTGAACATACTTAACTTATTTTATCTAATGCTGGTTAATTACTAACCTGCTCTTGATCATTTCGTTGCCTCATACTTTGGAGAAACATGGATCTCATTTCTTGCATTTCTTGTTGAAAGTTATTCATCATACTTTGAAATTGTTTAATAGTTCCATTTTGTTGAATACAAGTACCAACTTTCGATGGTGTAACTCCAAAGCTCATCCCACGCACTCTACCTCGAGCTTCCTTGCCAAATACAAGGCTAATTGCATCATCGACAGTGTTAGTTGTATTTAGAGATTCGGTTGGACATTCTTCAAGTTCTTTCTACAAAATATAACAAAGAGATAATTTTTTAACAAATAACAAATTTTTCTAACCTTCTCCAAAAAAAAAAGAGATCATAGTTTTATTACCATTTTCTCTCCAACAGCTTGACTACTAAGCTGCCAATTTTTTTTCTTGCGAGCCTCAATCCAAACTTTTGATCTTGTAATTGGTGTATCTGCAGGACTTTTTTCTCTCTTAAGAAAGAAACATATAGAATATATAAAAAATCATTAGAAAAGAAATTTAAAAGATGCATAACTTAAATAATAAACCGTTTTTTTTTAAAAAACTATTCATAAAGTTTTATATATAATAAAATTTACCATAACGTGGGCCAAACAAGCACAACCTCTCCGGCTCATTGTGTGATTGTGGTATTGCTTTACCCTCGTTTCTCTAAATTTTACACTCTTCTCCTGAAAATCAAAATATATCACCAAAACTCATTATATATCAATCAAATACATAACTCTAATAGCTTCAAAACATAAGAATTTAATCCAACATCCTGTAAGATTAGCATTGGGTGTGATAGGTTCCTCAAAATTCATATTGATCATCGTGGCTTCCTTTTTTCTCATACATCAAACCAATTGGATTATGTTTTCCTCATACATCAACTCTCACTACAAAAAAAAAGGCAAAAGACAACGGTTTTTCACCGTTGTCATAGGTCAAATAAAACCGTTGTTAAAGACCATGTGGTTAAAGGGTGCGCTCAAAGACAACGGTGAAAAATCATTGTCGTAGGTCTTGTAAAACCGTTATTAAAGGCCCTGTAGTTAAAGAGTGTGCTCGAAGACAACGGTTTTTTACCGTTTTCGTAGCTTAGCGACGATTTGGATTATTTCCGTCGCTAATTTTTTCAGTAATGTCGCGTGTTTTCTTTAATTGCTTGCAAGTGCACAACGTCAAGTTATAGTAAAATGTAATTTTGAGTACAAGTGTCGATCCCACGAGGAATGTATTTTTAAATTTATATTAATGATTGTAATTAAAATAGTCTTGATTTTATTTAGAAAAATCAATTGACGAAGTTGTTTATACCAATAACTAGATTTAAAACTAAATTGAATTATAGTACCAAATAATCGTGAACAATCAATAGAATAAAAGATCTAGAGGTCCGATTTCACGCAACTATCCACCATGTGTATTTTGTGTAGCTATATTATATTTGTCCTTCTTATTCATTAGCTAAGAATTTTAAAATCATCTACTCCCTCTCCCGAGTGCTAAGTAGATTCTAATTATCTAACAAAAGATTGTAACATCCCCATCAACAATCTATAATTAAATAACACAATAATCACTCAAGTCTTTTAAAGGCTTCAATAGCACTATATGTCCTCCCGAACTATATAAATACTATCGATGTATTTTTCCCTTTCTTGTATATTCCCTTTTCCAAGTGGTAATTTATAAACATAATCATCATTCAAGATATGGCCAATAAATTGAAAGCATTAAAATTAGAAACATACAAATGAACAATAAGGAAATCTCATATAGCATAAATCATAAATCATCACACATGGTTTCTAGTTTTGATCCATCGTTCCTCTAGAAATAAAATTTAGTTCATAATAAAAATAGCAAAACACACAAATCTTAAACAAAACATAGTAAATAAAAATGTAAGTAAAGAAAGAAGAACTTAGAACAAGAGTTTTGGAGTTCGAATGAAGCTTTTATCCAAAGATGTGCAAGAACTTTCCCAAAGATGAACTTGATCTTTAATCTCTTTGTTGTAGCCTCCAACCCTTTCCTTTTGCTCCAAGATGCCCTAGATGATGAATAATGGAGGCTTTTTATAGTACTCCACAAGTCTTGCACGCAAAACACCAAAGTCTTTAAGTCCCATGCGCAGCACACCATAGTTTCACAATTTCCGGAAGTTGTCTGTGCATGACCGCAGGTGCGGTGATAGTAGGACCGCGGGTGCGGTGTCTGTTCGCCAAAAATTATGTTGCTGCATAGGTAACACCGCGGGTGCGGCGCTTGCATGACCGCGGGTGCGGTCATGCTTCGACAATCAGCGCGGGGGCGGCGATGTAAGCAGCGCGGGTGCACTCTCTTCTCGGCAGGCAGCACGGGAGCAGTGATGTTAAGAGCGCGGGAGCACTGTTGCTTCGTGTCTCTTTGTCCTTTGCACCTTCTAATTCATACTATATCACTCCAAACTCTCATTTCTAAGCTTCCAAACTATAATAACAAAAACAACAACATATCAAATAAAAAATGCTCAAGAATCACAAAATTCCAAGTTAAAAACAAGTAATAAAAGTACAATAAATTGCACTTATCAAACTCCCCCAAACTTAAGATTTTTGCTAGTCCCGAGCAAAACAAAACAACAAAACAAACAATCAAACAATCAACAAACAAGTCATGAAATATTTTAAAGAACTTGGCCTCAACATAATTTCAAAATCCATCATGCATTTACAATTCAAATCAATTTACCCACTTGTTCATCCGGATAAAATCATGTGACTGGTTCGTTTCCTAACTTCAAATCTCTTCAAACATGTTTCAAATCATTATCAATTGATTTCAAATTTTTACAAACACATATCACAAGGTCTTTTTCGGTAAAAATTGGGTTCAAAGCAATATTCATTCAAGAAATGGATACCCAATAAATATTTGATGCAATGAGGTGTGTGAAAAATTGATCAAATTCTTACTCAATGACGGTGTTTATCGATTGTCCATAGGCTAGATCCTCCCAATCACTCTCCACTAGTATATTGGACAACTATGACTAGGTTAATAGGATTTTCAATGGTTATAATGTTAGGCCTCGGTTCAGGGCTACAAATAAAGTTTAGGAGTTCAAATAAGGGAGTAAATTAAATTTCTTCTCTTATTGCCAACTCCACTATTTCTTTTGATCTCCATTTTTTTTTTTTCAACTCTTTTTTATCCCCTTTTTCTCCAATATTCAACAATGTATTATTATTCATTTTTCTTTTGTAGGAGAAAATCAATTTCTTTCGAATTCTTACTCCCTTGAGAAGGTAGGAATTAATTATACAAGATATTCAAAAGGTTGGTAATTGTGGGATAGTTGAAAAATATTTGAATGGGGTCTTTTACACATATTTACGTGTGCCATTCAAATTCATATAAGCTCAAAGAGGTGACAAATGATAAATTAATTTATTTGGTAGCTTGAAAGGCTCAATCGATCCAAAAATCACCTAAATCATTCCTAAATCATAATTCGTCCGTATTTCGCCTCGAGTGATGTTTGGATAGTTCTAGACAAAATCTCAATTCACCATCAAAGAGTAAAATTCTAATCATCGTGAAAACGGTGTCTCAATGCATCAATCAAATACATATATATATTCAAAAAGAAGTGTGCTTGGCTTCCAAGGAATTTCAAAAACACAAATCTTTTCTCCTATAGGCTCAAAAGGGTTTCAAATGAATATTTATGAATAAATACATGGCCCAAATAACTTCAAAGATTGCCTAAATCATTTATGTGTTTGCAAGAATTTTATTTCAATGTCAAATAAAAATCACAAAGTTTTATAGAAATTTTAAGTCTCAAACTCACCAAATCTCATGATTATTCTCTAAATTTTTCAAGTGGTCAATTAACATGAATTTGATGCATGACATTGCTTTTCTAAAAAAAAAAAAATTTCATCATTGGCCAATTCATTAAACCTTTCATGACTAAAATACTACAAACACACAAAATAACCCAAACAAAATTAAACATACCAAAAATACATTAAATAAATAAACATACAAAAGCAAATAAACAAATAAACACTCCAAATAAATTAAAATACAGCACACAAAGATAAAATAAAATAACTCCCCCAAACTTAAACATGTGCATCGTCCTCGATGTAAGTAGGAATGATAAATAGGAAAATGCACATACACTGGGCAACGACCGTCAGTGGTCATTGCCATCATCCTCGTCAGCGTCATCATCATCATGGCGGGGTGGTTCGAACTCTGGTGGGTGGTAGACAGGTGGCCACTGTGGAGGAGGTGGAAACGGATGACCCGAAGTGGAAGCAGAAGGGAACTGCTGAGCCAACACCGAAGTGAAGTCCATCATGTAGTCCATGAATGTGTCGGCCCTGTACCTCAACGCATCCATCTCCTGGCGTTGAGCTCTCATGTCCTCTTCCAACATCGTCAATCTGTTCCTCCTGTGCCTGGACTGCTGTGGTTGTTCTTGGGCTTGGGCTTGGTCACGCCTCTCTGCTGCCCTCTGATTGAATTCTCTTTGAGCTCTACGTGCTGCGGCTTGGTCATTTCTGACGCCCATAAATGCCTGAGCTATCACAATAGGATTTTTCGGCTTCAGAACTTCTTCATTCGGAGCCCAAGTCACTCCCGCATGTTGGCACAATATGGTGATGAGAGAGGGGTGGAGAAGTCCACTCGGAGAGTTGCCACTTGCATAATCGTAAATTGAATTCTGAAGCAATCGACCTAGATCGATTGTCTTCCCTGTAATAATGCAAAATATGAGGATGGCCCTCTCCTTAATGACAGTGGTTGTGTGTTCGGTTGGCTTTATTCAGGCAGCAATGAATGAATACCAATATTTTGCCATTTCCTTGAGGTCAGACTTTGCAAGGCTTAAGTGCACATTGTCTCTCATTCGCCATTCGGCTCCCTGTGTACAAATAGTCTGAAGAATATTGTCATAATCAACATGTTCATTTCTATATTCTTCGTATTCGTCGTGCATGATTTCAGGAAAGCCATATATAGTGTTGATTGTACGTGCATCAAAAGCGACCTCTTTACCTCTCACAAACACCACTAACCGATCGTATCTCACCTTTAAGTTTGCATAAAACTCTCTCACCAGTGATATGACAGCATCCTGTGGCTGTCTTCCAAACTCCTCCCACTGCCGAGCCCTAAGAATATGTTCAATTTGAGTATTAGGGTAACTTAGATCAAAGCCCCTCTCCTTTATTATGCTTCTATTGAAAATCTTCCCGTATTGTTCCTCCGCCCTCTCATCGTAAAATCGAGTTGCATCATAGTTCACCCTTGATGAGGATGAAGCACCCTTTGATGACTTTCTTTTAAGTGGCATTTTGTCAAACACCTTGCAAACACCAACTTTACTTCAACCCAATTCTCACAATTCAATGATTTTTTACTCCCCAAACTCAATACAAACAATATCCACAACACAACAATATACACAACAATCAATGAACAATATCCCCAAAATGAAGAATGTATTCACCAATAATTTCCTTCTATAGCCACTAACACCAACAATCTCGAATTTTCCAACAAATATGCAATGAATTGGCTCACCTTGAGTGTGTTGAAATGTTTCTTGAAGAATTAATTCAAAGCTCCACTCAAATCTTGAAGAGATTTTCGAACCCCCTTTTCAAACCCTAGGTTTGAATTTGAATTTGATGGAAAAGAGTGAGGTATTTGATGAAATGTGTGAAGATTTGTAGGTTGTGGTGTTGAATTTGTTGAAAGAAGAACAAGAATTTGGTGTATGAGTTGAGTGTTTGAGTAGGGATTTCGAAAGTGGAAGTGGTTGTTCTTGAGAATGTTTTCGGTAATGTTTGATGAATGCCCAAATCTGTCTTAAAAACGTGTTACCGCGGGTGCGGTGTGTGTTCGAAAGTAAAGCGCGGGTGCGGTATGCTAAGGAGCGCGGGTGTGCTATGTTCTCGGCATTTGCATGAATTTTTCCATCGAAGCAGCGCGGGTGCGGTATGCTAAGGAGCGCGGGTGCGCTCTTGTCTCGGCAGTTTAGCGCAGGGGCGGTAGCTTAAGCAGCGCGGGTGCGCTGTGTGTTCGGCAGCTATGCTCATTTCTCCATAATGCACGACCGCGGGTGCGGTCATGTAAGCACCGCGGGTGCGGTGTCACTTCGGCATTCCTAGCGCGGGGGCGCTGTCTTTGTGCTGCGGGTGCACTCATGCTTCGAAATTTATGTATTTTGAATGCACCTCAAAAATAGGTGCAGTGCACATGAGACTGTAAGGGCACTCCTGTTTCGTCAAAATATTTTCTTATCAAATTTTCAGTCCTGAAAAGAAAACAATTGGGATTCATTAAATTTGGGAAGATATAAGCATACACTATATTAAAAATACACAACTAAAAATAACATGATTAAAATAAAATCAAAACTGAAATCACAATGCAAACAAGAAACAAAGAAATGGGTTGCCTCCCAATAAGCGCTTGGTTTAAAGTCATCATCCTGACTACCATCAGTCTTTATCAAGTTGATCCGCCCAAAGGAATGTTGTCAAGGTGCCTTACTTCATTTCCATAATAGGGTTTAACTCTTTGGCCATTCACCTTGAAAGTCCTCCCATCACTGCATTTTAGCTCAATCGCCCCATGAGGATATACTGTCTCCACCAAGAATGGACCTGACCAACGCGATTTCAACTTACCAGGAAACAACTTAAGACGGGAATTGAACAAGAGTACTTGTTGTCCTGGTTTTAGTTCCTTTCGTACAATGAGCTTATCATGCCATTTTTTTGTCTGTTCTTTATAAATCTTGGCATTTTCATAGGCTTCATTGCGGAATTCCTCCATTTCATTTAACTGTAGTTTTCTTTCATCACCAGCGGCTTTCAAGTCAAAATTCAATTTCTTAACTGCCCAGAATGCCCGATGCTCCAATTCCAGAGGCAAGTGACAGGCTTTACCAAAAACCAACCTATATGGAGACATTCCTATAGGTGTCTTGAATGCTGTCCTATAAGCCCACAGTGCATCATCCAACTTTATAGTCCAATCCTTCCGGTTTGTATTGACAGTCTTTTCTAAGATTTGTTTGATTTCCCGGTTGGATATTTCAGCTTGTCCGTTCGACTGAGGATGATATGCCAATGCCACTATGTGCTTCACATTGTATTTAGCCATCACTGAATTGAAAATTTTATTGCAAAAGTGTGTACCTTCATCACTTATGATAGCTCTTGGTGTTCCAAACCTTGTGAAAATGTTCTTGTACACAAATTTAACTACAACACGAGCATCATTAGTACTGGTGGCGATTGCTTCCACCCATTTCGAAACATAATCTACAGCTAATAATATGTAAGATTGACCAAAAGAAGGAGGAAAAGGTCCCATGAAATCTATGCCCCAGACATCAAAAAGTTCCACTTCCAAAATATTTGTTAGTGGTAATTCGTGACGCCTAGAAATGTTCCCTAACCTTTGGCACCTATCACATGATTTCACTAAGGTATAGCTATCCTTGAACAAAGTAGGCCAGTAAAAACCTGATTGCAATACCTTAGCTGCTGTTCGTGTTACCCCAAAATGTCCACCATACGGTGATGAATGACATTGTTCCAGAATTTTGTGTGCATCTTCTCAATCAACACATCTCCTAATCACTTGGTCAGCACATCTTTTATACACACAAGGATCATCCCAAAAGAAAAATTTGATATCATGGAAGAACTTCTTTTTCTGGTGATGATTCAAATCTGGAGGAAAAGTACCACAAGACAAGAAGTTAGCTATATCAGCAAACCACGGGAGTTTAGAACTTACCTCAAACAGTTGTTCGTCTGGGAATAACTCATTTATAACTCCACTTTCCGTTCTTTCTTCTAACTCTAGTCGTGATAAGTGATCTGCCACCTGATTTTCACAACCTTTCTTGTCTTTTACTTCAAAATCGAATTCTTGAAGTAGGAGTATCCATCGTATTAATCTGGGCTTTGCATCCTTTTTGGCAAACAAATAACGAAGTGCTGCATGGTCAGTGAAAACAGTTACCTTGGTGCCAATAAGATATGTTCTGAACTTATCAAATGCGAACACTACTGCTAGCATCTCTTTCTCAGTAGTTGTATAGTTCTGTTGAGCTGCATTAAGTGTACGACTTGCATAGTATATAGCCTTGAACATCTTATCTCGCCTTTGTCCCAGTGCTGCTCCCACAGCATAGTCGCTAGCATCACACATGAGCTCAAAGGGCTCCTTCCAATCAGGCACTATCATAATAGGAGCAGAAATCAGTGCTTTTTTGATCTTGTTAAATGCCTGCAAACAATCATCATCAAAAATGAATGTCGAATCTTTTTCTAACAAATTACATAAAGGTCTAGTAATTTTAGAAAAATCTTTAATATAACGACGATAAAACCCGGCATGTCCCAAGAAACTTCGAATTCCTTTCACATTCTTCGGTGGTGGAAGATTTTCAATTGCCACAACTTTGGCTCTGTCAACTTCTATTCCTTTAGACGAAATTTTGTGGCCAAGCACAATGCCTTCTGGAACCATGAAGTGACATTTTTCCCAATTCAGAACCAGATTCTTAGCTTGACATCTCTGCAAAACAAGCATTAAATTTTGCAAACAATGATCAAAAGATGTACCGAATACAGAAATGTCATCCATAAAAACCTCCATTATTTCTTCAACCATGTCAGAAAATATGGCCATCATACACCTCTGAAAAGTAGCAGGTGCATTGCATAGTCCAAATGGCATTCTCCTGAAAGCAAATGTACCGTAAGGGCAAGTAAAGGTAGTCTTCTCTTGATCTTCCGGTGCTATGACAATCTGATTGTAACCTGAATAACCATCAAGAAAGCAATAATAGTGATAACCACCAACTCTATCAAGCATTTGGTCAATAAATGGAAGTGGGAAATGATCTTTCCTCGTCGCATCATTCAGTTTCCTGTAGTCTATGCATACTCGCCAACCAGTCACTGGACGAGTTGAAATCAATTCATTGTTCTCATTTTTCACTACAGTTATTCCTCCCTTCTTAGGCACTACTTGTACTGGTGAAACCCATGAGCTATCAGATATAGCATAAATAACACCAGCATTTAACAATTTCAACACCTCAGCTCTCACAACCTCTTTCATTGCAGGATTAAGCCTTCTCTGATGATCAACATAAGGTGAATATGACTCCTGCATCAAAATTTTATGCATACAAACAGTAGGGCTAATTCCCCTTATATCAGCAATTGTCCATCCTAAAGCAGATTTAAATTCTCTCAATACCCTCAACAATTTTTCTTTTTCAGTACAATTAAGAAAAGAAGAGATGATTACCGGATATGTTGAATTTTCACTTAAGAATGCATAACAGAGGTGACTTGGAAGTTCCTTCAATTCAGGGGATACTTTTGGTACCTCTATAATTTCATCTTCAAGTAATTCTACATTTTCCACATCAATCTTTTCTCTAGGCAATGTATCAAGAGCAAGTAACTCATCTTGTACGTCCCAATCATCTTCATCCAATATAGACGCCGATTCCATCAAGCATCTCTCCAAGGAATCTTTCGTCAATCTACCTGCACCAACATGAGATACACATGAATCAATTACATCAATACTATTACAAATACTTACCTCATTTGGTTCCTTGATTGTATTGTAGATGTTGAACATGACTTCTTCTCCACCTACTCTCAATGTAAGCTCACCCTTGTGCACATCGATCAAAGCTTTTCCAGTGGCCAAAAATGGTCTTCCAAAGATAAGTGGGGTGTCCTGATCTTCTTCCATATCTAGAATGACAAAATCAGCAGGAAATATAAATTTGTCTACCTTTACCAGAACATCCTCTACTATACCCCGTGGATATGTGAGTGATCTATCCGCCAGCTGCAAGGTAATAGTGCTAGGCTTCACCTCGCCAAGCTCTAAAGTCCTGTAAATAGAAAAAGGCATTAAATTAATACTGGCACCTAAATCACATAAAGCTTTATTTATTCTAGAACCACCAATAACACAAGGGATAGTAAAACTCCCTGGATCTTTGAGTTTCTGTGGTAGTTTCCTTTGAAGTATGGCGCTACACTCTTCTGTCAACTTCACTGTCTCAAACTCATGCAACTTTCTCTTCTTTGACATCACATCTTTGATAAACTTTGCATAGTTTGGCATTTGCTCTAAAGCATCAGCAAATGGAATGTTGATATGAATTTTCTTGAAAATTTCCAAAAATTTGGCAAATTGCTCATCCAATTTCTTCTTTTTAAACCTCTGTGGATATGGAAGTATTGGTTGAAATACTGGAGGTTGTTCAACTTCAACTTCAACTTTGGATTCCTCAATTTCGACTTCTTCAACAGTTACCTCCTTTTCATCCTTATCATTGGAATTTTTACCATCAAGTTCTTTTCCACTCCTCAAAGTCACAGCTTTGCATTGCTCCTTTGGATTCACTTCAGTGTTACTCGGGAACTGACTTTTATTTTGATCTTTCAATGCATTAGCTAATTGACCAATCTGTGTCTCCAATGATTTCATTGTGGCTCCCATATTTCCCATGTGAGTTTCCATGCCATCAAGACGAGATTCAGTCCTAGCCATCCTTTTATTAGATTCAACAACAAATGTCCCAACTAAATCCTCAAGTGAAGGTTTTCCTTCCCCCTTTGATGTATTGAACCCCGGTGGAGGATTCAAAACATTCTTGTTATTGGCATATGAAAAATTCTCGTGATTTCTCAAACCCGGATGATAAGTGTTAGGGAGAGGGTTATTTCGATATCCTCCATAACCACCAAAATTCCTATTGTTGATATAGTGAGCCTCATCAGGAATTTGTGGTTCTTCAGTGACAACAGATGCATTTTCAACCTCTGATGTGCTAGCTTTGTTCATTGCTGCAATTTGAGTCGTTAAAGCTGAAACTTGAGCTGTGAGTGATGTAATAGGATCTATGGCATAAATCCCAGATTGCTTCTTTACTCCTGATCTTTCAGATGGCCACTGATAACTGTTAATGGTCATCTGTTCAAGCAAATCATATGCCTGATCAGGTGATTTAGCAAATATCGTGCCACCAGCAGCTGCATCAACAGTGCCTCTTGTCTGTCCATTCAAACCATTGTAAAATAGTTCAATCTGTACCCAATCTTCAAAACCATGGTTTGGACATCTTCTCAACAATTCCTTATATCTTTCCCATGCCTCATATAGTTGCTCAAAATCAGTCTGCCTAAAAGTACTTATCTCGATTTTTAACTGTGCAGACTTTGCAGGTGGAAAATATTTTGCAAGAAACTTGGTTGCTAAATCCTGCCATGTAGTGATACTCCCCAAAGGAAGCGATTGAAGCCATCCTCTTGCTTGGTCCCTAAGAGAA
Organism: Primulina eburnea; assembly: GCF_022965805.1. Lineage (NCBI taxonomy): Eukaryota > Viridiplantae > Streptophyta > Magnoliopsida > Lamiales > Gesneriaceae > Primulina > Primulina eburnea. Next base: position 20,326,937 of record NC_133101.1, on the reverse strand, counting down.
AAAGGAAACAAACGCAATCGAATTATATCATCAGAAACACCATTCATTTTTACCGTGTCAGTAATTTCAAGGAATGTTCTGAGATGTAAATGAGGATCTGCAGTAGCGGCTCCGTTAAACTGATTCTGTTGAACCATGTTTATCAATGCAGGTTTGAGCTCAAAGTTGTTTGCATTAATCGTCCCTCTTGCTATACCAGAGTAATGAGCATTCAATACCGGCCTAAAATGGTCTCGTATGGGTATTGCAGGGGGTGGATTTTCATTGTCTCTGTTTTCAGCCATTGCTAAAATCTCTTCTCTTCTTGCCTTTCTTAACCTTCTTGCGGTTCTTTCGATTTCAGGATCAAAGATAAGCAAGTCAAGATTTTGTGATCTTCGCATGCACTGTCAATCAAAAACAATAACAAATCAGTGTTTAATGTAGTATAATAAAAATAGCTCTAAATTAAAATTTAGACTAATTGGTAACAATATTAATATAAATTCAAATTTTACAGTCCCCGGCAACGGCGCCAAAAACTTGTCGCGTGTTTTCTTTAATTGCTTGCAAGTGCACAACGTCAAGTTATAGTAAAATGTAATTTTGAGTACAAGTGTCGATCCCACGAGGAATGTATTTTTAAATTTATATTAATGATTGTAATTAAAATAGTCTTGATTTTATTTAGAAAAATCAATTGACGAAGTTGTTTATACCAATAACTAGATTTAAAACTAAATTGAATTATAGTACCAAATAATCGTGAACAATCAATAGAATAAAAGATCTAGAGGTCCGATTTCACGCAACTATCCACCATGTGTATTTTGTGTAGCTATATTATATTTGTCCTTCTTATTCATTAGCTAAGAATTTTAAAATCATCTACTCCCTCTCCCGAGTGCTAAGTAGATTCTAATTATCTAACAAAAGATTGTAACATCCCCATCAACAATCTATAATTAAATAACACAATAATCACTCAAGTCTTTTAAAGGCTTCAATAGCACTATATGTCCTCCCGAACTATATAAATACTATCGATGTATTTTTCCCTTTCTTGTATATAAATTCCCTTTTCCAAGTGGTAATTTATAAACATAATCATCATTCAAGATATGGCCAATAAATTGAAAGCATTAAAATTAGAAACATACAAATGAACAATAAGGAAATCTCATATAGCATAAATCATAAATCATCACACATGGTTTCTAGTTTTGATCCATCGTTCCTCTAGAAATAAAATTTAGTTCATAATAAAAATAGCACAACACACAAATCTTAAACAAAACATAGTAAATAAAAATGTAAGTAAAGAAAGAAGAACTTAGAACAAGAGTTTTGGAGTTCGAATGAAGCTTTTATCCAAAGATGTGCAAGAACTTTCCCAAAGATGAACTTGATCTTTAATCTCTTTGTTGTAGCCTCCAACCCTTTCCTTTTGCTCCAAGATGCCCTAGATGATGAATAATGGAGGCTTTTTATAGTACTCCACAAGTCTTGCACGCAAAACACCAAAGTCTTTAAGTCCCATGCGTAGCACACCATAGTTTCACAATTTCCGGAAGTTGTCTGTGCATGACCACAGGTGCGGTGATAGTAGGACCGCGGGTGCGGTGTCTGTTCGCCAAAAATTATGTTGCTGCATAGGTAACACCGCGGGTGCGGCGCTTGCATGACCGCGGGTGCGGTCATGCTTCGACAATCAGCGCGGGGGCGGCGATGTAAGCAGCGCGGGTGCACTCTCTTCTCGGCAGGCAGCACGGGAGCAGTGATGTTAAGAGCGCGGGAGCACTGTTGCTTCGTGTCTCTTTGTCCTTTGCACCTTCTAATTCATACTATATCACTCCAAACTCTCATTTCTAAGCTTCCAAACTATAATAACAAAAACAACAACATATCAAATAAAAACTGCTCAAGAATCACAAAATTCCAAGTTAAAAACAAGTAATAAAAGTACAATAAATTGCACTTATCAAGTAACATGAAAAAAAATTACTTTTAATAATTTAATAAATATAAAAAAAAACTTACAATCTTATTATGCTAACAATATTCCTGATATTAATTAAAACCTAAAAATGTACGAAAAACTAAAGCGAAAAAATGTACACTAAATCGAAACTAAAATCGTGTAAGAGAGAAAAATTTTAAGTGTTGTGAAGTGGTGTGGGGGAAAATGGACCGAAAATATGGATATTTATAGAAAGTTTGCGACGGTTTTTTATGTAAGCGAAGGTAATTTCATAATAGCGACGGTTAAACAAACATTGTTGCTATTAGCGACGGTTATTATAACTGTCGCTATTAGCGATGGTTGTTTATCAAATCGTCGCTAATTTAAAATTTACGACGAATTTGCTTAAAACCGTCGATATATATATCGACGGTTTTATAAAACCGTCGCTAAATTTAGCGACGATTTTACTATAATCGTCGCTAATGTAAAATATAGCGATGGTTTTGCTTAAAACTGTCGCTAAAGTTAGCGACGGTTATACAAAACCTTCGCAATTTTTAAATTAGCGATGGTTTGGTAAACAACCGTTGCTAAATGTAGCAACGATTTTGTAAAACCGTCGTAAAATTTAATATTAACTGTAAATTTTATTAAAAATATATTTTGAAGACAACGGTTTTTGTAAAACCGTTGTCTTTTACCATATAAAACAATAAGAAAAGACAACGGTTTACAAAAGCCGTTGTCTTTGAACTAAATAAACCAGCTGAAAAACAACGGTTACAAACCGTTGTCTCTGACCCTTTACAAAACACATATAGACAACGGTTTTTGTTGCTAAAAAAACGCTCATAGACAACGATTTTAAAGAGACTGTTGTCTATGAGCGGATTATTTTAGCTACGACAACGGTTTTTGTTGAAACCGTTGTTAAAAGTAAAAAACACAACGATTTTAATAAAAACCGTTTTCTTTTATGTGTTTTAGAATGTTTATTTTCTTGTAGTGTCTTTTTTCTACTTTTCTCATAATGTCTCCTGCTTAGCAAACTTCTAGTTCTATCCAGCAGTTATAAAAACACATAAGAGGCATCCAAAATGTCCATACCCATCAACAACACAAACACAAACTTATAAAAACTTAAAAAAGATACTTCTAAAATAGCACAACTGTAATGCCCGAGATTTTATGACTGTAATCTGGGATTAATCTGAAATGATTTATTCATTAATCGAGATGATTATAGACAGAACGAATCGGCTCGAGAAAGTCGAGAAAAGAATTGACATCATGTGCCAAGAAGGAGTCCTCGCGCACATGCGCGATGTGTATCGGCGCACATGCGTGAGGAGGATAGCACCCGGCGCGCACATGCGCGACTTTATTGCGCGCACATGCGCGGCACGTCCAGAGGCAGCGGCGCATATGCGCGGCTAAGTGGCGCGCATATGCGCGAGTATTGATTACCGAGACCCGTAGGTCTCGCACATATGCGCGGGTTATGTCGCGCATATGCGCGGTTGTGGTGGCGAATTTTGGAAAAGCCACGTACGAGTTCATGCATGGAGTATATATATATGTGTGCAAATCGAATTCCTCCTTCAGAATTCAGAGAGGAAATCGAGAGTTTGGGGGAGAGTTTCAATTCGTGATTTTGGAAATTAAGTACGAGAAATCCGTCCGTCAGAATTGAAATCCGACTTCGGTACTGTGTTCCTATCAACACAGGCTACAACTGGACGTAAGTTTTGTTACGTTTAGACATGATTTGAATTTATGATATTGTCATAATTGAATATGAATCAGATATGATGTTTCTGCTACCGTAGACATTGTATAATTGAAGTCAGATTAAAGAACAGACTGTTTATACAATTGTTATGAGTTTCATAGTCGATTTGACTAAGATTTCGTATCAGATTTGTATTGTTATTGAGATTATGACTGGTATTGATATTGATTACAAAGTCTGATATTATATCTGTGATGTTGAGACTGACGGGGTTATCGAGACAGTATTGTTATGCCGTCGAAACATCAGTTGATTTAGATTGATCAGATTCAGTAATTAGTTCGATTGTATTATGATATCATTGATATGGATTAGATTGTATTTGTTCAGATATTGATCAGATTATGTACAGAGTTGAATATTGATCAGAACAGATTATAAATTGAGTTATTAATTGATACAGTGTATTCGATATTGTCATTTCAGATTGGATATGGACATATTTGAATACAGGTCATCGTCTTCGTCAGACAGGGACGACAAAGGTATAATTCATGTGATATTCTGGAAGACACAACTCAAATGAGATCCCATTTGAGTTTCCCAACAAAATCACATACTAGAATTATTGTTGTTTATTTTATGATATGATTATGATGTGTTTATAGATGTTATATTCATATCTGTTGAAATGAGCATACTTTGTTTATAGATTGTTATTCATTGCATCTAAGATAGGAAAGTCTTGACAGAACAGTCAGACTTCTAGACGTTCGGTGTATCTCAGCATAGGAAAAAGATCATTCTCCTATTGTGGACATGGATACAGATCAGACCGAAGTCTAGGAATAAGACGTACAGTCACCCCGAGTGGTAGGGTAGGTGACAGATCGCGACGTATTATTCACACCGGGATCCCTAGAGTTATAGTTGAGTCGAGTCTAGACATGATTTGACTAGAACTGCATGCGTTTATGAATTGGTTTCATAGACTATGGAACCTATTGTTATTGCTTTCAGTTATGATAGCATGTTTCATGATTTAGATTGTTTATATGCATGTTTATCTGATTTGAGTTGCATGTTTAGTTAGATTAGATTTCATAGATGATGAAATCTATTACTTTTGTTTTTGGATTTATTCATGACAGCATGTTTTATGAATTACTATGTGTATATGCATGTTAACCATGTTTTATACTGGGATTTATTCTCACCGGAGTATCCGGCTGTTGTCTTGTTTTGTATGTGTGCATGACAACATGTGAGGGAGGATCGGGGTCAAGAAGATGATGAGAGAAGACGAGTTAGCGTGGTGATTCCGGACTTACTGTAGACTTGGTTTATTACTTGAACTTAGTAATTGAACCTTAGATTAGTTGGATGACTATTGTATAGAATGTCACTTTTATACTGAATTGTATTTCATACTAAGATGTATATTATTTAGATTCCATTACCTTCCGCAATTACATTTTAGAAAAGAAAAATTTTTAGCCCCTGTTTATCAGAACTGATAATTAAATCCCAACCATGATTAAGAAGAAGATTAGCGTCCGGGTCCCCACAACAGGTGGTATCAGAGCGATAGATCCTTTAGACTGAGATAGTCAGAACTGATAGACTCTTTAGATTAAGATAGAAGAGAATGAGCGGGGTAATTGAATTTTCTTCCTTGCATGTGATTGCTAGCATGAGATTTATGTCAATGTTGATTTACATGATGTGTGCTAGCATGATTTATTGCTTTCCCTATTACATGTTGTTCGTATCTGAGTTGATTACAGCATGTAATCGTTAAGCCTACATCAGAACCGATTCTCGATCAGAGGTATATGATCAGAGGAGGGCTGAGACAAATTGTATAGACTTTGTTTTAATCTGTTTGATTATCAGATATACCGCCTCGAAGAATTTCAGAAAATGGGCAGTACTTCGTCTGAACAGATAGATATATCAGAAACTCAGATAGAAGTAAAGTTGGCAGAATTTCAGTTATTCCAGCCGCCGATTTTGAGTGGTATCGAGACATCTGAAGAT